>NC_073745.1:9356720-9679503 GCF_029784135.1 Toxorhynchites rutilus septentrionalis
AACAAGCTTTCGGGACATTCTATTCAGATAAAATCATAGTGACATATGAGAGTGAAAAGTTGGTTGAAATTTCTGTTTGATTTCGGAGGCGTTCATCAATTTAAGATTTTTATAATTAGTATTTCATCCCTTGTTCATTGCAACTGTCTTCAGTTATCTTTAGCCGTTATATAAGAGATTTTTTGGTGTATTCGGAAGGTATGTTTATCCGTTCGTTCATCGATGTTACCTTCAGATTATTTACGCTTAGTTTATCGTTTGACTTCCTCCTTACAAAACGACAACCATCGGAGTCAAATTTGTTTTATTTGGACTCATCTACCGAAATAACATCTTCCCAGTGAGACAATTATGTGTTTCATGTTGTTTGGAGAAATCGAATTGGAGTTACTGATTTTTTTGCTGGTAAATGGTATTTTGCTCTTCGCTCGGGTGTTCAAGTTGTCCTTCCTCGGCACATTACAAACCTTTTTATGGTTTAATTTGGTTTTCATCCATTGTGTTATGGATCAGAATGTTAACTGGAACATAATGGAAGAAAAAATGAAACAGAATTTTACCAAGACAATGACCCAAAACACAAGGCAAGTTCACATATGGTTACATTAAAATTGCTCAAAAGTTGTTGATACTCCTCCACAATCTCCATACATCAATACCAGCAAAAACTATGGGAGTAACCTGGATAGAAAAGTTAAAAACCATCAGATTTCTAAAAATAACCATTTGAAAAACCACTTGATGAATGAGTGAATAATTATTCCTTCCGAATAGAACAAAAATAACGGCTAAAGGTATCTATTTCGAGTTTGTATGTAGACAGAAAATATAGGAGTGCGTTTTTCCAACTGAAAATTAATTCCTATTTTCGAACAAATCTCAATTTCGTTGGCACAAATGGATTAACAATGCTTATCACGATGTATTTGTAGAACCTATGGGAATTCAATTTTCGAAATTTTACCAGTTCCCATCAGAGTTTCCCGAATATTTCAAATTGTCATGTTTGTTTGAAATATTTGTTTCATTTGTGTGGGATCCCCAAAGAAGGGGGGGAGTCTCTAACCATTATTGAAACATTTCTTGTACTCTCAAATCACCACATTCCCATTTTGGTTCCATTTGCTCTGTCAATTCTCGAGCTATGCAGAAATTTGTGTTTTGTTTGCATGGGGCGCCCCTTTTCATACATACCAAAAACTCTAACTTGTCAAATTTGGCTTCATTTGCTTGGTTAGTTCTCGGGTTAAGCAGACCCTTAGAGGGGTCTCGAATCACCACAAGAACCTTTCCCGGCCCAAAAACCCCTATATACAAATTATCACGCCGATCGGCTCAATAATTTCCGAGACCATAGGCTATACTTTTGAACTACTGAACCAATTCAGATGATCGACATATCAAATTAATGCCAATTAGCCAGTCTTTCTTGGAAAAATGCAAACATTTTGGATTTTGGTTTAGTGATTATTGGTTGTATTTGTTTTTCATTGTTTACATGGTCTCGGGACCAAGGGCGCTATATTTTTCATTTTTCCGTGAAAGCTGAGGTTTTTCTACATAACATATCCAAAACTCAGAGAGGTCTTTTTTTGTTTTTGAGTTGGGATTTTTCAAAATTGACCGATGGTCCGAAACATAATTTTCCCCTTTTTTCAAAAATTCATAACTTTTCAACTAATGGCCGATTCTGATGATCGATATACCAATTTGAAGACAATAATAAAAAGATGTAGTCCAGTCGGAAAGGGATATTGAGACTGAAATCATGTTAAATTTGTAAAATCATACCTCAAAAACTAAAAAAAAAACCTCTCTAATATTGGGATATGTTATGTGAAAAAAACTTAGCTTTCAAGAGAAAAATATAAAACAACCATGTGAACTATGAAAAACAATTACAGGGAAACTTCGATACAACGTACCCTCGTTATAACGTACCCTCGATATAACGTCACTCGATATAACGTACATTTTACCTCGATATAACGTACACATTTCCAAAGTGTAAAGGAAAAATTATTTCAATATTTTTTTTCTGATAGAACAATGAATTATCTGTATTGTGATGCTAAAACAAGTTTTGTACCCGAAATACAGCTGGTTTTGTGATTCCGAATTCTAAATGAATCAAGCTTTAATCAACACTACGAAGGGAAACATCATGAGAAAGGCTGGCTTCGTCTTCTGATTAAAATTATACATTAACTGTACAAAAATAGCAACACAATAATGTATTATAGACTACGTTTGTGAGTACTTTATTATGCTTCGATATAACGTACAATTCGATACAACGTACAATTTTGAAAGTAAAATGTACGTTATATCGAAGTTTACCTGTACAATCAAATATTACGAAAACAAAATCCATTCAATATTTTTTTCAAACAAGACTAGCTCATTGGTTTTGAAACATCGATCATCTGAATCGGTCTAGTAATTTAGAAGTTATGAATTTTTGTTTTAAAAAAAAGGCGTAAAAATAGATTTTTCGGGCCATCGGTTAATTTTGAAAAATCATAACTCAAGAACAAAAAATAACGCCTTTCTGATTTTTGGATATGTAATTTTGAAAAAAAAAACTTTGCTTTCAAGACAAAATATAAAAAAATATACAGCGCCCTTGGTCCCGAGACTATGTGAACTATAAAAAATAACCACAATCAATAATTATGGAATTCTCCGTACAATTACCGGCACCTGGTGGGGAGCCCATCCCGAAGATCTTATAATGTTGTATCGAACAACTATTCTCTCAGTGATGGAGTATGGCAGTTTCTGTTTTCAATCAGCTGCCAAAACACACCTCATTAAACTCGAGCGAATTCAGTATATTTGTCTCCGTGTTGCGTTGGGATGTATGCCCTCAACGCATACCATGAGTCTCGAGGTTTTGGCAGGCGTACTCCCACTAAAAGATCGCTTCAAATTATTATCTCTTCGGTTCTTCATCCGGTGTAAGGTTATGAACCCATTGGTGATCGGAAATTTTGAGCAGCTGATCGAGCTAAATTTTCACTCCGGATTCATGAGTTCATATCATGAATTCATCTCCATGCAGGTTGATCCTTCTTCGTATATTCCCAACCGTGTTTGTTTTCCTGACTACATCAATTCCTCTGTACATTTTGATCTGTCCATGAAGCAGGATATCCATGGATATTCAGATTATCATCGATCGGGGATCGTTCCTACGATTTTCGAACCAAAGTATGGGCGTGTCAATTGTAATAATATGTACTTTACTGATGGGTCCACTATAAACGAGTCCACAGGATTTGGAGTGTTCAACGAATTTTTTAGCACCTCACACAGTCTTCAGAATCCTTGCTCAGTGTATATTGCTGAATTGGCAGCAATTCATTGGGCGCTGGACAGCGTCGCCTCTCGACCTGTTGAACACTATTACATTGTAACGGATAGTCTTAGCTCTGTCGAAGCTATCCGTTCAGTGAGGCCGGAAAAGCACTCGCCGTACTTCCTTGAGAGAATACGATAAATTTTGAGTGCTTTATCCAGACGCTGTTATGTCATTACCTTTGTGTGGGTCCCTTCTCATTGCTCAATTCCGGGTAATGAGAGGGCTGACTCATTAGCAAAGGTAGGTGCGATTGAAGGTGATATTTATCAGCGTCAAATCGCCATCAATGAATTTTACTCTTTAGTCCGTAAAAATACCATCGCTAACTGGCAACGCAAATGGAACGAAGATGAATTGGGCCGGTGGTTTCACTCGATTATCCCTAAGGTTAGCCTCAAACCATGGTTCAAAAGTCTGGACTTGAGTCGGGACTTTATTCGCACCTTCTCCCGACTCATGTCCAATCACTGTTCGTTAGACGCGCTACTTTTTCGTTTTAATCTTGCCGACAGCAATCTCTGCGGTTGTGGCCATGGTTACCACGACATCGAACACGTTGTTTGGTCGTGCGAGTTGAAAGCAGTCCAATGTGCCGATGAGAGATGTGTTGGCTCGGTTAAACCTTGATTACATGTCCCAAATGTATGTTTTCCTTAAAGCTATCGATCTTCGAGTGTGATTGTTCATACATCCTTTTCCCCTCCTTTTCGTCCTTCGCGAGCTATCGGTTCCCTTCCTACTAACATTAGAATAAGTTAAATTGTAAATACATATTAGATGTAAGGATAGTTTTAAGAATTGAGTGTGAAGTGTCAGTGTGAATGAGAATGTGAATGTGAATGTGAGTGCGAGTGTAAACATACATTTCCTTACATCCCATCCTATCCTAATGAAAATGTGTCACCTTTCTAAACTCGAGTCGACCGCGAGTAATCGGTTTCCTATTTCATTAACCATAGAATTAAGGAACCAACATGTTGATATATGCTAGTTGAAATATTGTTAAGAGTTTGGCTCCATTAAACTTATGTAACTATGCCTGTAAAAATAAACGGATTAATAAAAAAAAAAATTATGGAAACAAAATCAACTTTTTCAAAAAAGTGTAGTATTTTTTAAAAAAAGACTACTTCATTGGCATCAATTTGATATGTTGATCATCTAAACGAAAATCTGAGAACCACTTTATCGCTTTGGCATGGAATGCCTGCATTCGTATTTCGACGGTTTTCCTTGCAATGCATTGTACAAAACGAATCAATTGTGGTCCACACCGAGTGCTTGTAATGGAATCCCGGGATTCGTGTAGGTTGTAGTAAAGAACACTACTAGATAGACAGAATGACCTTCGAGCCCGCGGTTCGATGTTGTGGTAATGATGGAGATGATTCACCGGACATAGCGTATTATTTTTCCTATTAGGTTATCATCATAGAATATCTATTGCTCATCTCTAGACATTTATTTTTTTATTTTTGAATCATTCCCATGTCTCTCAATTATTTTCGTTTTCTCAATTTATTTGTAGATGTTACAATGTTAAGTTTATGAAAAGTTGAACGTTATTTATGCTGTACGTGTTCCTTTTTCATGTCATATACAGAAAAACCTTTTTTTTTTGTGTGAACTTTTTTTTGGCGATTTTTGTGTGATTTTCGTGATTTTCGTGCTTTTTTCTGGTGCGGTGTATGAAAAAGAATATATTTGATGAATTTATCAGCTATTTAGTCTTTTTCTATGTTTTATTTGTATTTCCAACCAATTACTATATTACTATTTTTTCGACAGACGCTTGAAAATCAATGACGAGTACGACTTACAACATGTCATCAAAGATCAATTGCTGCCTTGTGCCAAGGAATCATTTGAAGAAAAAAGTTTCTTCTTTCAACAGTATTCGTAAGGCATCGAGTGTTCAGAAGTGCTGTAAGGAAAAATACCCTGTCTGAATGGCCCGCATTGTATCCCAATTTGAACCTATTGTACTTCAGCCTTAGAGAATAGGAAAGTCGGATGAAGTAAAGCATATGACTTTGGACACTATGCAAAGTCATATGCAGCCATCTTTTTGTATCCTGCATAGAAAATCATGAGCATAGAAATCATAACCTGAAATAAAAAAAAGAGGTGCTTCGTGCGATCCTGTAGCAGTGATTTTAATTGCAAATCGACAAGTAATCTTCCGGATGGGTATCCAAACATCGCTTACCGAAGGAAACTATCCAACGTAATCAAATGTTCAACATATGTGACTCCAAATAGTAGACAGTGCGTGAGCCCCCTGAGCGCGAGCCCTGCTTCATGCTGCCTACGCTCAATTTGTGTTGGTTGGGATAGGGTTGCTAGAGCGCTGGTTTTTACTGCTTTGTTACTTCGGAAGTTTCGAGTGTCGGAGGAAAGAGGGATTCGGAAGAAACAGTCAAATGCTTAAAATCCGAATCTGTACATTGGACATTTTTTGTATCGGCGATAAAAATATGAAGAGGTCGTTTTTGCTATACATTGAATGATTTTAGACTAATAGTCTGCATCCTATAACTCGATTTGTTTACATTTGGTACACTGGATTTTTTCAAAAGTTACGCGAGAATGATTTATCTTGTTATACTTCTGAAAAGTTTTTAACTTTTCACAATTACTCAATTCGATATTTAGTTGGTTGTCGGTGACCGAATATGATTCCAAACGGCTGAGATTTCATACTGAATAGTGAAACGATCAAAATTTGGCAAACTTCAATTTAACGTATTTGTTCTGAATGCGTATTCAAAGAAACCTGAACACCCTTCATATTGTAGGTACAAGCTTGAAGAATAATTCTCGCGCGACTTTTGAACAGGTCCTATGTAACAAATGTACGCAAATCGAGTTAATGGATGATTTCAATTGTTGAATGTATTACAAAAACAATCGTTCAAGTATCTATCATTTTAACCTTTTAATCACCGATACGAAAAATGTCCAATATACAGATTCGGATTTTAAACATTCGACTGTTAATTCGGTTGCCACTATCCTCCGACGTTCGAAATGTCCGAAGTAACAAGACAAACAAATAACACAAAATTGTGCTTTGGTCATTTGGAGTTTATATTTCTTTCGGGTGTTCTTATCGCTCTTAGCGATAAGCAATTTAACGAGTGTTCACAATAATACACGGTCTTTAGTACGAAGTGCAGGTATGTGCATTGTTGTTTAGTACTTATTTTCAAATTCTTATCACGCAACGTAATTTGTCCAATGTACAAACGCGGTCAGTCAAAACGACCAGTGCACCATTTTTCGCTTCGAAGCATCAACTTTAGACTTAAATCACGAAACAACGGTTACGATTGATTTTTTAGAGTTTTTCTTGACTACTAGGGAAGTAGCCGTAAAGATCGATTTCTTATTAAAAAATTCGCGGAACAATGTTCCAATCATCAGCTTCGTTTTCCTCGAGTTATCGCAAATGTTACATAGCATCTTTTCAAAGGTTACGCGAGATTTTTTATTTTTTTTTTCGCTAGGATTTTCCCGTTGTGCGAGCAAAATTTTCAAGCGTTGCTCTTCTTGCTATAAATGCGCTAAAAATTTGAGCGCATTCGTATTCATCCAGAAACTCGTTCAAATGGTTGAAGGCATGAATTTGACCATCGATCCAGACTTTTAACTGATATTTTGGAAAATCTATCGTGAGTTCGCCCTAGTTTTATCCTAGATTATACTCTAGCCTCACATTATGAGTGTCGATTTGGCTAGCGGCTTCATTGCTTATCGCACGTATCACGATGGAAACTCGGGATAGAAAAGTTCTAGGCTAAGCTAAGGAAGCTTAATGGTATATTGGATTGTTTTTCGGCACAAAATGCCGAAAATTGAAAATGAATCAGATTTATAAATTTAAATTTATTAGAAATATTAAATTGATAAGGTTAGATTCTTCTAGAAACGACTTTTCTCTTTCAGAAAAATAGAAGAAAAATGTGATTTCATATTCGAAAAAATGCACTTGCGGTTAAAGAAAACGTTATACTATCGAGGAGGTTAACACGTTGAGTGCCACGTGGTTTTATAGCGAGTTTCCCGTCAAACCGTATCATGTACAGCAAATGCGAAGCGCAATATTAGCAAATTAGGAAGCTCGGTGTCAGTCACCGATGACTGACATGGCACTCAACGTGTTAATCTTAAAGTCAGCACCAACATTTTAAAAATTATCTCTTCGGATATTTGAAATAAATGAAAATAAAATACTTTGTTAAACTAATAGGTTTTAGTTCACATTCCAAAAAGAGCCCTTTGTTCACTTTGGAACGCATCTTGTACTGTTATACTACAGACCAATTCAGAATCGCCCCGCATCCCAACTGGCGGCTTGAATGGAGCTGATTGATTTTCGGAATTCATCCGCTGAGCGAATCCTATTAAGGAAGCCCCTTACATCGAAACGGTCGTACCTCGCGTCATTTCCCTTCTTGGCTTGTAAACATACTCTCAGTCCGCGTCGCCACAATGCGAAACAGTTTGAGCCGATCGAAGGAAGCTGTTCGCAGTTCGCGGTAAACTGAACGAATAAAGGGTGTGTCACATCAAATTGCATCACGGAAAAAAAGCTGTAGAAATTTAATTTTTAGGGATTATATCTTCAGCTTTCGCTTATAATCAGATAAGAGTGTATAGATCACGTTGGCCATGCTTCACTGTCAATTTTTCGTAAATTTGGAAAAATGTCTTCGAACGAAAAAGAGCATCGTGAATTAATCCTGTGCACTCATTTCGAGAATCCGGAGTTGTCACATCGGGACATCGGTAAGATGCTGGGAGTCGTCCAATCCACGGTCAGCAGAGTACTAAAACGATACTTCGAGAACCTAACCATCGACCGGAAGGTGAAGAACGGCAAAAATGGATGCTCCGTCACTGAAAAAGATCACAAGCGCGTAGTTAAGCAGTTTAGACGTGATCCGAGAAGTTCGGTCCGGGATGTCGCCAATAAGCTGAATTTGTCAAGTTCATTCGTCCAGTGGACCAAGCAGCGGGAGGGCCTGCGTACATACAAGGTTCAGAAGGCTCCTAACCGCGACGAAAGGCAAAACATGATGGGGAAGACGCGAGCCCGGAAGCTGTACACCGAAATGCTGACGAAGCCGCATTGCCTGGCAATGGACGACGAAACCTACGTCAAAGCGGACTTTCGTCAGCTGCCGGGCCTGTTGTTCTTCTCCGCAGAGGACAAATTCAGCGTTCCGGAGGAGATTCGCAAGCAGAAACTATCCAAGTTTGCCAAAAAGTACATGATGTGGCAAGCGATCTGCTCTTGCGGAAAGCGGAGCGCCCCCTTCGTGATGACATGCACGGTAAACGGGCAGGTTTACCTTAAGGAGCGCTTACTACCACTATTGAAGCAGTACGAGGGCCCGACCATCTTCTGGCCGGATCTCGCTTCGTGCCACTATTCAAAGGACGTGTTGGAGTGGTACGAAGCCAACGGGGTCACCTTCGTGCCAAAGGAAATGAACCCGCCCAACGCGGCGGAGCTTCGCCCAATAGAGAAATATTGGGCGATTATGAAGCAGGCCCTCCGGAAGAACCCAAAAGTTGTCAAATCGGAGGCGGACTTCAAGATAAAATGGATTTTTGTTCAAAAAAAAAACTACAACCTGACGTTGTACAGAACCTTATGGACGGGGTAAAGAGGAAGGTGCGAGCATACGGGCTTGGGCTCGAGGTATGAATAAAAAGAAAATGCCAAAAGTTGTTTAATAGTTTTTATTTTACTGTCTAAAATTTTCAAAAGGATCGGTCTACTGGACGAATTTCTACAGCGTTTTTTCCGTGATGCAATTTGATGTGACACACCCTTTACAAGGAACGAATACACGACTGCGTGTCCTCAATTCCCCCGTCGCGTGCAGTCTCTTGCTTCGGCTTCGTCTGGCTCTTTCGCGATTTGGATGACTCAAAAAGGATGTCATTTGAATGCGTGGCCCAAAAGCCACGCTTGGCACACATACATACACACACAGTAGTGCTTTCCTCTCGTTTACCGCTCAGTGCTCCATATGCTTAATATAATCGAGTTTTCTCACATATTAATGCGCTACTTTTCTCGTATTTTCTGTTCTCGTTCCGTTCTGGCGCTACCTGCTACCGCCAGGGGGACGAACATCAAACCCGCCACAGATCCACCGCACTCGGTTGAGTTGAATTTAGCGCGTACCGAGGATGGCCAAAATTTTCAACCGCTCGAGACTTGAGAGGGGAAGCAAAAATCCACAATAAGATTAAACTTAAATTCAAGCGTATTTAAAAGGTACGACACAAGAGGAGGAAAAAAAGACGCTCACCGGTGGAAAAGTCTGTACCTTCAAAGGACCGGGATCCGACAGTCGAATACATGTATTCGGTCCTCTGCGATCCAAGGGAAGAAATGGTTCCAGTCACTTCGCTGCAGGTTTCAGGCGCCTCCTCTCCTGTTGGTTCGGTTGGGTTCCACATATAACTCTTGTGAGTCCGCTGGCGAGCGAGCGGTGGGGATCGCATGGGATTCGACGGAGGAGTCAAAAGTAAAATAACGATCCATGCGTGAAACACTCCGGCCCGGTCCCCTCCTTGCGCTGCCAGCCGAGCAGGTACCAAAGCTGCATTTTATAGACATGGGGATGCTATTTGATGTTGGATTTTATTGTGCTTATATTGGTGAAAGTATTTTTTTTCATCCTGGCGTTCCTTCTTACATGCTGAGGGGAAATGTTTTCGGAGCAAGTCGTCAGAGCGATGCTGTAATACGGAGCTGTTGTTAATTGAGCCAATTTGGGGCCGCACATTCGGAATGGATATGTTGGGTTGCCTCGATTTTTATCCTGATGGAGAAGCGATCGCCACAACTTGTTCGGTTTTAACCATGTATGGACCTTATTTCGGCAAGCTTTGCTCGAATAGTTCTTGTATCCTTGGGTTTTTGCTGATGCTTCGAGGACTTCGGAAACAAAACAAATTTTTGAAAGAATGTTTGTCGAGAGATTTAAGCATTTGAAAATGTGTCCCGAAGCGCCGGAAAAGTCGAAAGCTTGAATTACCATCCTCAACGAACAACGAATACCGTTAGCATACAAAAGCTTCAGCACAATTTCCGACATCCAATGAACCCCCATCGGCAAAATATATTATTTCCCCTTCAGCGGAGATTTTCACAATCTAAAAGAAAACGATTCGAGAAATCGGTTCGATGAGGCGATTTATCTCGATTTCTTCGGGCTCGTGCTTCCTCCCACCGTTTGGTCCTATTCCGATAACGGCCCCACGATAAGAAGTCGAAATGTTTAATTCGCATACCTTTGAGAATCCCAGTTGAATGACAACGGAAACAACTGAAATCAAAGAAAAAAGGGACACAAGCCTATAAAACGCATCCACATGTGGAGGATTTTTCTTCTATCACCCTCTCAAACCCCTCTCCCGACCGTTTTTGTGTATACCACCGCGAATGAATCGAGGTAAACTTCCCCGAAATGGCCATACACACACGAAATCCGGGCCCGCCTCGAAGGTTGTCATGAATCCGTCGATAACGAGATGTGTAATTCCTGTGAAAACGACAATATCAGAAATCGAACGGAGCAAGGAGTAACGAAAAAAAAAGAATTCTTTACCCTCCTCCCACCACACTGGGCGGAGGAGACATGCATGTCCTTCGTGCTCTCCTCGATTGGTTTTGAGTGAAGGGCGAGACAGGGGAAAGGATAGTGAAAGGGGGGAAATTGGGGACTATCGAGCACGGAATGAGATTGAGGAAATTTCGAGGCTTAGCTGTTTAGCTGGATTTTGTTTTGCTCCGTTGCTTGTCAGGAAGCATCTAGATTGCTGATTGAAGGCTTTCCGTAGATTGATTTTTGGCAGGTGTTAATATGCCGGTGTTGGTTAGTTATTGGGGCTGGAACCGATTCAGACGGAGCTGATTTGGATTCAAGCTGAAGGTGGGAGTGGGCAGAAGAATGAAAATACAAGTAACGATAAATGAATAAGGTGAGAATGAGTTTGGATCCAATTTCAATTGATTTCTTTTCCTCAATTTTGACAGTATCAAATGTTTCTACGAAATTATATGAATGAAATGATGTAACGGGGCTGAGTTTAAGGCTCATTTTCAAGAGATTGATCTCATCGAAATTTTACGTTCGAGTAAATTTTTGATTGAAAATAAACAAATATGCATTTAAAGAATATTCACCACAACACGTTCGGTATTTGTCCATAACTTGGATGAGATACTTCCTTTGGAAAGTATGAATATCTTCAATCATTAACATGACTTTGTTACAAAATCCAAAGGGAATGAAATGGATTGGTTCCTAGTTATTAATACTCTTTTTAGCTCTTTTTAAAATTAAGATCTATGCATAGATTAGACATGGACAAAAAATCAAGAACAATAAATGAACAAATCTCTTCATAGAATTGTAAGTAATGTGTTTCACATTTATAACATCGCCCCCTCAGCTTTGTTAAAAAGGCTTGCCTCATTTTAGATGATATTCCGATGACTTACGGAGATTCTACTCATAAATACGTAAAATCACACAAATTTTATCGAATTCTTTTGAAATTTTCAAGGAATGACTAACTACAATGGTTTTCATAATGAAACGACTCGATTAATCTTTTTTCACGCGTTTCTAGCGGAGCCACCATAAACAAATGATGACAATTGATGAATTGTGATATAAACACAAACATAAGATTTTAATAGAACGTTTCAGGATGGGGGATCAGGGAATTTGCAATAGAAATAAAGAGTAGTCACTGTGTTGTCTTTAATTTCATTAACACTTAAACTACCGATAGTTTTTATAAACCTATTTATACCAAACTGATCATCTTGACCATTGTGATATTTAGTTAATAAAATATAAAAATTTTGAAGGAAATAAACCATATTTAAAAAAAATCATAACATTATTGGAAAATATTAACTAAAATTTCAAGACAAAATCTCGCGAACAAACCGGTCATTTTGACCGGTCGGCAGTGTTAAAAACCCCGCAAAATAAGGCACAAAAAGTCAAGGATGAAAAAAGAACCTGTCAGAAAGAGAAAGAGATGAGAATCATATTGTCAAGAAGCATCTAAAGGGTGTGTCACATCAAATTGCATCACGGAAAAAAACGCTGTAGAAATTTAATTTTTAGGAATTATATCTTCAGCTTTCGCTTATAATCAGATAAGAGTGTATAGATCACGTTAGCCATGCTTCACTGTCAATTTTTCGTAAATTTGGAAAAATGTCGTCGAACGAAAAAGAGCGTCGTGAATTAATCCTGTGCACTCATTTCGAGAATCCGGAGTTGTCACATCGGGACATCGGTAAGATGGTGGGAATCGTCCAATCCACGGTCAGCAGTACTAAAACGATACTTCGAGAACCTAACCATCGACCGGAAGGTGAAGAACGGCAAAAATGGATGCTCCGTCACTGAAAAAGATCACAAGCGCGTAGTTAAGCAGTTTAAACGTGAGTCGAGAAGTTCGGTCCGGGATGTCGCCAATAAGCTGAATTTGTCAAGTTTATTCGTCCAGCGGACCAAGCAGCGGGAGGGCCTGCGTACATACAAGGTTCAGAAGGCTCCTAACCGCGACGAAAGGCAAAACATGGTGGGGAAGACGCGAGCCCGGAAGCTGTACACCGAAATGCTGACGAAGCCGCATTGCCTGGTAATGGACGACGAAACCTACGTCAAAGCGGACTTTAGTCAGCTGCCGGGCCTGTTGTTCTTCTCCGCAGAGGACAAATTCAGCGTTCCGGAGGAGATTCGCAAGCAGAAACTATCCAAGTTTGCCAAAAAGTACATGGTGTGGCAAGCGATCTGCTCTTGCGGAAAGCGGAGCGCCCCCTTCGTGATGACCGGCACGGTAAACGGGCAGGTTTACCTTAAGGAGTGCCTACAGAAGCGCTTACTACCACTATTGAAGCAGCACGAGGGCCCGACCATCTTCTGGCCGGATCTCGCTTCGTGCCACTATTCAAAGGACGTGTTGGAGTGGTACGAAGCCAACGGGGTTACCTTCGTGCCAAAGGAAATGAACCCGCCCAACGCGCCGGAGCTTCGCCCAATAGAGAAATATTGGGCGATTATGAAGCAGGCCCTCCGGAAGAACCCAAAAGTTGTCAAATCGGAGGCGGACGTCAAGAGAAAATGGATTACCGTTCAAAAAAAAACTACAACGTGACGTTGTACAGAACCTTATGGACGGGGTAAAGAGGAAGGTGCGAGCATACGGGCTTGGGCTCGAAGTATGAATAAAAAGAAAATGTCAAAAGCTGTTTAATAGTTTTTATTTTACTGTCTAAAATTTTCAAAAGGATCGGTCTACTAGGCGAATTTCTACAGCGTTTTTTCCGTGATGCAATTTGATGTGACACACCCTTTAATACAACGATGAGTTGCTCGAAAATTCGAGCTGAACATAAGTTGGACAAACCATTTTTCTCTAGGAGGAGCTTTGGAGGAGGATCTGTCATGGTCTGGGGAGCATTTTGTGACTCCGGGAAACTAGAACTCTATTTTGTTTCACACAAAAGGAACAGTTCAGACTACACTAAAGGCCTTGAAGCCGGTTTGCTACCAATGATTCACAGAGGATGAAGAGCAAAGCTTATTTTCCAGCAAGACAATGCCAGAACTCAAACCAGTACTGAAACGAAGACGTGGTTTAGGTCTAAAAGGTTGATGTTATGCACTGGCCGGTATGTTCTCCGGACCTGAACCTTTCTGTAAATCTCTTGGGAATGTTTGTTCGGCGGATTTATGCTGATAATCGTAAATTTTCAGCGGTTGAAGAGTTTTTTATCCCATTTGTTTATTCATTTAGGCTCATTCACATTTTAGCTGTAACGGAGCCGATTTGATTGTGTACATGTTATATGTTTAAGGTATCTATAAATTGTATATTACACAGCGTAAAGTATTCCATGTGTTCTTCCAATGTTCACTAGACCGGACAGCGGAGATGGTTGATAGGATCATTGTTGTGTTGTTTATAGCACAACAGCCCAATGTTTTTCATGTATGTTACATTTCTAATAATAGTCCACTACATAGGAAAAGTCTTGTTATTAAAAGTAAAAAAAGAAAAAGAAATCCGAACTAGTTTTTTTTCCTAAATCAATGCTAGTGTTCAAAATTATAAGGGACCGACATTTTAACAGAAACTGAAATTTCAGTTTTTGGGAATGAAATGGGGAAAAAAGGTTGCAAGTTTTTTTTCATGTAAAATGAACTTCAAAAATGAATTTAATTGACTCCGTATGACTTAGATTGAGACGAAAAGTTTTCCGCTTGCGTCTTAGTTTTAAACGACTGAAGTTTTCAGCATCCTAATTGTGAATAAAGTAATTACAATTGCTGTCAAAAGTCAAACTTCCATAAAGTTGCTCTAGAATCCAAACATAGTAGACATTAGAATACTATTTCTGAAATCAAAGAAAAAATTAAACATTTTAGTTCGTGATATATTCTGTTTTTTTTTCATTATGCGAAAAATATGATTTGGAAATCTGTAATTAGCTTCTGTATATCCTCTTTCAACGTTATTCGTTGACACATTCAATTTTGTACCATTTGAGTAACTGACTGGTATGCCTGGTATGTGAACTTCCTATCTTCCTGGCTACTAACACAATCAAAGTTCAACACAACCAAAACCCGTGAATCTTCCCACCTTCTATTCTTCATCTCGCACTGAATTGATCTCCATCGTTGGATAAATGTGTAAAAGTGTAACCTGGCTTTTCTAATACTGTTCATTGCTGTTAACCTCTTGATGTAATAAACGACGAGCCATCTTGTGAGAGCGTTTTATTGATTGAAGGCATAAATACAAAAAGCAGTTACGCCATGACCGTAGTCTATAGTGATGAAATTGGGTCAAAATCAGCTATCCGTCGACTCAGTGCCATACCTAGTATCTGTTCTAGTGTGATTAAAATGAAACAAAAAAAATGTGATTAAATGATTAAAATAAACAATGTTTTCCAAATCTGTCTGGTGCGAATTCTTTATGATCCTAATTTAACATTTCTTCATAACATAGTGTTATAATGTAATATATATCGAACGATTAGACGGCGATTTTTCGTTGGTACTTTTTCTCGATCAAGTTTATGGAGACAGTTGAGTTTTTGCGCGCCCGCGCGTGTGTGTGTGTGTGTGAGAGATTTTTTTTTGTTTTTCATAGACGGTTGCGCACCATTTGCGCAACCGTTATGGCGTCTGCTGATGCTATTGTTGCGCGGACGCGCTATTACCAACAGTCCTCAAAGGCACCATGGGTTGTTTTCTTTCGGCCCAAGGAGAAATCGTTGAGAACTCTTGACATTTCAAGAGATTTGCTGCGTAAGTATCCGGATGTCTTGATACGTAAAGAGAGACCGGACAAACTGCGTGTAGAAGCACCGACTTTTGATTTGCCGAACAAGATTGTTGACCACGAGATTTTCAACAGGGAGTACCACATTTACATCCCTTCTCGAGATGTGGAGATAGAAGGCGTAGTCTCCGATGCGAGTCTGAGTGTTGAAGAATTGAAAAAAGCATCGGGTTGTTTTAAAAACTCCCTAATTGGTGAGCTTGTGAATATTCTGGATGTTAGGCAACTACATGCAGCATCTTTGGAAGACAACCAAAAAGTTTATAAGCCTTCACACTCGTTTCGGGTGACTTTCGCTGGTTGTGTTCTCCCGAACTATGTGAAAGTAGATAGTGTTTTTTTTCCGGTGCGCTTGTTTGTACCGCGGGTCTATAATTGCACCATCTGTAAAAATTTGGGACATTCTTCCAACAACAAGTTCCGCTGCGGTAAATGTGGTGAAAAACACAGTGAGGATTCTTGTACACAAACAGTGGAAAAATGTATCCACTGTGGCGAGAATCCTCACGCACTACAGGAGTGCCCAAGGTACAAACAGCACTCCGATAAAGTGAAGCGTTCTATCACAGGACGCTCCAAGCGGACTTATGCTGAAATGCTCAAGGCCGCATCAGCCGCTCATGATGAAAACCAATATTCGGTTTTGTCAACTCAAGAATTGGACTCTGATTCTGATGAGGATCACACTACGGCTGCACCAGAATCTTCGACAAAGGATGATTCTCAAAAAAGAAAACTCTCTTCACCAATGATGCACCGTAAGAAAGCTAAAATGATCCTCAGAAGATTGTCTAATTCCAAGGCTAATGGTAAAAAAACTAAGCCGAAGACTCCTTCTCAGCCAATTCCCTTCCCTAGGGGGTTCTGGCAACTATGCCTGCAGCACACAACAAGCGCGAATAGACTGCTGAAAACAAACAGTATTATAAGTATACAACGTCGTTTCCGTAGAATCAAATTGCGTTAATTATGCAGTTTAAATAGCGTGTGGACATTACAAAGTTTTATACTCTCTAATATGTGCATCTGTGCTCAGATATAAAATATTGATCATCGAATGCTGAAAGAACGCTTAAAGAGTTTTCAATACCACCGACAGCACTTATCCATTGTCCTATTACGGTCTACTGTGAAATTCTATTACGATCTACTGTGGGATTATTTTTCTGTCTACATCTGTTCGTAAACAACGATGTCAACTAGAAGCCAGAAGCTTTATGCCTGTCCGGCAGGTAGCTCTGGATGCACCTTGGAAAGCGCAGTTGCAATGCTCTCTAAACGTTTCGACGAAACAAACCAGCTTATAGATGCCTCGAAAGCTGAGCTTAACTCGAAACTTGACGACATCAAAGAAGATCTTCAGAAGCAGATTATGGCGATGGAGCAGAACTTCAACTCATTGAAAACTTCCTGTGATAATGAGCGCAAGGTACTCAACACTCGAGTCGATAATGCCACTGAGAGTGTCCAGCGTTTGGAGAACAGAGCAGAATTGATTGCAGCAGGTATCCCGTATATCACCAACGAGAATCTACGTAATTACTTACATTGTATTGCGGAAGAAATTGGCTTCGATAAAGACAAGGTGCCCCATATACACTGTAAACGTCTACGTTCAAGAAATCTTTCTGACGGCAATGAATGTTTTATCCTACTGCAATTTTCTGTGACATGCTTAAGGGATGAATTTTACTCGAAGTACTTGGCTAAGCGTAATTTGAAGCTGCGGCACATCGGAATTTCATCGGATCGTCGCATCTATATTAACGAGAATTTAACTGTGAATGCGAGGACAATAAAGCGTGCTGCATTGAAGTTGCGTCGAGAAAATAAACTGGTCGCAGTCTCGACGAAACTAGGAATTGTACAAGTGAAGAAAAATGCTGATAGTCCGTACCTGTCAGTTTCATCTATCGATCAATTAATGCAAATTTGAATTAACTAGAGCTACATGTATACTTGTTATTGTTTGTTAAAGTGGAGATTGTATGTAATTTGCACTAAAGAAATTTGTTTGTATACTGGAACTATATGTAAAGTATGGAGACTATCATTAGAATGCAGCCTATCCATGTACATTGTTTCCCTCACGTTACCTGATGTCATCCTTAAGTAATCACACACTCTCACTACACACGATTCCCAGAGTTGTTATGAACACCATACTCAAGGCAAACAAATTCAACATATGCCATGCCAACGTTCAAAGTCTTTGTGCACGACGATTCTGTAAGTTTGAAGAAGTCAAACTAATGTTGTATGACTCCAAGGTATCCGTCGCTTGCTTCTCGGAAACATGGCTAAATAATTCCATTCCTGACCAAGCCGTTTCTATACCTGGTTACCGTCTCGTACGGAACGATCGGGCGTACAAAAGGGGTGGTGGAATTGCCATCTATATTCGTGAAAATATCCTTTCCAAAACGGTTTATTCTACGAATCTGACTGCTTCGTCGATATGCAAAACGGAATGCCTGGCTGTGGAGCTTAAAATAAGCGGTGCTGTAATGTTGGTCGCCGCGATCTACAACCCGCCGGACAATGATGTTTCAACTTTTATGCAGTGTGAATTGGCAACCTTATTATCAACTTATGAGCATTGCGTGCTTACCGGAGATCTTAACACTGATTGGTTACGAAGAAGTACCAGAAAAGAACGCCTAGAAGAAATATTCACAACGTATACCATGACTGTATTAGGCACCGAGCCAACTCATTTCTATGATGATGGTTGCTCTCAACTGGACTTGCTTGTCACTAACCGACCAGATGTAGTAACCACCTTTCAACAAGTGTCCGTGCCTGGCCTGTCTAAACACGATCTCATTTTCTGCTCGTGTAACATCAACACGTGTGCTATTGATCAACATTCCGTGGAAACCTACCGAGACTATGTAAATTTCGACCCAAATTTACTGCGAGATAGCATCAATGGAATTTCTTGGGACATCTTCCGCAATATTAACGACGTCAATCAACTTACTGAATACTTCAACAGTAGTATTATGTCCGTCCATGACTCGTGTATCCCACTACGTACTGTCCGACATCGCCAGCATTACAATACTTGGTTTAATGATGCTATACGTAAGGCAATCGTAGAGAGAGACATGGCTTATAGTGACTGGAGGACTGCTCCCATGGAATATAAGGATGGAAAAAAGCAAATATATACGCAGCTAAGAAATAGGACAAATGCTCTTGTTCGACGTGTCAAATCGGAGCACATCAATCGAAATATTGTGGTTGCTGGCTCAACAATGAACCTGTGGAAGATGGTGAGAGGTCTTGGTATTGGGAAGGTGCAAGATCAAGAAGATTGTTCTTTCGATCCAAACATGATAAATCATCATTTTGCCGGTCAATTCACTATCGACAATGCTGACAGTTACGAAACCCGAAGACCACAACCTGTCGGTGGATTTTCTTTCCAACAAATTGCAGCGCACGAAGTGTTGAATGCGTTTTGTGAAGTCAAGTCAAATGCTGTTGGAACCGACGAGATTCCCACCAAATTTCTTAAAATAATTCTTCCACTCATCATCGATCACATTGTGCACCTCTACAACATGATCATTAAGACATTGACATTCCCGGAGGCTTGGAAGTGCGCCAAAATAATCCCTCTGAGAAAGAAGAAACATCTAAACTCTGTCGAAAACCTCCGCCCTATCAGCTTGTTGAGTGTTTTGTCTAAGGTTTTGGAGAAGGTACTGAAGCAACAAATCAGTACCTATTTTACATCGATGAATCTACTAAATGATGACCAAGCGGGTTTCCGGCGTGGTCATGGTGTAAAAACTGCGTTGCTTCGTGTTTATGACGATATTGCTGGACTGATTGACAGAAAGGATAAGGTGGCTTTACTGCTGATTGATTTCAGCAAAGCTTTCGACACAATATCTCATTGTCGACTCTTGCATAAGCTACATGAGCGCTTCCATTTCTCATCATCTGCTGTTGGCCTCATGAAGTCGTATTTGGCCGGGAGAACGCAAATTGTATATTGTAACCATATCTCTTCCGCTGCAGTTTCCGTTACCTCTGGGGTTCCGCAAGGATCAGTGCTTGGACCTTTGTTGTTCTCTACATACATTGATGACCTACCCGGAATATTGAGATACTGTCGAGTCCAAATGTTCGCAGATGATGTGCAACTGTACTTTTCTCATCCTGACGTTTCAACTGCAGTGGCGCGGTTAAACGATGATCTTCAACGAGTAGTAAATTGGGCTTCAAGGAATTCGTTACGCATAAATCATACAAAAACCAAAGCGATTTTATTCGGTACTAACCAGTATATGGATTCAGATCATCCATCGCTTGTCGTCGAAGGGAATTACATCCAGTTTGTAGAACACGTGAACAATCTGGGCATTATTTTTCAAAGGAATCTCAGCTGGGACAAAGCAGTATCCACCCAATGTGGTAAAGTGTATGCTGGCCTACGTACATTGCGTGCAACCACGTCAGATCTCCCTCAGCATACGAAACTCCTGCTTTTTAAGTCGCTAATATTGTCACACTTTATTCTTGGTGATGTCATCCACCTTAGCATGAGTATGGCTATGATGTCAAAATTGGAAGTTGCCTTAAATGATTGTTGCCGTTACGTATACAATTTGAATCGTTTCACGTCTGTTCGGAACCTTCAGAGGAATCTACTCGGATGTCCTTTCCGTCGTTTCTATGAAATGAGGACATGTCTGCAACTGTGGAGAATTATTCACCGTAATGAACCCTTCAATCTTGTCCGAAAGCTGAGGCTGCTCCAAGGACGTCGCTCGCTCAACTTCGCGGTCCCATCACATCGTTCTGCTTTATATGGTGAGTCATTTTTTGTGAGAGGAGTGGTTTATTGGAACGCGCAACCCATGAAACGAATACAGTCGGAAACATTGTACAAAAAGGCTGCACTAGATTATTTCAACAGAGATTAGGTTAATAAACCTTTAAAAATAATAATGTTTGCTAGAACTTATGTAAATGCTTTGTAAAAATCGTTATTGACAGAAAAAAGACTTTGTCTTACGTCATGTGAAACATTTAAATAAATAAAAATAAATAAATAAATTCCTGGTTGCAGTAAGGATTATACGCCGTTACCCAGAAGAGAGAGAAACAAAAACGCTGCCCCTCGATCTTCTCATAGAAAATTCGCGTCCAATCGAGGATTGATAGCTTTTTCGGACATTGTGGACTTTATATTAAACACCCTCAATATTCAAGACCCCCTAAGAAGCCTTATTTCTGCCTTGCTTCCATCTCTGAAGTCTTATCTTAAGCAATTGACTGTTTCATGGCCCCTCCTTGCATCAATCATATCTTTCGATGGATAATTCACCTAACGTAGTAGAAGATATGATCAATGTGCTACAATGGAACTGCCGTAGTCTAGTGCCTAAACTAGACTCGTTCAAATTTTTACTTCAAAATTATGACTGCGATATATTCGCCCTTTCTGAAACATGGCTTTCTTCTGACAAAGAACTGAACTTCCACGATTTTAACATTATTCGCCTGGATAGAAATGATTCTTATGGAGGAGTACTTCTGGGGATCAAAAAGTGCTACTCTTTCTATAAAATTCCTCTCCCAGCTCTATCAGACATCGAAATTGTCGCGTGTCAAATAACGGCAAAAAATAAAGAACTTTGCATAGCTTCAGTATACGTTCCTCCAAATACTAACATTAGACGTAGTCAACTTTGGAATCTAGTCTCGATTCTCTCATCCCCAGTTCTAATACTGGGTGACATGAACTCCCATGGTACTGGGTGGGATGATCCTTATGATGACGCTAGAGCGGCTATTTTTTACGACTTATGTGACGATTTCAATTTGACTATCTTGAACACTGGTGAAGCGACACGAATTCCAAAATCTCCGGCTCGAGAAAGTCGACTCGACCTATCTTTTTGCTCAAGCTCGCTATTATTAGATTGTCAGTGGAAGGTCATCAATGATCCCCATGGTAGCGATCACTTGCCAATCAATATATCAATCAAGTGTAGCCCGCAATCCACTGAACCATCTCGAGTTCCATTTGATCTAACAAGGAACATCGACTGGCAAAAATTTGCAACGGCGGTAACAATTGGTGTCGAATCAATAGATATACTTCCACCATTGGAAGAATATCGATTTTTCGTAGATTGGAAGCACAAAAAAGAAAAGTTCCAAGTGCTCCTTTTAAAAGAAAACCAGCCACTCCTGGCTGGGACGACGAATGCACAAAATTGTATTTGAACAAATTTGATGCTTTCAAAGCTTTTCGTAGACATGGAACATCCACACACTTCGAGGAATATTGGAAGCTTGAAATACAGCTGAAACAATTAATTAAAGCAAAAAAAACGCGGCTACTGGCGCAATTTCATTGAAGGTCTTTCTCGTGAAACCTCAATACGTACCTTGTGGAGGGTAGCTCGCAACATGCGTAACCGCTCATCTACCAACGAGAGTGAAGAATACTCCAACCGATGGATATTCGATTTCGCTAAAAAGGTCTGTCCAGACTCAGTTCCAGCCCAACATATTCTTCGAGAAACGTCTCCAAGTGGTGGACCTCTGGACAGACCATTCTCAATGCTGGAATTTTCTATGGCTCTTCTTTCATCGAACAACTCTTCACCCGGAAGCGATATGATTAAATTCGTTCTTCTAAAAAATCTTCCCCATATCGCGAAAAGACGCTTGCTAGACTTATTCGATACCCTACTAGAAAACAATATTGTGCCACCCGAATGGAGACAGGTCAAAGTGATAGCAATTCAAAAGCCTGGCAAACCAGCGTCTGACCATAACTCATACCGTCCGATTACTATGCTCTCGTGCATTAGAAAATTGTTGGAAAAAATGATCCTTCGAAGACTCGATCAATGGATCGAGACAAATAATTTGCTATCAAGTACACAATTTGGGTTTCGTAAGAGCCAAGGAACAAACGATTGTCTAGCGTTGCTTTCTACGGATATTCAAATGGCCTTTGCGCACAAGGAGCAACTGGCTTCAGTATTCTTGGATATTAAGGGAGCTTTTGATTCGGTTTCCATAGAAATTCTGTCAGACAATCTGGACAGATGTGGACTTCCTGGGTTTTTTGAATAACTTGTACAATTTGTTGTCAGAAAAGCGAATGAACTTTACCCTTGGACAACTGACAACTTCCAGAAATAGTTATATGGGTCTACCCCAAGGCTCATGTCTCAGCCCCCTTCTTTATAATTTTTATGTGAAAGATATTGACAGTTGTTTGGCAGAACAATGCACGCTAAGACAACTTGCAGATGATGGTGTGGTTTCCGTCAGAGGTTCCCATGCCGAAAACTTGCAAAGACCATTGCAAAATTCCCTAGGTAACTTGTCTTCCTGGGCAAGGAACTTAGGGATCGAATTCTCGCCGCAGAAAACAGAACTGGTAGTGTTTACTCGAAAGCGGTTCCCAGCCCAACTGCAACTCAAGCTTTTGGGCAGAAGCATTACCCAATCATTGACCTTCAAGTACCTTGGTGTCTGGTTTGAATCAAAATGTACTTGGAATACCCACATTACGTATTTGAAGCAAAAATGTCAAAAGAGGGTCAACTTTCTCCGTTCGATTTGCGGCACGTGGTGGGGAGCTCATCCGGGAGATCTCATAACGCTTTATAAAACAACTGTTCTATCTATTCTGGAGTATGGCTCTTTCTGCTTTCTCTCAGCAGCTAAAAGTCACCTTCTAAAATTGGAACGAATTCAATATCATTGTCTGCGTATAGCTCTCGGCTGTATGCACTCAACGGTTCTGGCAGGAGTAACTCCTCTACAGAACCGATTCTGGGAACTTTCTCTCAGAATATTGGTGAAATGCGGTGTCTCGAACACACTTGTGATTGAAAACTTTGAAAAAATGCTTCATCCAAATATACAATCTCGGTTTATGAGAATTTATCATCACTATATTTCATCAGATATTTGTCTTCCATCGTTTACTCCAGACCGTGCTCACTTCACCATCAGCAGTTCCTCAATTGAATACGATCTGTCGATGAAACAAGCAATACTTGGGATTTCAGACCAGCTTCGACCAACTTTCATTCCCCGTATTTTTAACCGAAAGTACCAAAAAGTCAATTGCATGAAAAGATACTTCACTGATGGGTCTCGCCTCAATGGATCCACTGGCTTCGGTGTTTTCAATGAAAATTCAAGCGCCTTCCGTAAACTGCAGGAACCTTTTTCCGTTTATGTTACTGAGCTGGCAGCAATCGACTTCCCATTGGGGATGATCTCCAACAAGCCTGCAGACCATTACTTCATTTTCTCGGATAGTCTCAGTTCGCTTGAGGCTCTCCAGTCGATGAAAACTAGTAGGCACCCATCTTATTTCCTCACAAAAGTGAGGCAGCAGATGAGTGCACTGATCGAAAGATCTTATAAGTTAACCTTTGTATGGGTCCCCTCTCATTGCTCAATTCCTGGCAATGAGAAGGCGGACACTCTCGCAAAGGTGGGTGCCCAGGAAGGCGAATTGTTTGATAGACAGATTTCATACGATGAATTTTTCCAATTACTGCGTCAGAGTTCCCTCTTGAGTTGGCAAACTGATTGGAACACTGGAAGTCTTGGGCGGTGGTTATATTCAATTATTCCAAATGTTTCTTCGAGAGCGTGGTTCAAAGGTCTGGACGTAAGTCGTGACTTCATTCGTGTAATGAGTAGACTTATGTCCAACCACTACTCGCTAGATGTGCATCTCCACAGAATAAATCTTGTTCAAAGCAACGTTTGTCGGTGTGGAAACGGTTACGATGACATCGATCACGCAGTTTGGCAATGTACGGATAATTACGCAGCCAGAGAGTACCTTTTGAATGCCCTTAGGGCCCAAAGAAGACAACCCTATGTTCCTGTTAGAGACGTGTTGGGAACTCGCGACATCTGCTATATGCAGTTGATCTATATGTTTGTGAAACGGTCTAGTGTAAGTATTTAATGCTTTTGTGTTTTTCTTTTTCGTTATAAGTTTGTTTGTCTTGTCCCCCCATCTCACCGTCGCCCACCCTCGACAGATAGTCGAACACCAGATGCTATCACTGGTCATTATGCACAATGCTACAGTGCGTGCGGCAACTCTCGGTTGAGACAACGATACCTCATATCCATATCCCTAACCTGATCCATCCCACAAACATTGTTGCCCCTCTAACCTCGAGTAAACCGCGAGTAATCGGTCGAAACCTACTAAACATAGATTTAAGTTGTAATTCTGTAAAAACAAATCATGAATTAGTGGCTCCGCAAAGCTCATGCGATTGAGCCTTACAAATAAATGAATTGGAAAAAAAAAAGTTTATGGAGACGAGTGTAAAAAAAAAATGAGATCAAGTTATATTGAGCACAGTTCTCTGAAAGTTTTGTTTTGTTTGCTTGATTTTACATTTTTATTTCAATGAAGCCAAAAGATGAGGCAGACGGCTGTTAATGTGATTAGAGTCTATGGTTTTTACTAATTCAACAGCCCATCACGCGCAATTACGGTTTCGTTGATTCCGTTCTGGTAATTTTGAAGTTTAGTCGAAAATAATTTTTTTTTTGAAATACATAACTGTTGAACTACAAATTAAATCAAATTAGCCAATTCTTTGAAAAAATATTACACTATATTACACTATTACATATTACAAATATCGATGTTGTTTTCGTAATTATTGATTGTAATTGTTGTAACGTATTGTAACGTAATTATCGAATTTTTTTTTATAGTTTACGTGGTTTCGAGAAAAAGGGCCGTATTTTTTTTTTTTTTTTTTTTATCTGTAATCCAATACAGGTGGACGGAGATTACAGTCTGAATCTAGCTAGTGAGTGGACAACATTGCGCAAACCGCACGGAAGAAGGAAAATATTTGCATCGCAAGCCTCGTCCTTTTTTGTATTCATCACGATATACTAAGGCTGAGGACATAGTGAACGCGATGCGGATTTCAACGCGGCGAGATTGTTTGTGGAGTATTTCGCCGCGAGTGAAGGTTGCCAGATGATTCATCTATAAATATCTTCACAACCTAACTCATCGAACGAAAATGAAAATTGTGTTGTTGAGAGAAAAAGTAACCAAATGCGACTGAGAAAAATGTTTCATTTGCTGTACTTTCTATTCAAATTTTCGGTTGAAGCTTTTTTTAGGAAAAACATCGTATACATACAATTTATTACTAAATTAAATATCTCACAATTCAACTGTTTACAGAATGAAGATAGGTTATCATATCTGGCATTCTTGTACTGGGTTGTTTACATGTGGAATGGAGTGGAATGAAACATAAATAAACGCGCGATCTTAAGCGATCATTAAGTCATAGTGCGCTATGAGCTCCAATTAATCGCATTGCACCGCACCGCGTTTACTATGTCCTCGGCCTAACACTTGTAAAGGGAAATATATCAGCACGTGGGTCATTCAGTTTTTCTAAAATTGTGTAACGAATAGCAAGCATTTAACGTACGAACTTAACGCAAAACTTCAAACGCGTTTTTATGAAAATTGTTTTTTTCATGTTGGCGTACACGATATCTTAAGTTCTACTGAGCCGATTTATTTCAAATTTATAAGAATACAATTTTCATACATTTCTCTATCGCATGAACCAATAACAAGTTTAAGTTTTTATATTTTACAATTTTTTAAAAAGGTTTTTTTTCAACATTTAATTTCAAACGACTGCCATTTTGTATACAAACATTTCCTCGTTCGAGATTTACACTATAGCGGCATCTCCACTGATTTTGAATCTATTGGATTTTGTTTTGTCTTGGATAACCAGAAGAGCTTCGGTTCTTCGTGTACACCATGGCATTATTTTTTTCGGAACGCTCTCACTTTACCAGCATGTAACTTTTTTAATATTGAATTTTTATTTCGTTTACATATTTTTTGTTCTTAAATAGGTTAATAAAAAAATAATATCATAATCTATCTATATAAATACAAAATGGAAGGCCAAATGTGTTGGATAGCGGAAAACCCGGGGAAGGGATGGTCCGATTTGGGCGTCTTCATCTTCCTGTAGATCAATACAGCGGACAGAAAAATCGGAAAATATTCGTAAAACTCTGAAGGAAGGTCAGAACATACGGAAAATGGAATTCTCATATGTTCTACAATTACATCATGATAAGCGTTGTTAGTCTATTTTAAGTGTAAATGGATTTTCAGGTGAAATAACGCTTTCCTAGATCTTCTATCTATATCAATAAAAATGAAAGGCCAAATGTGTTGGTAGGCGGGAACGTTCGCTTAGTAAGAACACGTGAATATTTGAATGTATTTATATCAAAAAATCAATTTTGGGCGAGACAAAGTTCGTCGGGTCAACTAGTGTATGATAAAAGTATTGTTTGTTCAGAGCTCGAAAAAACGTCCAAAATTCGTGCCTCTACACTAGAGTACCCCCTTAATCGCACGCTCAGAATCCGGATGCAACGTTCGTTCCACAGACACTGTTGAGTGAGGAAATATTGCAGTTAAAGCTCCGCCCGATGGCCACCTTCTCACACGGTTTGAGTGCAAGAACAGAAAATGAAATCGTGGTATGATTTAGTTCGCACCTTGGTTAAAAACAAGGTGTCTGCATCTTTTGCGTTGCCGAAGGTAGCTTGAACTATTTACCATTAGGCGGATTTAATGCTTTGTGTTGTTAGAATAATGGTGGCGATGGTACAAACTAATAATCGCTCGTGGACATGTGTATGTCAACAGGAACCGTTATTTAAAAAATTCGAATTATTCTACTACACTCTGTCCAACTTCTATAAGATCACCCTGGTTCTATTTCGTTGCAACACAAACAGTTAGAAAATCAAAAAGATACATTCACACATTGTTGAATGCTTAGAATAAAGTATATTTAACGTCAATTTCGTTCAAAAGAGTTGTTTGTTTATTTATTGTGCTTAAATATGATAATTTCAACTGTCCAGTTTCTATAAGACCACTTCGAAATTTATAAGTATTATCAATGAAAAATTCAAAACGATCGGCTGATTTACATGTCAATAATTGGCAACCTTGCCATTTCGACTAAAAACCTGAAAAATTTGTGTTGGAATACTATTTATCAAATTCTGCTGAACGGATTTTTCGATATTTTTCCATGTTTCCGAAATTGCGACCTTGAGCTCTTCAATCGTGATGTGCCGTTTTCCCTCAGTGTAAATTCTCCGTACAAGGATCCCCCTAAGATTTTCAACAGAATTCAAGTCTGGAGAGCGATCCGGCCAGTCCAAATAATTAGGTTTTCGGTCCTTAATCCATTGCTTAGTTTCTTTGCTGGTAAACAATGCTACTAGTTTTGCTGGAATGTGATTTTTTTGCGACGATATCCACGCAAAAACGGTAGGATTCCAGAACATGTATGTAATCCTTGAATGATGTGAAAGCTATCTTGAGCTTTCCGGTTGCGCAGAATCCCGCTGAAACCATGCACGTGGAGGCTCGTGCATGGTTGAAAAATACTGTTCCTTCTTCCGTAAATCACGCCAGTACCCGTTGAAACCGTCATCCATCCAAATTGAACTTTTTTTCCTCAGTGAAGATAACCTATACATTGAAAAACTTTTCGTTATGGTATATAGCAATATGCATTATTTTGGAAACATTCTTTGTCACAACATACCATGTCCCACTGTAAGTTCATGTGAGCTTTGGCAAAACTCAGACGTTTTGCGATGTGAGATGAGGAACTTGAACTTTTTGAAACCTCTTTATGTGAGGATTTTTTTACCAAAACTTGACGAATTGTCACCCGAGTAAGTTGTTCTAGCTATTTACCGCTTATCCCGGTCAGAGAGCTTCGATTTGTGTGGAGCTCTCTCCTTCTTACCGTATCCTTGAGGATTCGCCAAATAATTGAGCACTACTTGATAGGATCGTCCAAATCCGACGAGAAATTTCTCTGATACCAATATTTTCTTGGTGAAATGCAGCGAGTTGTCTTTCTTCTCTCTACGTGACTCTCTCCGTGAGCCCCTCTCTCTTTGGCATGTTCAAGATTTATTAATAAAAACAACTAAAACAACGGAAAATGTAACTGATCTTATAGAAACTGAACACTTGAAAAATACAAAAACATTCTGTTCAAATATTGACTAGCCAGTTCATGAAGAAAGTGGCCACGGAAGAACTTGGAGAAAACACAAAACACTTAGTGCACAGAGCAAAAAAGTAAAACGACTGTTTCGGTCGGTGGTCCAGAACTAACTCCTATTTATTTCTCCTTTATCTCGTACAATCTTTGTTAGGGAACTCATGAGAGCAATCTGATGATAACGCAGAATCTCGTTTTAAGCTCGTTTCATTAAGTGCATGAAGCTATCATACGCCGACGATTTTAAACTTTATTTTGTTATAAAGGACCAAGGCGACGCATTATTTCTTCAGCAGCAGTTGGACGTTTTTGCTGATTGGTGTCATAGAAATATAATGGTGCTAAACGCCTCAAAATGTTCAGTTATCACGTTCTGTAGGAAAAAATCACCAATCTGTTTTACATACTGCTTGCAGGATCATATCCTAAACCGCGAGTCGAATATTAAAGACTTGGGGGTCATACTTGACTCTAAACTGACCTTCAAGGATCAGGTTGCTTACGTTTCCGCTAAGGCGTCAAAGCAACTCGGCTTCATATTTCGGTTCGCCGGAGAATTCAGAGATGTTTCTTGCTTGAAGGCGCTCTACTCGTCTTTGGTTCGATCAACTTTAGAATACTGTTCTGTAGTATGGGCACCTTTCTACAGCAACGGTGTGAATCGCATCGAATCTATCCAACGGAGATTCGTACGCTTTGCTCTTCGTTGGTTACCATGGAGGGATCGTTTCAATCTGCCAGAATATAAATGTAGATGCATCTTGATGAGCCTACAATTATTAAGTGTTCGCCGTGACGTTTCCAAATCGATATTTATTGTTGATCTGTTGCTATCTGATATCGATTGTGGTGCACTGTTGCAACAGTTGGACATCAACATCAGACGCGTGAACTTACGTTCTCATTTTTACCGTCCCGGCCTCTCGAACGAACTACGGCGCAAATGAACCGTTAATTAGCATGTGCAGAACGTTCAATAGATGTTATCGTTGTTTTGATTTCAATGTGTCCCGTGTTAGACTTAAGAATTTGTTTTATGATAATCTCCTAGTTACTTGATTGTTTCTGTAATGGTCTAAACAAGTTTGAATGTGTTCATGTGTAAGTTTAGATTAGTTTAGATATATATGTATCTGTAGGATTTAATGTAATCTGTTTGATACTTAAAAGATGAGGTTTTACGCCCACTTGTGTGGGCTTTTCCCTCCAAATAAATAAATAAATAAATAAATAAATAAATACTGAACACATTCGTTTACGCTCAGTGCTTGCACAAACACATATGAAAATCATGCAGTGTATAGTAGTCACCTCCACCTACGCACTAGAATATAACAATGACACAAAGCAGCAAGATCATCACCTGGTCTTATGAAGTTGGACAGAGTGTATAATACCCGAAATAGTTATACATCGGAAATGCGGGCGTGTCCCAGGGTGTATTCTACAATTTGTTGTTGTTGTGTCATGTATCTAATATTTACACGCATTCAGAAATTTATAGGCGTAGTCCTTTCAGAGCAAGTTTATTTCAAACTACATATTCTACTTTTCGATGGCTTCCAGAGTTTGAATAGTACATTTCATTGGCATTCTGTCAACATTTGATGAATAACGGACGGTTAGTACATCCAAGGAATATCCTAAATTTGATTCTGTTGTTCATCAGATTCAGATTTGAATGTCTTTAAGGTGGCTCGTTTCATGAAAATCGTTTTTTTGTCTCTTTCATGGAAACACAATCTTCAAGGAACACACTTGATTTATTTTCTGTTTAAAAATGTAAAATTGGAATGAAAACGGTTCCAGGATATGTCACTACCCGATAGATACTCTTGCGAACTAGAATTGCCCGTCGTTTTACCACGGGTATGTATTACTACGCAAGATGTGAACTCTTCTGCCATAGAATGATATAAAAAGCCATCCTATTCTATTCCGGGAACGCTATCTCAACGGAATCGAAGACAGAAATTCGTCATCTAATCTGCAATTCCTCCTGGTTGTGGTCTCGGATGAATAAATTTCCACCCCAAACGAACGCATATCTCACAATTTATGCAACTCTACCGTTTACTCCGGTTTCTTTGCCCTCCCTGCTGCTCCCCCGCTCGCTTACCGTTTCCCAGCCCACTGTCCCACTTCATACGTCCGAAAGCTTTTGTCGAATATGAAAAACGTGATTTCTAATTCATGAATTGCGCTCGTATCGGTCCCACTATCCGTGTGACTCCCGAGAGCGTCCTGCTCGACCCAAATTTCGGTGCACCCCCTCTGGCTGGCTGGTTGTGTATCCATTTAGGAGATTACCTTTTCTCCTTGCTTCACTACCAAAGGCAAAGCTTCGGTCGAAAGCTTCCAAACAGCCCACGTCTCCTCTCGATACCTCTCGATACGTCGGAGAGTGCGTGTCAGACCTAAACCCAGGACTGTGGGAACACCTTTTTGCGCTTCCTAATCACGTTTTTCGTGTTTATCCTTTTGGTTGTGGCTTCTGATGTTATTTCATTTTTTTTTTGCTCCTGTATGTGTGGGAGGTAAAAAGCTCACCAAAAACGGCGATAGATCCCCTCTGCCGACAGATTCCCCGGTTTGTATGACTTTGGGATGTGGTACCAACCTGAAACGGGAAGAGAATACAAAGAAACACGTTTTGAATAACCTTATTTTCATCATCATCTTGTTAGGATTTTCTGTGTTCGCTGTGAATAACTCATCGCGCTTCTGGTCGGAACGCTAAACATAAAAAATCGTAGGTTAGCGCACTTTAGTGGTGGCCCCTATTAAAGACCTGGGTGTAGCAGGAAGAATTCAGTGTTGGGAAGGAACCGGGTCGAAAGAAAGCGAACGCGGTGCAAAATGCAAGCTTTTCACCTCTTTCCATCGTTGTGGGAGGATGAGAAAAGAAAAAAAAACACGTTATCGGAAGGAAAGAAACACGTTGCGTGTTGTTGAAAGGTTCGTCTCGAGCATTTTTCTTACTGACATACGCATTGATTGGATTGATAGCAAGCAGGGCGGGAGGGGCGCAATACGAGCCAAGAATCGGAAAAGCTTATGGAAGAGAGAAAGTGGAGTGGAGGCGATTGTGGACTGACGCAAGGTTTTTGATATTGTGTGTCAAGAATACAATTGTTACACAGAAACCGATTTTGGGTTATCGTGATAAATGGTGAATGGTGTAACATGGAAAGTGGGACAATCAATAGGTGACGTAGGAATCATTTGAGCTGGAAACATGTATCTTTATGTTTCGTTGGAAAAGAAGCTGACTTTTTTTCCTGGGAACTTGTGCGAAAACGCATTTTACGATGGAAACCGTTTCGCAATAATTGTAAATGTGTTTGAGTGCAAAAAATTTTTTTTTGGGTTTTTTTACACTGTTTTCCATTTTGATGCATGAATAATCTTTAATTGTTTAGAGAATTCGTATAATTACGAGTTGTGCATACACAGACAAAAAATTGCCCTCATCGTTGGAGATTTTTGATACTTTAGCAATAACTATGGTTTCCTTTAAGTGATAAGGTTTTTAATATACAATTGCATTGGGTCTGTCTGACCAACACGAAAGTAACATTCTACCGGTGTCAACGAAATTGCATCACTCCTAACCAGTGCCACAAATTATCAAAATCTGTTCACGAATGAAGACATTAGCCTTTTCCCAGTGTCGGATGAATTGTCTTCTGTTGAAACTCAACGCCATATCTGTCATAATGAGTATAACACAAGAGTCGAGACGCGTGAACTTTGTCTGGTATATTGAACAAATAGAGCATGAACGAATTTCAGAAAGCCTGCATTCAGGAACTTCCATTACTGTCAATAATTTAGGTGATTATCACGAACGTTAAGTTGATCTTCATCGCTTGCAGTAAATTCTATTGAATTTCTATTGAAAACGTGTATGATTTCCATATTTAGTAACAAAGGAAGGACCAGGAATCCGGAGAGAGCAACATTAGCTTTCGTTGAGCGTTGACCGTTGTGCGGTTGAACGGCGTTGAGCGTTCCGTTTCCGTTTCTTTTTCTTTTCTATACTGTATTATAATGACTTTCAACACTTTTTGGCTGGCTTGTCACTTCCATTTTTGGAAGAATGTCGGGAGTGAGAATTGAACTCGCGATCTTTAGCGTGAAGGGTACGGTCCGTTCCCGTTTCCGTTTCCGCTCTCTATGATCTTTTACTATCGCCATTTCGCTCTAACACGATCTTAGTTTCTAACACTTTCTTTATTTAACTCCACTTCACTAACTCCATTTTCAGTCTTCTAGGGCGGTTTTCAATGAACCGGAAGCCACTATCTCTTTTTTTTTTCAAAATTGCATCGGAATACGATATTAGACTTCCGCTGTTAAGCCCTTCCATCCAGTACCCATATCGTAAGGGTTTTATGTAATTGCTGGTCATTTATAGCCAGTATCATTAAACCGGAATTCAAAACAAGATTATGTTCGTTTTTCGCTCGTCTGTTATTGTTACCCATTGCCCATATAATTGGGGTGTATGCCATTTCTGTCCAATCGGGAGTAGATTCATCAAATATAGCTAGAATTATACCATACATTCCATTGCCGAAGTCACCAAAAACAAGAATTTTGTATGATAAACGGCTATCCTTTACCATTAATCGATTCCACTCTCAATTAGTTGTCGTTGAATTTTATGCTTTGATTTTCACTACATAACCCGCAATGATATTCAATTTCGACGTTACGAATATCATGGCGAAAATTAATATGCCAATGAAAAATGAACTTCATGGCAAGCTGATGTTGATGTTCATTGCACTGGTTTCCATTGATAGTATTGTTCCATATTTATCGACTCTCGCTTGAGTAGTAGGTTGTCAATACAAGGCTGGCTGAAATTCACCGTATTTGAAAGCCGTGAACGACGATTACTTATTGCGTGTGTCCCATCCCTCAATACTAAAGGTTATTCAATAGATTTATATGGTTATTGATTATGATGTTTATTATTTTAGAAAAAAAGGTAAACGAGTTGAAATGTTTTTGATCCCCTGAAAAAAAAAATAATGTACACATTGGTAATGATCTCACTTATTTAACAAAATATTGTAGGCTAAAACTTAAGGACCCAATGGGACGAATTCTTCTTCATCAATGGCGTTCACGTTCCCTGTGGAACTTTTGCCGTCTCAACGTATGTATTTAACTAGCGTCATTTATTAATACTTGGTTGAGATTTCTTGCAAGCTGTGATATAATCGCAAGGTGGACGTAGGTCATACCATTTCGTTTAGTCGGAAAAGAATTATTAACGCTCAAAGGAGTATCGATTCCTCCTCGGAAATACCCGGCTGCAAAAATTCTCCCCATATTGTAACAGATACATAAAATGTATTTTGACGTAGGTTTACGTCTTTCGGGAACATGTTGGGGGTGCAAATTGAAAAACAGAACATCTGTTGCATTTCGAATATTGTCCATTTTCGAGCGCTTCTTGCTCAACCATTGCCTTATGAATTTATGCTTAACAATGTATTACCATCAACACAATCATATATTTTATGAAATTAAATACAGGCAAACCTTTTTTTGTGCGGGGGATAGGGACCGCACAAAAGAGTCGCATAAAACAAATCGTGCAAAACTTCACCAGCAGCTTTAAAACATCGTGTTCGGTAAAAATTTTGAAAAAAAAAATTTTTTGTGCGGTAGATAGGGACCGCAAAAAAGTTTTCCCCCAAGAAAATAGCTCAAATACACGCCATTCACCGTTCAATATGTGGAGGCGATCTGGCGTAGTGGTAACATCCATGCCTCTCACGCTAAAGGTCACGAGTTCAATTCTCACTCCCGACATTCTTCCAAAAATGGAAGTAAAAGTGACGAACCAGCCAAATGAGTTGAAAGTCACTATAATACAGTTAAAAAAAAAAAAAAAAAACCGTTCAATATTCTTTTGTTTCCATGCTTTGCGATGGGACACTTTGCCTTTTCGGTTGCGCGTGGCTGTTTTGTGCTTTTAGTTGCATGTCGAAACGTGTTGCGAAACGAAACGAAACATGTCCTGCAAAAACGTAGAAAAACTTAGAGAATTTGATGAGAGGAGGGGAATGATTTCAGAAGTGGATAATTGAGACGCAAATATGCTTTTTTCGCTCTGAAATGCATATAAACCATCGAAAAAAACTAAATGGATGATAACTTCGTCAAATATGCTTCTTTTCATACACCGCACAAAAAAAATCGTGCAAAAAAACCGCACAAAAACGGGTTTTACTGTATTGGAAAACTGGATAATGTCGAGCATTATTTAAACAAAAATCCACGTTCTGATTGGTCAATTGGCACAAGCAATCTATGCTCTTCAAGTTGTTTATCTAGTAGCTCTCTAGAAATAAGAGTACGTTACTAACAATGAAATCTATATATCTAACTGTGATGTATTTTCCCTCTGTGAAACATGGCTTTCTTCAGCCGACGAACTGAATTTCCACGATTTCAACATTATTCGCCTCGATCGAAATGACTCGTTTGGTGGCGTACTATTGGGGATCAAAAAATGTCACTCCTTCTATAGAGTCACTCTCCCATCGATGACAGGTATTGAAGTTGTCGCTTGCCAGACACAAATCAATGGCAAAGACCTCTGCATTGCCTCGATATATATTCCTCCAAGAACTATGGTTTGCCGCCATCAGTTTTTTGATATCATCGAGGCACTGTCGGTGCCGCGGCTAATCTTAGGTGACCTCAACTCCCATGGAACAGCATGGGGGTCACACTACGATGACAGCCGTGCCACGTTGATTTATGATCTGTGCGACAACTTCAACATGACAGTTTTAAATACTGGGGAAGCAACTAGAATAGCCAACCCTCCTGCACGGGCAAGCGTCGTACGCGACATTCCACTCCAATGCGACTATGAGAATTTTTCGATGGTGGAATTCTCAATTGCCCTCCTCTCATGTAACAATTCAGCTTCGGGGTCGGACAAGATTAAATTCAACTTGTTGAAGAATCTTCCCGACTTGGCGAAACAGCGTTTGCTGAACTTGTTCAACAAGTTTCTGGAGCTGAATATTGTCCCGCATGACTGGAGACAAGTAAGAGTGATAGCCATACGAAAACCCAACAAGCCGGCTTGCGATCACAACTCGTATAGGCCGATTGCAATGTTATCCTGTATTCGTAAATTGTTAGAGAAAATGATTCTACTTCGTTTGGACAAGTGGGTCGAAACGAACAATTTCCTGTCAAATACGCAGTTTGGCTTCCGCCGGGGTAAAGGGACGAATGATTGTCTCGCGCTGCTATCTTCTGAAATCCAAATCGCATTTGCTCGTAAAGAACAAATGGCTTCCGTTTTTCTCGATATCAAAGGGGCATTTGATTCAGTTTCCATGGAAATTCTCTCAGAGAAACTTCATAATCGTGGACTTTCACCAATTCTGAATAATTTCCTGTACAATTTACTGTCAGAAAAGCACATGAATTTCTCTCATGGCAACTCAAAATCTTCTCGTTACAGTTTTATGGGCCTACCGCAAGGCTCCTGCTTAAGCCCCCTCTTGTACAGTTTTTACGTCAATGATATGGATGATTGTCTAACTAGAAACTGCACGCTGAAACAACTTGCAGACGATGGAGTTATTTCCTTCACGGGTACTAATCCCGTTGCTCTGCAAAAGTCGTTGCAAGATACCATGAACAATCTGTTCACGTGGGCCCTCAAGCTGGGTATCGAATTCTCTACGGAGAAAACTGAAATGGTCGTTTTTTCTAGGAAGCACGAACCCGCCCAATTCCAGCTTTACCTATCCGGCAAAGCGATCAGGCACTCGATGTTTTTCAAATACCTTGGAGTATATTTTGACTCTAAATGTACCTGGGGAATACACATTGCGTATTTGAAACAGAAATGCCAGCAAAGAATCAATTTTCTCCAAACAATTACCGGAACATGGTGGGGTGCCCATCCAGGAGACCTCATTCAGTTATACAAAACAACGATATTATCAGTGTTGGAATATGGCAGTTTTTGCTTCCGATCAGCTGCCAGGATTCATATTCTCAAGCTGGAGAAAATACAATATCGTTGCTTGCGTATAGCCATGGGGTGTTTGCATTCGACACATACGATGAGTCTCGAAGTTTTGGCAGGAGTACCCCCGCTTACTCTTCGGTTCACAGAATTATCCTACAGATTTCTCATCCGTTGCAAGATCATGAATCCATTGGTGATTGATAACTTCGTAAATCTACTCCAACTGACTCCTCAGTCAAGTTTTATGTCTTTATACCATGAGTACCTTACCCACGACGTGCACCCTTCACCAGGCATCTCCAACCAAGTTTACTTCCCATACTTCTGCAATTCCTCTGTCAGTTTTGATCTGTCCATGCGACAAAAAATCCATGGAATCCCAGATCACCTACGCTCCGATTCTATTCCGCTGATATTTTCGGCAGAATATGGGAAAGTTGGATCTGATAAAATGTTCTTTACTTTACGGTTCATTCATAAACGGGTCCACTGGCTTCGTCATCTTCAATGAAAATTCCAGTGCCTCTTTCAAACTCAAAGATCCTTGTTCCGTGTATGTCGCTGAACTGGGTGCGATATACTACACACTAGGGATCATTGAAACATTGCCTATCTACCATTATTTTATTTTTTCAGACAGTCTCAGCTCAATAGAGGCAATCCGCTCAATGAAGGTTGATAAACGCTCATCTTATTTCCTAACTAGAATAAGGCAACTATTGAGTGTTTTGGTCGAAAAATTATTCAAGATTACCTTAGCATGGGTTCCCTCTCATTGTTCGATTCCGGGGAATGAGAAAGCGGACTCGCTAGCTAAGGTGAGCGCTTTAGAAGGCACACTTTTTGAAAGGCAAATTGCTTATAATGAATTTTTCCACATTCCTCGTCAGTACACGCTCGTAAGTTGGCAGCGCATGTGGAGTGAAGATGAGTTCGGTCGTTGGTTACACACGATTATCCCTAAGGTCTCGACGAGTGTATGGTTCAAGGGATTGAATGTAGGTCGTGATTTCATTCGCGTGATATCTCGGCTTATGTCCAATCACTACAACCTAAACGCGCATCTCTATCGCATTGGGCTCGCAGCAAACAATCTTTGTGATTGTGGCGATGGCTACCACGACATCGAGCATGTTGTCTGGTCGTGTATCCGGTTCCATGCTGCTCGCTCTCAGCTCTCTAGAGCACTGAGAGCACAAGGCAGACAATCGGATATCCCCGTCCGGGATATCTTAGGTAGCCGTGATCCTGATCTTCTGCTTCATCTATACCTGTTCCTCAGAAACGCCGATGTCAACGTTTAATGATGTTTCCTTCGTTGTGTCCCCGTTTCATATCCCTCCTATCCGATCGATAAACTTTTACTTAGTCGCGGCAATACATACACACACTCTTTACAGACACACGGGCCAAAGGTTGTGCAGTCCACTGATCATTCAACCAGAGCCAAAGGTTGTACCGCTCATGACAACTCTACACGAACTGAGGATTGCGCCGGCTAGTGACCATTCTATCCTGGATTCCTCGAGTCGAGAAAGACGCACCACGCTAGATATGGGGTACAGACTAGGGGGGCGTTGCTGATTGCATTGGAGACAGCAACATCCGAATTACGAAAACACTTGTAATACTAACCTCGAGCCAACCGCGAGTAATCGGTTACATATTACTAACATAGATAATAAGAAAAATTGTCAAAGTATTGAACTCCCGGCCCCGTGAGGCTAACGCCATATGAGCCTTGATAAAAATATATATTTTGGAAGAAAAACGTAAATAAATACGTTTTTGTTTGAAAAATGAACCACGGATTAATAAATTTGGATATTGTTTATGAGAAAACATTTTAATCACGATGTAAAATAGGGGATCGAGGTAAGAGAGTTAAAATCTGTGGTTATATTTGAATTAAAAAAAAAGTAAAAAAAAAATTATTCAGATTTTTTTTTTCTGTATAGGGCCACATTGATCGGTACTAATTAATCCACTTTGAGAATCCCTGATGTACACCTTCCAACGAATAATAACCATCCTTTTGCCATCATCGCTCGATTGTATTACTGGTGAAGTAAACTAGCGATACCCAATAATCAAACTAAACGGAACTTTCTAGGGCCATCAAATTATTAGAGATTTTAATAATGGATGTTTTCTTTAATATCCGAAATAAATATGCAACAAACAGCGTTACGTAATCTTACGTCAACTATGTGATATTTCATTATATAAAATTGATCATATCTCTCGGTTAGTTCTACGATAAAACGTTATATATAGTTTTTCCTGTAGAATCGCAAATAGATTCCATTTTCCATATTATTTTCTTAAATAGACAGGATTTCCCAAAGTATTGAAAGTTATTGAAAAATTCGTATCACCATTTCGAAGAGTCTGACACCGCACCACTATATGTCAAAATTTGTGGCATTACAAGGGTTTCCCAACGGAAATATATTTGAAAATATCGAATGGGAGGGGTGAGGGATCTGTTAAGATATGAATGTTTTTGACATTAAATTATATTTTTGTGTAAGATTTTTTAAAGATCTTGTTTCTAAATATTTCACTAATTCCCCAACAACTTCACTGTACATTAATCGTAATTTAATCGAACATCCGGACTTTGAGTTACGATTTAAAAAAAAGAATACAATCAGTTGTAATTAAAGTCTACCGTTTTTTGGCTGACTTGGCGTGGAATTGATTCATATCGAAATATCTTCCAATGCGTCGTTAGACTATCGCAGGTATGATTATCTCGACGAAATCGAAGCGTTGTTTTATTCATCGGTACCGTTCATATAAAATCCTGCTTCGTTTGACATTGTAAAAACAATCCAAACCCAAAAAGGGTATCATCTCACCGAACACGTACGAATAACACCAAATATGGATCTTCCAAATTTTCGGAATCAGAAGCAAAACAACCGAAAATCGAAAACGTCCTCACTCTTCCATCACCGCGTCTTCGCTCCAGCTGTAGCGGATTTTGGTCGTCAATCGTCAGACCGTCAGTTCGTCAATCAGTCACAACAAGCCAAGTCAGTCAATCACAGTGTGCGGCAGCAGCATCGGTCCCGCGGAAACAAGCGAAACAATTTTAAGGATGACATCAAGTCAAAACATACACACTCGAACAGAATCCACAGACTGCTGCTGCTGCACCGGTTTTTCGTCCCGAGTCCAAGTTGGCCGTCTCGGTTGGTGAATTTTGACGTAGGTACACAGTGAAAGGGACGACGAAACACAATCCGACATATTTGTGCTTTATTCTTTCGGTGTACAAGTTGAGCCCTGTGGCGGTTTTTGTGAAGAGACGTAAGAGTTATTTTCAAAACCCAAACAGAGGAAAAGAAAGAACATTCGCTAATGGTAAACAATTGCACAGAAATACATCTCCAGAGCGTTGTTACATCATTTGGGTGAGCTGATTGCTGCTGGGAATGGAAAATTGACTTGATTCGCTTGGAATTATGGACCTAACAGTGAATGTGTGGGAAAAGCCTGTAACCGAATGTGGGATAACAAACGAATATCGTCCGGTTGATTGGTTTGATTCAGAAGCATTCTTGCAGGTTGTGTTTAGAATAATTTTTACTTGTTTGTGAAAAGGAGAAACTCATTTCCCCCGAGCACGTGAAATCCATTTTCCAACCCAAGTACGAAAGTGCGACCCGTTGTGAGATTGTGTACCCACCATCGTGTGTGGTACACTCCACTTCAGTCGTCGTCAGGCACCATTTGTTCCGTTGGTTTCCGTTCTCAGAGCTGGCTCTTATAATCAGTAGCTCAGGAGTGTCTTTATCCAAAAATCAACATTCATCTTCTTATTTTCCCTCCAAAGTGATCCCGCCGTTTCTCATCCCAGCAGCGACTGCGGAGAAGACGAAGCCGTGACGGGGATTGAGAGAACACCGGGAACAACTCTTAGCGGTAATGATGATGCACGCTCGGTTGAAACCTCACCAAAAATGCAGAAACGAAATTTCGACAAGTAAACAGTGGAAGCTGAATCCATTCATGGCCAAGTAGTCCGCTCCGCTTCTGCCTTTGCGAGTGTTCCGGTGGTGGAGGGGCAAAAAAAAGTTAGTGAAATCTTATCTGAAGTACGCGAGCAGCCAAAAGGCAAGCGACGCGAGGGCGACTGATATACATCTTGTGGAACACGAACTCCCTTGTGAGGCCGTATGAGATATTGAAGCGAGTCAGAGCGACCACGAACAAAAAACCTGAAAATACGAGATCGTAATCAGACAAATTCAACGTTTTTCTGCTTGTTTTTTTTGTGCGCCGTTTTCTTCGGAGTCAAATGATCAAGAAGCTCCAAAGGTTCGAACGTGAGATAAAAGTAATCAATTTTATTTTTATGGAATAAAGGAAGATGGTGTGATACTGCATTGCTGACGACCTCCGGAACAAACAACCAAGAGCTTCTGGGAGGCGCGTAATACAACGGTCTACAGGTGCATTCGGAATCGTGATCTAGGTCGAATTTGCTTTCGTCATTATCAACAAAGTAAATTGAAGTGTATTCTATAGTGATCTTCACGATGCGTGATATAATGAATTGGATATTAAGGTCGAATCAAACAGAGTGGATTTGTTTTCTAATTAAACTATTCTTCTCAACAAATTGTAACTTTTAACATGTAACACGTTAAGAGCTAAAATTCCTGATATTCGGTAACTCTCAGAGAACTTTGCTCTGAACATTCGATAAATAGATGAAGCTTCTTATCCTTTTGCTTAATCCTCTTTTTTTCTTTTTCTCTCTCCTGCTGAACAATATTTTACTATATTATTTAATATGAATTTCCAGATCATTGTTATGACAGCACAGTATTATTTAAACTATTTGAATTGAACTCAACCATACAAACAATACTCTCCAAAAATACAATTTGAATATGATAGATTAAATGATGAAAACAAAAATTCTCGAACAAGGAGACATTCATTGCATATATTTATCTAATTTCACAATAAAAGGCGAACACGAAATTATTGCGACACATTCAACAGGGCATAACTTTTTTACCATTGGGTAAAAATCAACCATATTTTGCACACTTTCTCATTGATGTGTATTGTCTACATGCTGTCAAACTCGAAGTCGTGTTTTTCGATTCAACGAAAATGGAGGTGAACCAACGCGAGTCGAGAGAACAAATTCTTTCCAAACACCTGATATTTCCTGACCTGTCGCACCGGCAGTTGGGAAAAATGTTGAACATTCACCATTCAACCGTCTCCAGAGTGTTGAAGCGGTTCCAGGAGCGGTTGACGTAGGACCACGGCAAAGGAGCTGGAAGAAAACCGGGACCGGAGAACAAAAAGACGGAGGGAAAGGTGAAGCGGATGATTAAAGCAAATCCCAACGTCTCAAGCCGTGATTTGGCTAAAAAGATCGGCATGTCGCAGAGCTACGTCCAGAATGCAAAGAAGAGAGCTGGACTACATACATACAAGGTACAGAACTTCCCAAACCGCGATGAGCGGCAACAATCGACGGCTAAAACTCGGGCACGGAAGCTCTACAAGAAGATGCTGACAAAATATGGCTGCTGTGTGATGGACGACGAAACGTAAATAAAAGCCGATTTTAAGCAAATTCCGGGGTTGGAGTTTTTCACCGGCAAGGGCAAGTTTGATATGGACGACAATTTTAAGAAGATGAAAATGTCGAAGTTCGCCTCCAAATATCTCGTTTGGCAGGCCATCTGCTCTTGCGGACTGAGGAGTGAGCCTTTCGTGACAAAGTGCACAGTAAATGGCGAGATCTACAAATCTGAGTGCCTCGAGAAGCGCCTTTTGCCGTTCTTGCAGCAGCACGACGAAGCTCCGCTATTTTGGCCAGATTTGGCATCATGCCACTATTCTAAAAGTGTCCTGGAGTGGTATGAGGCCAGTTCTGTCCATTTTGTTCCGAAGGACATGAACCCGCCAAACTGTCCGGAGCTGCGCCCGGTGGAGCAGTACTGGGCAATAATGAAGCGCTAACTTCGGAAGAGCAAGAAGACAGTTAAAGACGAGAAGGACATGTTAAGAAAATGGAAAAAAAAAACTGAGAAACTGGTACCGGATGACACTGTAAAGACTTGGATGGAGGGCATCAAGTGAAAATGCGCTCAATTTTACACTCAAGGCTCCATCGATTAACTCTTCTTTTGATTTTTGAAGTAAATATATGTATAAAACTACCTAAAAATTTTGGTTTGATTCTAAACATTATAAGAAAATTGGCATGACATTTTCGGTGTCGCAATAATTTCGTGTTCGCCCTTTAATCAGATATGCCCTAAATTTGAAGAAGAAAAAAACTTTTTTGTCATTTTTTGTATGTTCCCGGAATAAATCTTTGCAGAAAACGACTGCAACAGAAACAACCATTCAGTAAAAATTAAGTCAGTTATAAAATAATGCATTGCCCACCCTCGACAGATAGTCGAACACTAGATGCTATCCTTGGTCATTATGCACAATTCCACAGTGCGTGCGGCAACTCTCGGTTGAGACAACGATACCTCATACCCATATCCCTAACCTGACTTGTCCCACAAAAATTGTTGCCCTTTTAACCTCGAGTAAACCGCGAGTATTCGGTCGAATCCTACTAAACATAGCAATTAGTTGAAACTTTGTATAAATAAACCTTGAATAAGCGGTTCCGCAAAGCTTATGCGATTGAGCCTTACAAATGAATGAATTATAAAAAAAATGCATTCGTCAGAGCAATAACTGGACCTTGTATATACTATTTTTAAGTTTGCAGTGAGCAGTTTAGACCAACGATTTGCTGTGAGTTCATTATTTCATGAAATATTTTTAATTCAAAATTAGAGAATAATTTTTCATTCGACAGAGAATACCTCTGTAGCAAAAAGTTCTTCAAAATTTTCTATGAATCAAATGGAAGCGAAAATTGGTTTTTTATTGGGAATATATTTTTAAAATCTATAGAAACTTTGAAAGCAAACCAAAACTTACAGCATTGTCAAGCTACAAATTTCTGGTTTGGTGATATCGTACGTACATTTTTTTAGTTTCCTGTGTATATGCGTTGTAGACAATAGACATTGCAAGAAAAGAGCAATGCCTTTGGATTGAAAATGCTGTATTTTTTATCTTCGTGTCATCATTTATATGAGACAAGAGAAGATCTATAGATATCAGAGTATGCTTCTTAATTTATCTTTTTTTTTTTTCTTGAAATTCGTTTTAATTGATATAAAATAATATATGTATATAAACTTGTTCTGTTCGTTTTTGTGCGCTTTAAAAACTCGAAAAGTTCGTCACTGATGGAACTCATATTATGACACAATAATTAATCCACTTCAAGGATTGTTGTTGCTGCTGTCAACACCTCAGGAAGCTTCAAGATTTCCAAATGGAATAAGCACACTTCTGAAACAAAGCTTTGAACGTAAATTATCTTTTTAGTATTGAATGTGTATTCTATATGATAGCAACACATTTCTTTGCAAGTGTTCAAACAATCGTGAACTAAATAATAATTATTTTATATTAATGTATTTAAAACTTTTCTTTTATTCGCTTGGAGTTGCTCAAGATCAATAATTGGAATTGTATAGTTTATGTGCGGATGCGAATTGTTCAACTCTATATTGCATGTTTCCGTGTTGGCAAACCATCTGGTTTATATTTTCGCAGATAATATAAAAACTAAGTATTACAAGTTATTTGAAATGAAACTCATTTGAATCATATGCTTTGTTTTGCTACTCATTTCTCTGCCATAAAATCTCAATGTGCCACAGCAAACAGTGACAGGGTACAGCTAGTAAAATTTGAAACAAAATAAACTTAAATGTAATTAAAATTTAATTTATGCGCAATACAGTATTTTCCTCAATTATTCTAATAAAATAAGGAAATAAGGAAAAATGTCCACGCTTGTCCACGGAGGGGGAGGGGGAGTCTAAAATGGAGCTTTTTCTGTCCACGTTTTTCGTGTCCCCTATTTGCTGACACCGTATCTATGCAGAGCGATGAAATGCATATCAAAGATCGAAAAAAACGCACAAAACGCGCAAAACTGGTTTTCCATTATTACAGACAAAGCAACCTGGTGCTTACGTCAAGCTATGCGGAAATTAGTTGTCGACATAAATTGACGTAAGCATTTTCCAAATGGAACAAACATTTTTTAACCCTTTGCGGTCGTATTGAATTTGGGTATGGGTGTCGTACTGGTCGGAATTATTTTTCCTTGAAAAAGCAGTGATTATGAAAAATAAACCTTTCAATTTATTTTAGTGTGATGCTTTTATAAAAAAATATATTTTATGAATCGCCTTCGTGTGAAATCTTTCGGAACAGTCTCCAAAAGTAAATCATGTGATGTTCAATAAATACATAATTTTATATTTATTATCCGTTGAATATGAGACACATTCGCCATTGATGTAATAAATGTGTAATTAATGCCAACAATGTGTATTCGAAGAGATTAGCACATTATTCAGATGACATAAGACCTATATGCAAACAATTATTCTCATCGTTTAAAACAACTACTTCAACATATTTTAAATCAGTAGTTACTCAAATAAAGATATCTGCGTATCCGAAATGATCAGAATGTTTCACTTTAGATGTAAACAGTTGGTCTGATACTTATGAATAATATTTTCCATAACACCAAAGTGTTACAATGGCTAAATTCTGCTGTTATGATTTTTGTCCCACAGTCCTATGCATTCAACGCAATGTGCATTATCTTGTGTGGGTGACAACTTTGTTTGATACTGAGTACCGTTATCTTTTACTCATAGGAGCACCGTATTGATTCCTGAGCAGGTTCATTAGACATCAATCATGGTGGCTGAGAGCAGACAAACGACCACAAAAAGTTAATTCACAAAATCTCGTAGACTCGCTTGTTACCAATAATATTCTTTAAACGGGAAGATTATTTCATTGGGAATATGCATGGTTATGAAATGAGAATAAAATCACAACAAACATTCGTTTTCCCTACGTCAACTGTGCAAACATGGGCAGTACCTATTTTTAGAAAAAAAAATATCATCATAGTAATTTTTCTCATCTGGGAGGCTAGAAGATATGTTTCAATCTTGAGGACCATTGATTTACTGTGAAGACATTTCTATGTATTTTACACTTCATAATTTTTCTGCGGAACATGACCAAACATTAACTGCAAGTCTCGAAAAATTTTAATGATCGATTATATTCATATGCATTGTGGAGGCGATCTGGCGTAGTGGTAACATCCATGCCTCTCACGCTAAAGGTCACGAGTTCAATTCTCAATCTCGAAATTCTTCCAAAAATGGAAGTAAAAGTGAACGAACCAGTCAAATGAGTTTGAAAGTCACTATAATACAGATAAAAAAAAATTCATATGCAGTTTCTGAGAATCTCAACGAATATTCACATGTAACGAATAAGATTATACTCCAGTCTAAATTGACCTTTTTTAGCTTGATGCACACTACCGTCAATAGGCAATAACAAATGTGTTAAAGGGCCTGGCCGGGTAAGGGAGTAAAAAGTGCCCTCAAACCAAATCACTAGGTGTATGGCAAATATTGTAAAGGATATTAAATAAGAAATTTTGGCGGTTTATTTGAACCCCTATGTGGTTTGACGTAGGATCTATAGTGAAAAACGTACTTTTTCGTTTATTTCACGCCATCCTCAAAAGATCCGAGATAAAAATTTGAAAAAAAAAAATACTGAATGTGCATCTTACTACGATGTATCAAGAAAAATCATCAAAAAAAATTTCATCAAAAATTTTAGTACCAAAAAAAATATTGAAATTTTGAAATTTTTTTTTTGAGATTCAGAGATTCAGTACTACTCTAATTCATATTTAAATGTGCTCTTACGGCTTTTCTAGATTGATAAATATGTTCAAGCTGTTTTTTTTTTCAAATATCTAATAATAAAAATAAAATAATAAAAAAAATAATACACAGTACAAAAAATGTTATAGATTTTCTGGCATTTCGAAATTTTGAAAAAAAAAAAATTAACTTTGAGACCCAATCCTGCTCAAATTTTTATTTAAATGCGTTCGTATGTGTCTTTTTTCTACATGTGGCGTAATTTTTCCTGAATTTTTAAGAGCATTGTGTGACACAAACATAATTTTCTTCATCGTCTGCATTATTATTTTTATTTTTTTGAAACCGATTATTTTATTGTATTCGTGGATTTCAATTGAAAGATTAAAATAAAAAAACAAATCGGATTTGTGGTCTCAAAGTTATATTTTTTTTTCAAAATTTCGAAATGCCAGAGAATCTATAACATTTTTTGTACTGTGTATAATTTTTTTTATTATTTTATTTTTATTATTAGATATTTGAAAAAAAAACAGCTTGAACATATTTATCAATCTAGAAAAGCCGTAAGAGCACATTTGAATATGAATTAGAGTAGTACTGAATCTCAAAATCCCAAAAAAAAATTTCAAAATTTAAATATTTTTTTAAGACTAAAATTTTTGATGAAATATTTTTTTGATAATTTTTCTTGATACACCGTGATAAGATGCACATTCAGTATTTTTTTAAAATTTTTATCTCGGATCTTTTGAGGATGGCGTGAAATAATCGAAAAAGTACGTTTTTCACTATAGATCCTACGTTAAACCACATAGGGGTTCAAATAAACCACCAAAATTTCTTATTTAATATCCTTTACAATATTTGCCATACAGTTAGGGATTTGGTTTTTTACTCCCTTACCCGGCCAGGCCCTTTGTTCATATTACTGGTGCATGAACAAATTTTCTGTAGTGAATAAATATGACATTCAGTGGGATTCCAAGCTTTGCTGTTTTCTAATACACTGGAAACGCTTTTTACGCGGGGGGATATGTGTCGCTTAAAAAGAAACCGCGTAAAAGAAAACCGCGTGGATTCCAAAATCCGCGTAAAAACAGCCGCGTAAATTCCAGAATCTGCGTAAATATAAACCGCATAAATTTCAAAATCCGTGTCAAAGTCTAACAAACAGTGAATTATTAGTTTAAAATGGAACCCATATTCTAATAATTGGTTAACTGATTTTTTTTGCATGTTACAATTATGACATTTGTTTCTCCCTTTATTTTTCAGCTACTAATCAGTGATATAGTACAAAATTATTTCATGAAAAGTCACATCAATTAGCAAATTAAATCTGTTTACACTCGAGTCACTTTTTACATGGTTGATACGTGCCGCATAAAAAAAACCGCTTAAATCTCGAAATCCGTGTAAACTCCGAAATTCGTTTAAAACAAACTACGTAAATTTCTAAAACCGCGTAAAAAGCGACTTCAGCGTATCTATATATATATATATATATATATATATATATATATATATATATATATGTCTGATTCTTATGGACTCGGAAACTAGTGAACCGATCAACATGAAAATTGTTATGTAGGGGTTTTTGAGGCCGGGGAAGGATTTCGTGATAGTTTGAGACCTCTCCCCCTCTCTAAGGGTGGGCTGCCATACAAATGAAACGCAAATTATATATATATATATATATATATATATATATATATATATATATATATATATATATATATATGTCTGATTCTTATGGACTCGGAAACTAGTGAACCGATCAACATGAAAATTGTTATGTAGGGGTTTTTGAGGCCGGGGAAGGATTTCGTGATAGTTTGAGACCTCTCCCCCTCTCTAAGGGTGGGCTGCCATACAAATGAAACGCAAATTTCTGCTTAACTCGAGAACTAATCAAGCACAATTTGGGATGTGAGGGTTTTTGGGTATGAGAAATGTTTCCTTAATGGTATGACACTCCTCCATCCTCTGGAATGGAGAGGGGGTCTCATAAAAATATTACACATATTTCAACCAAAAATATTCCAACTAAACATGACAATTGAAAATTTTCGGAAAACTCTGAAGGAAAAAGGGAAAATTTGGAAAATTAAATTCCCATATGTTTTACAATTACATAGTGACAAGTGCTGTTAGTCCATTTGATGTTTGCGCTAGCGAAATTGATCTTTGTTCGAAAGTGGAAATGGATTTTAATGTGATGAAACGCACTCCTATATCTTCTTCTATCTATACCAAAAAAAAGGACCGCCGGATGTGTTGATAAGAGCAGAAGTCGAGGAAGGTATTGTCCGATTTAGGGCTGTCTTTATTCTATCATATTTTCTTTATAAAATATTTATTCCATGTAACGGAGAAACATGTTATTTGCAATTGTTTGAAAAATCTTGAACGAGAATTGTGTCTGAAATTAGTCTGATATTATAATGTTGAGTTTTGTTAGAATTACTAGGAATTTTATAGTAAAAGGTAAATTCAACGGGGCCGAATAGAAGATCAGTCAATGAAAACCAATGAAACAGTTCTGCGATTGGACCCATGAATTTGCTCATAGTAAGAAAACGTGAATGTTTGAAGGTATTGATAACAAAAAACAAATTTTGAGCGGAACGAAGTTTGCCGGGTCAGCTAGTATTCAAATAAAAATATTATGTCAAATATATAAATGGATATAAATATATAAATGGATAATATAAATGGAAATTTGTAATTCCTACTGTTTTCGCCGAACATTTTTTAAATTTCTTTATCAAATTGATACCACTGTTTGTTAATTTTCAGCGCGTTCTATTATTTAGTTTGTTTACGGCGTCATTAAGAAGAAGATAACTTTTTTTTCTCGGCGATTTTCTAAAGGATAATTCTATTGGTCAAAGATATTGCGTGAAATTTTGTGTTGCAAACAAAAATGTTGCAGAAATCCGTCGCAAACGACCAGATTTGTGGAAGGCTAGCGCTTGCATTTTGCGTGCATGCTCAACGATCGATCATTAAGAGCGTTGTTATGACCAAAAATTGCAAAGAATGTGATTGCACAAGCACCGTACTCTAGATATGGTCATGTGAGACCTTTTCCTATTTCCGAATTACCGCTTCGTTTAACCGGTTTTGACAGCGTCGAAGACATAAAAACGAATTCGCTGTGTGAACTGATGGCAATTCCTGGAAACAGTAATGTATTTTCTTTGAAAGGACAATTTCCCGTTATATATTTGTCAGGATGTAGGTGTTTGAATAGTTTTTTCTACGATTGTCTCAAATTCGGAGTTTTATATCAATTGTTGTAGTCATATATCTCTAATCATACCAGTTTCGAACACCGGTTTGGATCCCCTCTAGTTTGGTATCTTAAAATTTCCCAGGAATCATTTTTCTACAAATTGGCAATGAAAACGCACACTGTTTTCAATCCCGCGAAATACCTCCAACGAAACATAAACCAGACTTGCAAATGAAAATCAATATTTTTTTCGCCTCATTCTCATTCACCCACTTATCATAATCAACCACTTCGGCCGATGAAAACCGACTGAGCTTCTCGCATTTTCCTCTAATCCAACCGGCATCTGAGAGACGATCCGTCAAATCGAAATCCGGCATCTCGGCAAACGTGTGGCGCAAATATTCACACTCCACTAATTTTCGCTACCGAAAATAGGAAAACCGGTGAAACAGCTGAGCGCTTTGTGTACACAACCGCTCAGAGTGCCTGTGTATGCGTGGGCGTTATTCGCCAGACGCCAGAGAAAGCTTTTCTTCTGGAAGGTTGAATTGAATGAAATTTAGAAACAGCTGATAGGGTGGCCGCTGCCGGATACGGCTAAATGTGATGATTGTTTTCCAGCACTTTTCGCCAGAAGAAACAGCTGTAACAACTAAAGCTAGATGCGGAAGGTGTAAAATGGAGGAGATTGATTGATTGTTAAACCTAGACGAGAATCGAATAAATTTTATTTGAGTGAAAACACAGCGGCGATTCACGTAAATGGCCAAATCTCATTCATCTCAGAATCTGAGATGTGTGTAGCAAAGTTACATCCAGCACGTGAATTAATATACCCTAAACAATATTTTAACATAGCAGAAGTTTTATGAAGACTTGTAAAACGAAAAAATAAAAAAAGAAAACCAGTTGCCTGCAGGTGTTTTGCGGAAGACTTATTTTTACTTCCAAAATGTGATAAATACATTCCACCATTTTCAACCCAGATGAGAAAGGCAATTTCGGTGCTGTTTCTGTTTCCCTATGTTTCCCTATTTTCCTCAACTAAGACTGATTTCCTCGTCCGGCAATGGTCGGGCTGAAAAAGGGGTAGATTTCCTCCATTTATTGTTTTCGTTTCGATTTTCAGCCCCAACTGAAAAACCTTCGGAGCAGCTCTGCCTGCTTTTGATGATGATGATGAGCAGCCATTTGCTTACGTCGCCGAAAAAAAGGGATCCTAATGCGATTGGCTACCAATCTCATTCTGCCTGCCCGTAGTCTCCCTATATTTCCTTTTATTTCCTGTCTAAGCCTCCCCCCATCTCCCGCCGAAAAAAAAACTCGTACTGATTTTTATTTGATTCATTTAAATGTTAAATTTGATTTCCTCTCATCGCTCCCAAATTTGCCAACAGAACGGAACACAGCACAGGAAAGGTTGCGCCCAAAGCACGCACATCAGACAGAAGTCTATTTTCGGGAGGCACTCTTATCGATTTATTCCCCGGAGGAGTTCTTAGTGCAAGTCGACTGGAGGGCAAAAAAACGGAACAAGTGAAAAAGAGCGCAGATTAGGATCAAATGCTGATTAAACTGATTGAGCAAAGCAAGATTAGGATAATTTTTCTTCCATCTCCCTCTCCCCGGGGCTCGGCATTGGCCTGTCGAGTCCGATTACCCAGATGGCTAGCTTTCGGTGGTTACTATTCAGCGTGAGTTTCCTCTTCTCCACTGGCATCAGTGACCTTGGGAAGTTTTCCGACATTCAAGCTCGACTGACCGCCACATACTCCATGCTTCAGATAAATGAACGAAGCGGAGCAAAAAAAAAAACTCCATAACACAACACACGCACATGGAACGAAAAGTAAGTGAGATAGCTGGCTGCCATCGCGGCCTCGAAGACTTTCACCGCGAACCAACACGAAGGACACGAGCAAACGGAAATCTCGAAGTCGAGAGGAAGGAAAAACGTTACGGACTTGTCTCCCCTTTAGATAACCTTGACTTTCAGTGTCGCATCCTTGTGCGACAGCAGCGCTCGCAGGATTATCTGGGTTTTTTTCTCTTCTCATGTTCCGCTGTTGCTCGGTGGTGTAATTTATCCTTGCTTCTGACCCAGATGATGGCCCTGCTTGGGTGACGCGGGAATTGCGATGGATTATCCTGGTGATTGCTGCTCGAAGTAGCTTACCACGTAAAGATTGCAAAAAAGGCACCAGGCGTTGTACCTATGGACCTCGGTAATTGTTGATTTAGCTTTAAACTGTTTTCTGAAGAGCAGCAGAAAGAAATACAACTGTGACATCAAATTTGCGAAAAATTGTGAGCAATAGATTCTACAAAGAGCTTATCGATTTCAGCGGCCAGGACATAGTATCATATTTCTTGATCATTAGGAACCGAAGAGCGTGGGCTTAATGGGGATGTCCTTCATACCGCTGAATTAGTTGTCTTAGCTCTATTACAATTCGAGAAGTGGAGTAACGGGTATTTCAATACGGACGCTACAAAAGTAGACCGATAGGGATAGCAAACGACGCCATATTTTTTCCCGCTCTCTTGACATTTCTCTTCGGTAAGGTTTGTCATTTCATAACGGAAAGATATACGATCCAACAACGAGTCGCGATTATTAAAGTTTACTACCGAAATTCGGAGTCAGTGGTCTCAACTGTAAAAGCGCTACGTCCAATTTATGGTCGTCATAGTCGTCCTTCCAGATCAACAATTGAGCGTCTAGTGGAAAAATTTGAATCCACAGGCACACTACAATATGTTCCCGTGCCAGTGAAACAAAGAAGTGCCCGTAGTGTCGAGAATATTGCTGCCGCTAGCGCATCAATTGAGGAAGACCCAAATCAGTCTCACACATGTCGTTCTCCAGCGTTGGACATCTCTGTGACGTCGTTGTGGCGAATTTTGCGATATATCTTGGCCTACATCCTTACAAGATCAAATTGACGCAAGAACTAAAGCCGCTTGACCACCAGCAGCGTTGTATGTTCGTGAATTGGGCTGAGCAACAACTTGAAAATGATCCGGATTTTCATCGGAAAATCATCTTCAGCGATGGCGCTCATTTCTGGCTGAATGACTTCGTCAATAAGAAAAATATGTAATATTGGTCATGAGTAACCATTGCATCCCGAAAAAATCACGGTTGCACGGTTGCGGTGCAGTTTATGGTCCGGCGGCGTCATTGGGCCGTACTTCTTCCGTGATGATCAGGACCGGCACGTTACTGTGAACGGGAATCGCTACCGCTCAATGATAACCGAATATTTTTTGCCCGAATTTGATGATATGGACTTGGACAATATGTGGATTCAATTTCACACAGCGAATTTAACAATCGATTTATTGAAAACCAAGTTTGGTGAGCGTGTTATCTCACGAAACGGCCCAGTCAATTGGCCGCTTCAGTCGTACGATTTGACGCCGTTAGACTGTTTCATGTGGGGCTACGTCTATGGTCTATGCCAACAAGCCAGTGACGATTGATGAACTTCGTACTGTGTAGCCACCAGGAACGAGGAACCAATCAACGCACAGTTACACGTAATAAACCGGAGAAGTCCGGAGTAGCCGATGGCGTTGTTGGCCACCCGGATGAAGGGTGACAATTGTAATGACCAAGTATATGTCGGATATTCCAGTTATTAGGGGTCTCCGTAACCACATTGGTAGAAAAATAACAGTCATTATGCTCAAGGTTATCATAATGCTGCTCGATGCCACACACGTACGAGTATCGAACGTGAAATTGCAGCAGCAGTGCAGTGCGGGGCAAAGTTACGCACGGGGAAAAGTGCGCATTGGCCTTTTTGAAACAAACGAGCATAAAAATTCGGCGAAAGTGTATTCGTTTGACACATCATTACACCAGCAGCTCACACATATGAACATGATACATTTCATGAAAGACGCAAAACGTTATGAGGTAAGAAGAGTTTTGCGTTATTTTGAACTATTTTTTTCAATTTAGAAGATGACGAAATTACACTGTCAAGGAAACCTTTTATTCTATAGTAGATAATAGTGCGTATTCGTTTTTGTGAAAAAGATCAAGAGCTTTTTTTTAAAAAAATCGATTAGTTGAAAGATTGCTTGTGGGGCAAAAGTGCCCACTATGGGACAAAAGTTCGCATTTTTCATTTTGTATTAAAATAGGTATTTGTCCAACTACAAAAAAAAAACTCGAGAAATTCTTGTACTCTTGTTCTTGTCGAAGGTAATATATATAGTTACAATTTGGTAAGCAAACTGGATTTTGTTTGCTTTGATTTCGTGAGTTATTGGATGACAACAGTTAGGAGCGCACCTTTGTCCCGCACTACTCTATCGGCCGATTTATGCTTGAAAACGTCGAAAATTGAGATCAGCGTCCAGACTTCTGCAAGTGTGCCCGTGGTGGCCATGCAAAAGAAATCGAGTTCCATACATAATGGCATTAAATGTACTTCCACATGAATAAAGAATTTCGTTGATATCAAAAACCGTTTTTGTTTTATAAAAAAAAAAAATTTAGTGCTCTTATTGAATAACCCGATATTAATGTTCATTTCATATTTATTTTAAGTGGCTTCTTCAGGGATTTGAATTAGTTTTTAATCGTATATGGCATAATCATAATGAATGTATTGAGTTTTCCAGAAAGTTTGCGTAAATATTTAGCTATTATTAGAGGTCTGTTTGGGTATTGTTGGTTTTTCAGATACAGAAGACGGATTTCGCGCCAAGTCGTCTATGGGGTTGGCGTGACCCTCTCAGTACTTAATGAAACTTTCTGGGCGTGAAGAGCTTACCTAATTAAGCCACTTGGCATATTTAGTTTTCCGAAAATTTATCTAGACTATGGAAAGGGCCATATATTTTTGACCGTTTTTTTATAAACTTTTTTTACTCGAAAATGGTCCTACAGTGAACTATGGAAGAGTTTTAGGAAAACAATTGAATTTTCAAAAAACAATACTGAAAAAATACTTTTTGAAATCCCACAATGGAAAAAACGATTTTAGAAACTAAAAGTCGTTTTTCTCAAAATGGTCATCTCAGATTTTGGTGAAATGGTAGATAAATATATATATATATATATATATATATATATATATATATATATATATATATATATATATATATATATATATATATAATGGATTTCTGCCTGTCTGTCTGTATTTCTGCTTTACTCAAGAATTAATCAAGATAATGAAACCAAATTGGGCATATGAAGGTGTTAGGGTGCAATAAATGATTCTATGGTGGTTAGATACTCCTCCCCCCTCTCTTAGGGGGGGTCTGCCATACAAATGAAACACAAATTTCAGCATTACTCGAGAATTAATCAAGTAAACGAAACCAAATAAGGTATATGCAGGTGTTAGGGCGCAATAAATATTTTTACGGTGGTTAGATCTGCTTGTGACATTTTTTGACATTAAATTTATTTTGATTCATCTGATCTTATATCATGCACATGTTAACTTATATTCTAAGAGATACAATCATCATATCTTTCCTATTTTTCTTTTTATCTAAGATTTTAAAGATTTTGGGGTCATCTACTGGATTTGAAAACCTTTTAGCTGCGCTTTCATTTTCATCTACAGGAATAAAGCATTGAACAGTTCCTCAAGTTCACTTGCCTTTTCATACATTTGTCATTTTGTTTAACTGTCCAATCATAAAGCTCTAGTGTTGCTTGGATTGTGTTTCCAAATCATCAATTCATGATGAAACAACTCTTCTATTAGGGGACAGCGGAAAAGAAGAAATCGTTTTTCAACAAATGGCTGATTTCAATGAACGATTTTAAAACTAATCGATGAATTGGTGCCGTATTTCGTTGATAAAGCAAACAAACTCATAGAGCATGACGTTATTTACAAACAGCAGTCTGATTTTTTGCGAAATAAGAAATGAATCTTTGACGCAAGGAAAAATAATAGTAATTTGTGATTTTTCAGAGAACTATTCATTCATAATTCAAAATGCGGCACAGGGTTATCACTGGAATAACTCGCAAGCAACTAGTCACCCATTAAAAATATATTACAAAAAAGATGGTAAACTAGAAAACGTAAGCTTTAAAGTTGTTTCAGAAGTTTTAACACACGACACTGTGGCTACTGTGCAGTTGTTTCTAGAAAAATTGATAGAATTTGTCAGAAAAATAATTGATTCTACTAAAATGACTCTTATGTCCGCTCCATCGGCAGCACACAACAAAAACAAAAAGAATTGCGCCAGTCTGAGTAATTTCAAAAAAGTTTACGGACTTGAACCAGAATGGCATTTCTTTGCCACCTCCCACGGGAAAGGACCCTGTGATAAAAAAAAGTAAAAAAGTAATTATAAAAGTAAAAAAAATATTAAAAAATGTCAAAAATATATGTTATGTTAGTCTAGATCAGGGTTTCCCAAAGTGTTCGACACGAACGAAAACTGATTTTGGGGGTCGACGAGGTCTACACATCGACCCCTATTAATTAACACAAGTTCTCATTTGAAACTTTCAAGATACTGTCTAAGTTGTATTACGTGAATCAGCTTGTTATAAGAATGAGTAATATTTTAGTAGAATATATTAGGTTGGGGAAAAAGTAATCCATTATTTTTGCGTATAATTCAAAGCTTTCTTTGAAATATTTAGGATTGTCTGATTTGTGTCAAATAGGCACCGTTTTGTTGTAATGTTATTGTCATTTTAAAGGTAATTTCATAATATTTGTCTCATAGAAGTTTTGGTTCTTGTAGGCAAAAACTATACTGATCAATTTTCGCAGTCTTGTCTTGATTCAAATTTCTTATCACTCAGGAATTTCGCAATTCGAGAATCACTTGGTGCCAGGTTCGGACTAGATTTTATTACTTCCCAACCAACCTTCCGGAGTTTCTGGGGAGTCACTATAGACATGTGGGACGTTGCGTTGTCCTGATGAAACAATTCACTTCTACTGTTGGCCAATTTCAACCGTTTCTGGCCAATCGCTAGCTTCAAACAGTCCAGTTGTTGATAGTAGTGATCTGAATTTAGCGTTCGGCCATATGGAAGTAACTCAGTAACTCAGAAGTTCGAGCTGCTTCACCATACTTTGACCACGATCATTTGCGCACAATATTGTCGTATGTGACCCAGTCACTATCCGTTTGAGAAATGGGCCGATTTCATTCTGTGTGGTTAGGGCTTCGCAGATGTAAATTCGATCCATCGTATTTTTTGTGCTAATTGGTGTGGCATCTAAACACCGAAGATCTTTGTGAATCCAGCTCTACGCAAATTGTTTCAGGGGTGTTCTAGTGTAGAGACACGAATTGCGGACGTTTTTTCGAGCTCCGTAAAAATTAAACAAAGAATATTCTTACTATCCATTATATCTTTATACGCGCGTAGCGTAACCATATATTTTTGCTGTTTATCAGAAAGTAACAGAGTAGATACCAAAACATGCTTCAATATTTTTCAATTTTTTTCAACTAACTCCGTGAAACTTGTTACCGAAAAGCTATAAACGTTCGATTTTCTTTGTTTTTTTTCGCGACGTATTGCACAAAGATTTCACTAAAAGGATTAAGAATATCCTAAATTTACAAATTCCTCAATGAATAATAAATCGCTACAATATCACAGCCACGGAAGAAGCCAATGTCGACAATGCAAGAACAGTTCATTACCTTCTGCACAGATGAGGATCTTAAGCAGAAGCCCAACCAATGCTATCAGGAGTTCTGGTTGCATCGCAACTATGAACTACAGTGTTGTGGAACATTGTTGAAAAATATATTATCTGTTTTCCATCGTTCATACCTTGTCGAAAAAGGCTTCAGTGTGGTTACAAATATTTTTAACAAATCAAAAAAACCGGTTGAAAATCAACGAACGTGGAGACTCACGAACACACCAATATCAAACCAGATTTAGACAGATTGATAGAAAATCACCAGGTTCATCCATCACACCTATATTTATTTTTATCTTTATTTGCGATTTTTAAAAAATTAATTGCCTACTTAAGTATTTGTTTTAGTGAATATTTTGTATTAATAATTGTTAATTACACTTGATGTTCACCGAATTAAATGTCTATTTACTTTGTTGAATTTCGTTGAGAAAATTATGTCAAGTTACTTAACCCTTTATAAGGCCGTGGCAACTATATTGTCACCTACAAAAATATTTTTTTCGCCGCACTTGGAATATTATTTCAATATTTTGCTTACCCAAAGACATCTAAAGGTATTTGGCAATACTCCAATTATTTGAGGTAGCTAGAAATAAACGATATCGATTTGCGAGTCATATTTATGTAGAAAAACCGCGATTTTAGAGAACCGACAGTAAATTCTGTTTAAATTCGTAGAAAATGCAACTAGTTGATAAGTTTTTCACTATGTTCGTTTTTTCAATTTTCATGCAGTTTTTTCAATAAAATAAATTCTGTATTTGATGAAAAATTAAAATTTTCCCTTTTTTCTGTACTATAAGTCTGTAAAAAAAAGTTTTTTCGCTGCACTAGAAATATAATAGAATATAAGGATTATATTCTCTGAAGTTTGAATCAATTGCTTGTCTAGTTTCCTCGGCTTCATAAAAGGTTAATGAAGAGCAAATTTTTTCAATTGTTAAATTTTTCGTATGATTGAAGAAGTTTGGCGATAGGGGTCTAAGGTATCACAGTACCACGAAAAATCTAGAATCGAATATACCGTTTTGTCTCATACTCCGAACATTTAAGCTTTGTTGACCATTAAACAGTGTCTCGTTACTCAAAATGGTACTCTTTCACGAAATTAATTTGATTTTTAGATACAACAGAGCCTTCGTTTTCATTTGACTATAATAAAATTGATTTACAAATACATATTCATGGTGAAAAACTAAAAATATGTCCAATCACTTTGGTCTCAAATTCCAAACACCATTTTTGTCACTGACTCATATTCCGAACAGCAAAAATGCAGTTTTTTTTAAAATCATAACTTTTAAACTACTGGCTTCATGTGTTCGATATATCAAATTTATATAGTCTTTATATAGTATTTTTTGGAAAAATGTTATGCACGCAAAAAATAGGATTTTTTTTGGATTTATTTGTTTCTTATAGTTTAAATGGTTTCGGGACCAAGGGCGCTGTATTGGTATCTATATCTGTAAATGATGTTAAAATGAAGTCTATAACCCAAAGAATGTCAGGGTTTTGAATACTATTTAATAATTAATTTATAATAATAATTATTATTCATAACGTCACAGTTTAGTGAATTCACATTTAAAAACGAAGTGTTCGCAATTTGAATCATGCATTGAAACTTGATACATATTCCAAACACTAATTTTAATGAAGATTTTTGCATAAAATATAATTTTATTTCATACATTTATAGTAGATTCTTATCATTTCTAGCACTTAACATGAAAACAGCAAACAAAACAGTTGAAAAAACTACAAAAACTGAAAAATTTACGATGCTTATTTTTTAAAGAATTTGCTAGCGCAAACATTTAATCATTGGTTTTGACTGTCACTTTTTTGCAAAAGCTTAATATTTTCAATTATAGGCTATATCGGTACCTGTAAATGATGTTAAAATGACGGCAAGACGGCAAAGACTTTCAGGGTTTTGATTATTCTATTATTTATAACATTAAAATTCAGTAAATTTACATTTGAAAATGAAGTGTTCGGAATTTGAATCACGCGTTGAAACTTGATTCATGTTCAATATTAATTTTAATGAAGATTTCTGCATAAAATATAATTTTTCACCCATTTATTGTAGGTTCATACATTCTCTAGCACTTAACATGAAAACAAAAAAAAATGTTGAAACAACTTCAAAAACTAAGAAGGGAACGATGCTTGTTTTTATGAAATTTGCTAACGCAAACATTTTATCATTGGTTTTGACTGTCACTTTTTTGCAAATGTCTAATATTATAAATTATAGGCTGTATTGATACCTGTAAATGTTGTCCAAATGAAGCCCATACCTCATAGAATGTGTGTTTTTTATTAAATTACTAGCTGACCAGGCAAACGTTGTGCTGCCAAATAAGTTATTTCTAGTGAATATTTTGGGTGTTGAATAAAACACACTAATGTATTGTAAGTGTATTTGAATATTTAAACGATATTTAAAATAAATCGAATGTGACCGATAAAAAAAACGAATTAATTAATTTGAACGAAAGGTTATATGATGTTTCTTGGTGTATTTCATTAACGTAACTGACATGTTTGATCTCTTAAAAGTTAAACGTCAACTGAAAAAAGTAAAATAAGTTTGTCGTAAAGTAGAAAAAATGAAATATAGAAAATCAATATTTATTGCTGTCTCCTTGTTAGAAAATACGTGCATGTGATTTTCAACATGGCTTAGTTTATAACAACTTGGTCTCGTTCATAAATTGGAAAACAGCGATACGCCAGCTAACTTCAATGGAGCTGATTAATCGGCCTGTTTGGAATCGCGTTATTTTATCGTTGTCATTCAATCGAGGAGTATTCACATCGGTAATCGAAGTTTGAAACACAGCCATATTGCTTCCTTTATTCATGGATGTTTTTATTACTCTTCACCGATTTGCAGAACTCAATATTCATATATGCTTATGAGTGATTTTACAATTCGATCGAAATCGACTTTTACACTCTTAAATTCGTTCGCCTTCTCGCGAAACAATGGTCAAAATAAGTCATCCGTATTTGTGGTTCAATTTACTCTCTATCTGATCGGCATAATTCCGGAAATAATTCTAAATTGTTGAAATTTGAATGAAAATTATTATTCGATTTCGTTTGGATGCTAAATTTGTTTTGAATGTGTTTGAATGCTAAATTTTGCGTGTTTATTCCACCCGAAAATCCATTACTAGTTTTGCTTCATAGAAATGGAACATGGAAACCAATGTTGTTTACGTCGAATTGCGTGGCAAGGTTGTCACATTCGCTCAACTCGATTGGACTTGAGCTTGAACAGAATGCAAAACTGCGCTTTTTCCATTCAATCCAACTTACAATATGTGGGGACGAATACGATCGAACTTCATTTTGTGTTTGAACACACGCGCAATGTCATGACAATGCATTGCGCTTTGGCCTGGCTATAACTGAAGCTGTGTCGGCGTTGCTCATGATAGTGTCTCGCAAGTGAATGTATTATTCCTCGCACCGCTTTTGTTGATTGTGTAGTAAGAATTTCAGTCGTTCACCCTGTACCTTCGCGTATATGTCGACCATAAATTGTTGGCACAGCTTAAGATATCTTGAACTGGCGTTTCTTGGCCATGTCAAATCACCATACGATAAACATAAAAATCCTTCGAGCGCGCCCTCTGTTTGTTTCGTCGCATGTTCATAGATATTAAATCAAAATGAGAAATGATGTTCATAATGAATTAGGTATCTGTGACGGGGTCTCGTTGGTCTAATGTTTATGCAAGAGATTTTTCGTTAAAGAAACCCTTCTGACTTGCACTGTAGTCACGCGTATTCTTGAGCTTGCCACTCCAGAATACATTCAAGGCGCATTGTTCGTCAAGAAATCTCAACTATTTACTAATAAAAATGACGCAAGTAATACTACGTTGAGAAGGCAAACCTTGGGAACGTTAGTGCCATTGAAGAAGAACATAGCGAGGGTCGTATGAACGGTGTATGTCAACGATGAATTCCAGATTATTGTTTTTTCTTCGCATTAAATTTTTCGTGTCACCGTGCTATCATGATTCCAGCAGCGCTTGTGCTTTGGATCTACACACGTTCTCTCCAGCTGATGTTTTATAAGGGTTGATGGCAATAGCGTGATTGTCATTTTGTAATCCGAGCAAATGTGATTTGAAGAATTTCGATAACTCATTGTGCTCATTCAAAAAGGCTTCCAGCTCGTCGGAAATGCTCCCTGCTTTAGATGAATTGATGTTACTTGTGTATTTGTAGATGGATGTTCAATGAAGCGGGCGTTACGCCATCAGTCATTGAACAACTTAAATAAATTCGTTCTGTTGAAAAAACGAACAACGGTTAAATTATTTGAATATTTTTGACACAAAAATAATAAAATCGCAATTAAAAATAGGGAATTGGGGTCAAAATTTAAGGTTATATGTATGGTATATAGTCAAATTTTTGAAAAAAAATATCCAGATCTTTTTTTCTGCATAGAGCCACCCTATTCGGTATTAAATGTATGGTTATCGGTATCATATATAGTTTACAACCTATTCTCATACCTACCAAGTATTTTGAGTATAATTTCATCAAAATCGGTCGAGCAGTTTCGGAGGAGTTCGGTAACAAACACCGTGACACGAGATTTTTATATATATAGATTTATAACATAAAAGTTTAGTATATTTACATTCAAAAATGAAGTGCTCGGAATTTGAGACTGTTCGGAACATGAGACAAAACGGTACGTAACCCGCGTAAATTTAAAATTCGCGATACTTTTTGAATAGACCTCGTATATTCAATTAATGCGGATTGTTTGGCACTGAAATCCTAACCAAGTAATAATGGAAACGACACAAGTAATACTTCATTGAGGATGCGAAGTTCCTCTATGTACTGAAGCTGATAAAGAAAATCAAGCTGCTTTCCAAACAACTTCGCTTTGAAGCCTTTTGAAGTGATTCCGACACAGCAATAGTTACGATTGAACAAATTCTCTCCGCCCACAAACGAACCAGCAAAGCTTCTACAAATGTCAAAGAGATTGGCATACACAAAAGTCGCCATTCATTCTCCATATCAGTTCGACTTTTTCTCTCTGTCTGTCTCTCTCACTGCTTCCCGTGACAGATCTAAAACTAATTCATTCATTATATGCAAATCTTGCCGTCCAGACTCGGGCTATATTCGGTCATTCTTAATTCCCCGAACAGTCATTCTGATTCCAGCAGTATTTTTTCCTCTGTCTCTCGGACTCTCTCTCTCTCTCTCTCTCGCCTCACCATATACATATTATGGCTCGGAAATGAAAACAAGTTGCACACGACGAACGAGGGTCCGGGTCACTTTACTGATAAGCCCGCAAATGGATTTTTTATTCGCGCGCGCATTGCAACCCCTTTCCCTTATCGACTCACCAGAAACAGCGCTTTTTCGTGAATATTTATGTTCTCGAAATTGCTTTTACAAATTGGTGCCTGGCTGCGTCCGCCTCTCTCACTCCCCTTGCACCCCTTGCACCCTCCGTCTCGATCAGCCGGCGTTCAATATTCACTGTTTTAAAAAGTTTCCGACGGTTCAAAACGAAAAGTTGAAATGGAATAAAAGCCCTGCGTTAACAGGGAAGTTCGCATCCTACACATATTATAATTACCGTCGGATGGAACCGTAAAACAACAAACTGGTAATAGTCAGTATGTGTGATACTGTTAATGCTGAAGTTGAACCTCCCATTCCGGTTGTGATGCGCGCCGAGTGGTTTGATTTCCATTCGATTCCCTCGGCATTTGCAAGATAGCAAGTTGGGGTATGTTCCGTTCAGAGCCATTAAAGTTCGCTGAATTTGCAGCGCAAAGTGGGCTTAAAAATCCGCACGCTGAAAAGCTGGCTTGCACGCTCGATTCGAGCAAGAGAATCGGGAACATGAACTGAGCCATAAAATGCATCCAACAGTCGTAAAACCGCAAACGACAGACAAAAAGCGAAAAAATATGAATTACATTTCCTCTTGAGAAACAATGCCAAAAAATCAATAATCAAGCTTGTTACGAGCGAGTATACAACCGGTAAAGGACTTCATCAGAATGTATTCAGCATATCGTAGCCACTTTCCACTGTGGAGTTCGTTTGGAGCGTTTGCTTCGGAATGAGTTGTAATGGGTCATTAAAATCTAATTATTTTTCTTTTTTTTCATTCTTCAACCGCTCATTCATCGCTGGCCGGAAACGAGCCTAACTCGTCGCCGTCGTCTAGCGCCAAACGACAACATACAGCTCGGAATGTTTATTTAATTTTCTCACTTGGGGCTTTCACTAATCCGGGAGGCCCGACTCCCCAACACCCAAAAACGGGTAGCGCTGTAGCTGATGGCGGTGGTAATCAGAAAAAAAGAAATGAAACCAAAAAAAATTCTGATGGGAGGCTGTAAACATTTTGTCGCCATGGCATGTTTACAAAACTCATACTTTATGTTACTTCTCCGGATCATGTTTCTCTATTAAATGTGATTAAAGTTGTAAAATTTTACGCTCCACTCATATCCAGATCCATAAACAAAGTTGTGGGTTCCATATTTGTCTTGTTCGTTGTCGGCACGACACACTCCCACCCGATGCCGATGCCGAAGCCAAAGCCTGGCCTATGCTTCCACCTTAGGCACCCGCCTCTTCGTCACGACACGTTACATATGCGTTTACTAATCGAGATTAAATAAATAAAACGTCGGACGAGAGGACGACGCCAATGAAAATTTCGAAATAAACTTTACGGTGAACATCAGCGTCTCATATTTAGTGATTGCAGTGCGGTTTAGTTAGAATTGGGAAAAAAAAGTTTCCGACCGTGATATGAGAAAACTTTTTCGAAAACGAAAACACACATTTAGCAGCGCTTCGGGGTCGAGACTGCGAGTGAAGCTGGAAACCAATCTCGAAGGTCCTGTCGTGGCGATCACGAGCAAACCATTATGGTAAAACACATTGCTTATCGCCTCGTCAATGGGGCTAGTTTGACATAATTAGCTTGTTCCGACGCCACGTTTCTCCCTCCCCGTTTCGGCCGACCTGGCCGCTGCCCTTTAGAATAATTATAGTGCTGCAAGACAATTGCGTAAATGATGCTGATAATGTGCACAAGTCATCCAGCTCAGCGAAGAATCAAAAGGAGACCGCGGCGGGTGCGGATGAAGCGAATCGAAGCGCGTAGTCGGAAAACGAAAACATGCCTCATCTCTCGCAGTTGGATGATCTTCTACTCTGCGATGAGCGCCTTTTAAAATTGCTCTTCGTTGATAGTTTACCACCACCGCAACCATCGATCGATCGATGCGCGAGGAACAGGAAATTAATTCACAGTGATTGGCTTGTCAAGTGCGAATCAGTGTCGTAATCAATTACTAATCGCCTCCATGAGTGATGAGCGGCAGGACCGAATGGATCGATGGGAAGGACGCGAAGCGGTCAGTGTAATGAACCGAGTTCGAGTTCGAACCTTCCGAACCCTGTTCAGCACCGCCGCTGAAAGTGTGAATAATGCCCAACCGTTAGCTCGTCATCGGCAGTCGACTAAATTAAATTTCAGATCACATCTTCGCGGGACCACCTACCGTTTGTATGAATAAATTGTGGCTTTGAAATAGCAGTGAATCATGGCTTTCGAGTGACTACAACTCATGTGACGTCTGTTGGGTTCAGCATTGGCGATCAAACGATCGTGAATGTATTAATCGATTCATAGAAAAGAAAAAATTAAGAAAATTAGAATTTCTAATTTAAGAACATAGAATTTCTTTTCTATGATTAAAAAAATTAATCATAGAAAAGAAAAAATGAGGGTAATCGGTAGAAAGCTGATGGCATCGGTGGTTGGGTGGCTAATATCTTACAGTATCACACCCTTCACTTAATTTTGGTTTGTGCTAACGTACGGACAATTATCACCACTCACGAGACGCGACACGGGACTAAAGGTGGAAACAGAATGCCGCGTTGTGCGTTGCTTCTCATCGGCTGTCATTGCTTGCGTTTTGTACTAAAACATTCGCCCGACGCAGTCTGTTGATTTGCAGTCACAATCTAGCATTCGCGTCACCAGTTTTCACGTAAACAAAAACAAAATAAAATTCGTATGAAAATCTTGTTCTTGTTGAGTTCACGGATCAGTTGAATGTTTTTATAAACAACACATTGACATATCCGCGCTGGCGGCATTGAGCTTCGTTTACTAGTTCAGGGAAGCGTGAAAGAATAGCTGATTTTCAGTCGGAATGAACACGTTTTCAAAATTAAAATTATGAATGAAGATCAGCTTTTCCATATCAAACTAGTATTCTATTCATATGAAAAACATTTTTGTTTGCAGGTAGTACAAAAGTCTCATACGAAAATTGTTAATGAATAAAACTCTATATCATGATGCAAAAAGCAATGTTGGAATTGTTTAGCCATATGGTTGAATGAAAGTCAGAAACACGTGTTTCAAGTAATCAAATAACATGATGTGAAAATTTTCATTCAAAATTTAGAATTTAAAAACCGGCTTCGTATCTTCTACTCTGATAGAGATTACACTAACGAGTTTGGGAATCAAATTATTGTCCTAATTTTAAGTTGCCACCAGACGTCGACACCATGCCACTGTCATCGCGAATTCGGCGCAAGCAGTTTAGAACAAATGTTAGCGTTTAGTACAACGATGCTAATGACGCAACGCATTATTGTGTTCGATTAAATGGAAACACACATATTTAAAATGAAGTGTCAACGCACAATTGTCGCAACGCGACGCATAACGCGGCATTCTGGTCCCACCTTAAGACACAACACTTATAGTCCTTACGTGACCGGTTTCGGGCTCGATGTTGCCCATCTACTGGACAGTGTCCGACTCTCAAATCAACTGAAAAATTACCAACTTTAGGCCTATGTCCATATTACCTGGGTTTTGTAGAGAACTGTCGATGTCGACGACTACCTCGACAGCTTTGAAATTATCGACGAAGCTATCGTCGTACCCAACGATATAAAAGTGGTCCATGGAAAAGCAGGAATCGAGATTCGGAAGTGGCTTTCCTATAAGGCAGAGGTGGTTAATACATTAGGTAACAGATCAGCAGAATTAATGAGAACATTTATCTTGCGAGCAGTGTTGCCACACGTACAGATGTTTCTGGAATGGTACAGATTTGTTCGTCATTTTTGGTACAGATTCTGTACGGTACAGAGTACACATTTTCGTCAAAAAGTACATATTGATATAGATTTATTTCACGTGTGGAATTTTTTACATTTGAACAAAGCAACATGAAGGTACATGACGGCTTTTACGGCGCAGTATCGCTTGGTGTTGCTGATCATAAACGCATTTACAATGCAATGATTAATCAGTTTCATAAGGACGGAATTCCTTACAAATTTGCTGGATATATACTATGAAGTGATTGTTGTGGTGTTGTTAAGTGCGCGTCGAATTGAGTAACGTTTTTTTCTTTTGAATTTTTTTCCATACTAGTTTTTCAGTTCCAAAGGTTATTTGAATTAATATTCCAGGATTCAATTTAACGGTTAGCTGTAAATTGTTCCTTTAGGTTTACTTTTTTCAAAATAGGCTACCGTTCATATTTTTTTGCAAATATAGTAAAAGTATCTAGAAAAACAAAAGATAGGTTAGGTCTTACCGGCCGCTCCGTTGGAGCGAGGAGACGAAATATGGACGAAGACAGTGACGATTACGTAAAAATGGTTGACGACTCGGACGATAGAAATATTTTGACGGACAGTACATAAACAAAGACGGGACGGAAAATTATATACAGTAGCGAAGAGGAATCCCCGAATCGGAAAAAAGTTAAACAACATACAGGTGCCACCCCAAAAAACATAAAAACAACAAACACTGAAACTATTACTCAAGAGAAGAAATAAAAAAGAACGAAAAAAGTAACAAACAACCACAAAACTGGATTGAAAACAAAGTATATACAACGTTCTTTATAGAACCGGAAAAGCCCGACCCCGGAAAAAGTGTCCATCCTATGATAATTGCGAAAACCTTAAATAATGCTGAAATCAAACAATACAAAGAACTGAAAGGAGCAGGGAACGATAGATACTGAATTACCTTTGAAAAACCACAACATGCTGAAGATCTAATCAATTCTAAATTATTGAAAGAAGAATTCCATTACAAAATTTATGTTCCAAACATGTTCAAAGAATCGATCGGTGTGATTAGAAGTATCCCACCATGTATCACGGAGTCGGAAATAGTCAATAACATTAACTGCGGAATGTTCAAGGTCACGAAGGTAGAAAGGATTAAAAGAAAAATAGAGGACAAACTGATAGAAACATATTCGGTGAAAATCTACTTCGAGGATGATAAATTGCCAGAGCAAGTTTCGATTTATGGAATTCAAACAAAAGTAGAACATTACATCTTCCCGCTAAGGTTGTGTCAAAAGTGTTACAGGTTTGGTCACAAAACTGTAGCGTGCAAAGCTACCAAACCACGATGCGTAAATTGTAGTCTAGACCACATGACAGCAGAGTGTGTTCCTAATACTCCACCGAAATGTATCAACTGTTCACAAGAACATAATGCAAATAACAGAAAATGCCCTGAAAGGGAAAGACAATTCCAGATCCAAAAAGCCATAACAGTACAAAAATTAATATTTACCGAAGCAGCTGCTATGTTCCCAAAAAAAAAGTAACACACAATTTAGACTAGATTTTTCACAACTTCCAAACCTCACACCGGTAAACACTGAAACAAAAAATAATCAAATTAGTGATGATCAGAACCAATGTTGGTGATTGACGAGAGAATCGACGAAAGCATCCAACTTTTTTCAGCATGTGAAAACAACTTCTTCAATCAATGTGTTCGTCTCGCATCATACGATGCCACTCAGTGAGTGAGCGAATCCAAACATGTGGTAGACAAGTTCATTCTGTCTCGTAAGTAGAAAGAACAGCAGCTCTGTCGACCAATGATTCACTCTCCGTCGATCGGATTTGTGTGCGGATGAGACAGAGAAGGATCGCCAAGCGATAATTTTCCCGTGATTGTACTCATTTGAACAATTATCATACCGACAGCAAGCGTTTTAAGGGCCAATGCAGCAAATGTATGTATATTGTGATGCATACCGTACAAATATTTATAAGCAGGGAAAAAAGCGGCGATTTTTATTCGATCAGTTGTTTTTGAATGTCCCCTACTTATTCTTTAAATTTATCAGGTGTAATACATATTTTAGATTAATGTGGGTTAATTGTATATGCGATAAAAGATGTTATGATTTGTAAATGCTTGTGGTACAGTAGTTTGCTTCCGAAGAAAAGCAGCATAAAGGACATTGGAAAACCGCCAGCAAGTAACTTTTAACGACCAAAAAAAAAAACAGGACCACCGGTAACGTAAAGAAGAAAACATCGAATAAAAAAGTCTGGTGCATGAGAATATACACACAGATATGATATGAAATTGATTGCAAGAATTTTTATGTTATCCGGATGGTCTATATTTACCAGTTTTCGCATGGAGTATAGCGTTTCACCGATCGATGGAAAATAAATACGATACAGTAATCTTCCGAATATACATATTTCAGTTTATGCGGACTGTTTCTTCAGGATAGAAATGAAGTTCTAATATAAATCCGAAAGAACTTTTCACACCATCAAATAACGTTACGTTTCAGATTGTATCCATTACTTCTCCCAACAAAACGTTTTTAACCTGTTTTTAACCCTAATATACTCGCGCAAATGGTCTCCCAGACCGACAATCAATAATTTTGTTGCAAGAATGCAAGAGGATGAATTAAATCACTTTAAAAACTTAGTTAAGGCGAAGAACACATATTAATAGATTATCACGTATTCTGCAAGGAATATTGAACAGCTTTTCTTCTGTTAAGAACTTAATAACAGAAAAGGTTACAATTATGATTTTTTGGGGTTATATTGAAATAATTCTAATATAAGTTAAGAAAAAGTAAGTACAGGTCGGACTCGATTATCCGGAGGCTCGATCATCCGGAATTTTAGACTCGATCATCCGGAGTATTTTGGTTTTGATTTTTTTTATCGAAAGTTTTGAACAATTTGTTAATATGCTTTATAAATATGGTTATTTGAACAAATTTGTACGAAGCTAGATAGAGGAGAGAGCTGGAAAAGGGGTTGGTATATACAACTAGTTTCGATTATTTGCAGTAAATTTATATACGTTGGCAATTCCAAATTTAAATGAATACATCGATTTAATATTTAAACATACCTAATATGATAATTTAATGAAACATGGATGTAGTTATGATGAGCAGTGTCTGTTTAGTATGTTTTAATTCGGTTATCCACAGTGCATAATATGATCTTTCGAATAATCATGGATGTAGTAAGGAAAAGGAAAAGTTGGGGTAACAGTGTTGAGATTGTTGCCCATGAATACAAAATAAGTGATTAATCTTTGAATCCGCTTGGATAGTCCTTTGATTTATTGGATTCTCAAAAGATGTCTATTTCGCATCTTCATATGTTACGATATTATCGCAGAATAGATTTAATTTAATTTAATTTAATTCTTGCAAATTATTATTTATTTTGGTTTAAAAATAAATTCATGAGTAACGATGTGCATTAGAGTGCCAATAAGAATGGTCATCTCAAATTTACGAATGGGACTTCCTGAAAAAAAAAAATGATTACCTCGAAAAAATACACTATACAACATTTTAGGTCATTCAGACTTTACTTACTGTTGTCGTAACGACGCCAAAGTTTGAGTCTTCCGAAAACCATAGAATCACCGCTCTTGCGTTCATGCGTTCTTTTACAGCCGACAACGGGATCAATGGTATCATTCGGTACCTCGTCCCAAGCCTCGCCCACCCAAAACACAGCATCCCTAATGTTGATTCGCTTAACCATCTCATCGAACTCTCCTTGGCTCCTGGATGCCAAGCTTTTGCTTGTATTTGGACTTGATCATTTGAATAATATTTTGGTTCATGAGCTGTAACAAGGCAATGTTTTTTTTTCGAATTTCAAAACATTATTCCTCCCCCATGGGGCGCTAGTCAATTTGTGGCTAAGATATTGCATTGTACAAATAAGTCAGTGCAAATCATAGTTATTTTACGTTTACCGAGAGATTTCCTTTTAATTTTCTTATGATTCAATTATCCGGAAAATTCAATCATCCGGAGTGAAAATAAAATCAACATTCCGTTTCATCTCTAGTCGAGAGTGAGCAGTCTGAGAAACTGATCATCCATCGCAGACCATTGGACAAAACGATTTCTTCAAAGATTTGGTGTTTTTGCGAAAGCCATCAAAGTCCAGCGCGGATACAACCAGGTTACAAAACTAGAGGGACGAGATCTAGCTTCATGAGGATGCATCGTATGCCTTTTCGAAATTTACAACAAATCAGTCTAGCCAGCAAGTAATCAACTACCCATCCCCTCTTGGATGATGCCTACACACGCTATTAATGATTTTTTCACTCGCTACCAATGATAAATCATTGATTTTTGATACAAGTTATCTCAAAAGCTTATTTCAATAAGTGCGATGGTTTGCCCCATAGGCTGCGAACTTGTGCCTCCACTATTGGACAAAAATCCGCTTTTGACAATTTGTATTATAATAAATATTGGACAAGCAAAACTCGAAGCATTTATATATTGCGTTTCGAAGGTTATATATAGTTACTATTTAGTAAGCAAACTGAACCCTATTGGCTTTCCTTTTAAAAGTTATTAAACGACAACTGTTAGGTGCGCACCTGCGAGCATTAACACATCGAAAAGTTATATTTTCATCGCATCGCATTTTTGCCTTGCGATTCAATTCTTTTCTGAGAGTGACACCACTATATCACAAAGCGATTCGATCCGAAGCTCCGAGGCTAGGCACCCAATCGGATCAGGAAACGAAAGTAAAGCGACGGCAGAAACTAACGAACGAATCATAAAATGATACAAGCAAGCATCGATGAACACGCGCACAAATACCAAACGATGACTCTCACGCTGTGTTCATTCAGTGCTTTCGTTGACACGTCAGTTTTCTGTTTCATGAGTGATTTAAAACATATTATTGTGTGCGTTGAATGAATCAAATAAGAGAATTGAACGAGCGCTCGTTGATGCGATTGGAACCATCCTTGATCAGAACCATAACAAGAATAATCAAAACACTGAGAACCGAAACCAAAATAGAAACCAACAAAATACCAATCAGATAAACACGGTAACAATTCAAATTCCTAAGATGACACTTATTGAGAAAGTCAAATCAGATCAGGATTCATTCATCATATGAACATCATATTCATCATATGAACTCCAATGATTTGATCAAATTGAAATGTTTAACCAATAAAATCGATTCACAACTAAAAGCGACGACAGAAGGTAAAAACGAACAATCAGCTGAAACCATACTCGAAACAATTAATTCAGACACGCTCACTCATCTTCCAATTAATTATGAATATTACCAGATACTTGATAATTTCGCAGAACAATATTACGAGTATTAGACCAACCGAAACCAAAAAAATATTATCAAAATTTTTGATTGAAGAAAAAGTATACATTGCAATACTTTCTGAAATTTGGTTAAAACCGTAAATAGTAAAACATTGCAGGATATAAGTTCCCAAAGAAATGCCGCGAAGAAGGATATGGAGGAGTAGGTTTTCTCATTAAAAATGAAATTATGTTTGAAGAAATTGAACCACCTCAAATTGAACTGCTAGAAATAATTGCTGTGAAAACCCTAAATACAAAAAATAAAATATTATTCATTTCTATATATATTCCACCTCAACACACGAACAGACAAATAAAAGAACCACTTTTAAAATTATTCGATTTCATCAAACAACAAAATACTCGTACTGTTCTAGCCGGCGACTTTAACGCCCATAATCCGCTTTGGAATATTCAAAACAATAGTTGTACAAGAGGAGAATTATTAGTTAATTTATTAGATGATACAAATCTAATAATTGTGAATAATGGATCGTCAACACTGATAAAACCTCCTAATACGATTCCATCAGCTATAGATTTAACATTAATTTTAGATGAACTATCATCTCATTCAATATATGAACAACCTAACAATGGTTAATTTCCTAAATTTAAAAAAAATCGAGAGCAAAACTGAAATCACTGATAAGAAAACACTGCAGGACAAGCTTTCAGAACCTAATTGCAGAAATCAACCCCGCGACCACTATTAAACAATCTTGGGATATTGTTAAAAGATTAAACGGAAATTTCCATAAAAAGAATAATTTACACATAATGAATAATGAAAATCTGGCTGATAATTTCATGAACATTAATTTTCGGAATAATGATTACAATTCACAACCCTTAGCAATAGACCCCACGGCTGAAATAAACGTTAAAATAACTTATCAAGACTTATATTCAGTAATTGTAAACAAAAAAAGATTCTTCAGCGCCAGGTAATGACGGAATATCCTACTACTTTCTGAAAAATATAAATCGCGAACTAATTGTTAAAATTGTGAAAATAATGAATTCAGTTCTCAATAACTTTGACATACCAGATAACTGGAAAATTATTAAAATTGTACCCATTCATAAAGCGGGAAAGAATGATATGGAAGCTATAAATTATAGACCTATCAGTTTAATCCCTGTCTTTCTCAAAACTATTAATATTTAATTTTAAAAAAAAATTGTAAAATTCACGGAAGCAAATAACATAATTCCAAATAACTCATTTGGATTTAAAAAACTGAAATAACCAAATCAACTAACAAGGGATTACCCCAAGGATACCCATTATTTCCTATTTTATTGAAAAGGGCATGAAATGTTCCTTGACTCTAGCAAGTTGAATATATTAGCTGGTGATTTCAATATTAATTGGCGTGATGACTACAATTCGAGCCATTTGAAGCGTGTATCCGATTTCTTCAATTTGAAACAAACAGTACATGAATTAACGCGCATTTCCAGGCACAGTAAAACTTTAATTGATCATGTTTATTCCAATTTTGATACTATTTACACAGTCACGGATACCAATTTGAAAAATAACCGATCATGAGACTTTAATTATAAATATTGTAAATAATCTCGTGGTAAACGAAGATGCTGTGAAATTAAAGTGCTGGAGTAAAAAATTCGAAGCATGCTGTTTCGAATCTCGTAGTGAGAAGCCTGGATTTTCCATTTGAGGTCGGTAATTTAGATGATTCAGCGGCTGTTCTAACTAATACCTGAGAGAGACAGATGGTACAAGAAATTTTGTAGAACATATGATGGAAATCATTGGAATATGTACACGAACGCGCGCAATAGATATTCACAATCGATTAATAAAAATTCGTTGTGAATATATTCAGAGGAAGATTGATCTGCATCAAAGCAACAGCAAGGAGTTATGGAAAATTTTGAAATCTTTATTAAAACCTCAGGGTACGCTTATGAGAAGGTATCCTGGACTCAAAGTGTGTCCGACACGATTCACTTATACACTCTCAACTATGACATCTTAGCTTTGACGGAAAGCAGCGATCGCAATGCAATTCAAAACAAGTGTTTTTTTTTTGTTGCGAATATTACGTGTTTTGCTACTTTTTATTTGAAAATACGTCAATAATACGTGAGATAGAGGAGTTAGTGAACCATTAAAGTGAAAATAACGAAACTAGTACCCAGGATGTGTTGTTAATGTGTTGCTTTTTAAAGTGGTCTTTTTACGGAGGCCCGACTGCGAAGGAATATATATATATATATAAAATATTTATATTTTCAGATAACTCTATGGCTCGATGTGCGGCACCCGGATGCGTGAGTGTTCGGTCATTGATACCCGGACTCAAGTCCAACTCGAATTATGAAAACATATCCCACAAATTATCATTCCATCGATCCCCAAGGGATGTGACTATTCGGAAGAAATGGCTTCGACCTAAACAGCAATACTAAAAACATGTACATTTGCTCGCTTCACTTCATTCCAGATTGTTTTATTCATATCGATGGATTTGAAGTACAATATTGTCGAAAACTGGTACAAACAGGTAAATGTGAACAAATCCATATTATAGTTACAATTTTTACACAAAAAAGTATATTTTAGCTGTTCCTACTGTCAGAAAGGCCAACGATTTTCATGCATCGGGAAATCAAAACGGACGGCTCGCCGAAAGGTCTTGATTGACATCAAGCAACAGTAAAAAATCATAAATCATCCATAACATCCGCGGAATTGGTCCAGTTTTCTAATGAGACGAAACATGACTATTCCGAGGGGGATATTCCGTCAAATGAAATCGGGAGCAGCACTATCAACATCTCCAATGAAAAGCCTAGTGATTCTGCTAGTTCTGATAGCTTAATTCAAGCACTGCAGTAAGAGGTATCGGAGAGCTACAGAGAGCTTCAGGAAGCTAAACTCTGAATTACCGAACCACAATTTCCCCTAGGTTTTGATTAAAAAAAAACTAAATAGATTATCTTTACGCAGCAATTAATAAATGTATACATTTGGCTAAAGTACAACAGAAATAAACTTATTAAGACAAATTCATTATACCGCTCCATGATACTTGCAAAGCTAACATGTCACAGCCTCACTGTCACTGATGTACTAGTCAGTCCAGACTACCTTGTCATAAACGTACCCTGTTAAAACCTAGTAATAGCAAACCGCGATCCATAACTTTTCATGGCACACTTGAACAGTCTGAACAGGCTATAGCATCTAGGTTGAACGATTATTCTGTCAATAGTGTTTCATTGATCAATCCGAATTGGTTGATGAACCTGATGAAATAAAACAGCCGGTTAATAGTAGTTTTAGATTTGAAAGTTTTCACCCAATTACATCAAAAGAACTTAGAACTATTTGCTTTCCTTTAGGAAAAACGGCTGGAGTGGATAATGCCAATGCTAGAGTTATTCAAGATTGCTTTCATGTCATCGATCACATATTGCTGGACCTTATTAATAAATCTTTGCTAACTGGGCATGTGCCTAAAGTGTGGAAGGAATCTTTAATAGTTCCAATTCAAAAGGTTGCTGGAACGATTAAAGCCGAAGAGTTTCGTCCCATCAATATGTTGCACACGCTAGAGAAAATATTACAAGTAATCGTTAAAGGTCAGCTGCTGGAATATTTAAATTACAATGCTTTGCTAGTACCAGAACGATCGGGATAACGGGAAGGTCATTCCTGTGGAACCGCATTGAACTTGGTATTAGCAAAACGGAAAGAGAAGCTAGAGTGCAAAGAGAATATCATTGCTGTTTCTTGGATCTAAAACGCGCTTTCGAGACAATTTCTAGGCCCTTGTTGTTGAACACGATTAAGCGCTTTGGATTTACGAGTACTGCATATAAATGGTTCGAAAACTATTTAAATGACATAACTCAACGGACTATTTTTAATGATTCAATTTCCAATCCCCTAGGGAGCAATCTTGGAGTACCTCAGGTAAGAGTATTAGGGCCCCTTTTATTCATTATGTAACGGGTGTTAAATAAAAAATGAGAATTTTTTCAATCACATATAAATTTTTTTAAATTTTTTTTCATCGATTTCAGTATTTTTTATTAATAACATAATGTATTTTCTTCAAAAAAATGTCAGTTATTGTTATTCTAAGGGCCGTGGTCTGCTGTTCGACGCAACCTTGTCGCGATGCTCTCGCAAGAACGTTGTACGGCACTTACGTCTTTTTTGCCGGATACAATTCCGGATTCTTGTAGTCAGTTGCTTCGTGTCCTTGGCCCTCCAATTATTTTTATACACTAGGGCACTGAGTGAGCCAAAGAAATCCTCTATTGGGCGGCACTGTGGCAAGTTTGTTGGGTTACGATCTTTCGGCACGAACGGTATCTTTTTCTCCTCAAGATACGCCAGCGTCTTCTTGGCGTTATGGGAAGACGCCTTGTCCGGCCAGAAGACGTACTTCCCATCCGCGTGATGCTCGTTCAGGAACGGCAGCAGGATTTTATCGAGGCACTCTTCTCGATAGATTCGTTGGTTGATTGCCAGACCGCTCGGCTTAAAACATGGCTTTGAAATGCCTCGGTCGGAAATGGCGATGTACAACATAACCTTTTTTTCAAACTTGTGCTTGAACTTGTATTTCACCTCAGGCGGTGTGGATGACTTGTCGCTGGAGTAGTAATTATCATTTCCTGGAATATGCGTTTTGTACAGCGGAAAATAGCTTTCGTCGTCCAGAACGAAAGACGTCCCGCGGTATGTTTTGGTCATCCACCGACACTGTGATTTAACCGTCTCAATCTGCTCCTCCGTGTACTCCGGCAACCTCGTCTGCTTCCTGCAGACGATTCCTTCCATCTTGAGGGTCCGATGAATCAATACGTGGGAGCAGCCATATTTCCGACCGGCGTCACGCAGGCTGGTTGCGTCCTTGTTGTCAAACAGCTTCTTTAACGATGTCTTCCTCTGCTTCGTCATTATCGTCACCGAACGACCACTTCCGACCTTCCGCTCTACGTTCAGGGTACCCGGGATACGATATACCGTACTGACAGGTACATTTTCTTCCTTAAAATGTGCCACCGTGAACTTTTTTCCTTGCTGGAAATGCATTTCGCAGAACCGTACAACGTTCTTGTGAGAGCATCGCGACAAAGTTGCGTCGAACAGCAGACCACGGCCGTTACTCAAACATTCACTGACATTTTTTTGAAGGAAATACATTATGTTATTAATAAAAAATACTGAAATCGATGAAAAAAAATTTTTTTTTTTATATGTGATTGAAAAAATTCTCATTTTTTATTTAACACCCGTTATATCAATGACATGCGAAGAGTTTTACCATTTTGTGATATCAATCTTTTTGCAGATAATACTGTGTTATTCATTGCAGCTAATGATTTAGATCAGGTCGTTTTACATTTGCATGGAGATTTACATTCTTTAAGTAGATGGTTGAAGTACAGCGCGGACTCGAATATATACAGTTTCTAATTTCTTTTCACTATATATATAATCGAATCGTGTATATAATCGAATAAAAAAAAAGTTTTTTTACTCGTTTTTTTTGTATGTATTTTTCTTTTTTTTTTATATAAAAGAGGAATTTGATTTTTGATTCATCCCCTTAAAGTCAGAAAATACCTTTCTCACATGAAAAAAAATATATATCCAGATTCTCTCAGAGGGTTATAGACGATCATTTTTGATGGAAAAAATCCTTCTACGCATATTTTCGAATTTTAACAATGACAGAGTTATAGATCTTTTTTTTGTTTCGGACTCTGTTACCTCGAACTGGCTCAACATTACAAAGTACGCTACGAAAGACGATTGTGTTGCTTTCATTTGAAAGAAATCGAGATTACAGCGCTTGCAAAACAAAATAATGCGGTTGATACTAAAATGTAACAGATTCACTTCCTCATCTTTAATGTTGGACGCTCTGTAATGGTTATCCGTGAAGCAAGAAATTGTTTATTCAACTATGGTGTCCATTTTTAAAGTAATTAACGGTTTGCTGCCTCGATATTTGTGTGATCGAGTTGAAAGAGGAAGTGACTTTCATAGTTATAACACTATGAGTTTTTTTTTTTTTATCCCATTTATTAGGCTCATTAGCGTTTAGCTGTAACAGAGCCGGGTTTAATCGTGTACATGTACATATGTTAATGTTTCTAAAAATTGTGAATTACACAGTAATTAGTAGTAACCATGTAGGCGTTAAGTTTTCTGTTCCATTACATTATGATAAATTACACAGTAGTAGCCATTTAGGCGTAAGGTTATTCTTTCTGTTCATCCATTGTTCAGCAGACCGGACAGCGGAGACAGTTGATATTGATCATTGTTGGGCTATTTATAGAACAGCAGCCCGATGTTTCTTGCAGAACAGAGCAGTTGTATGGATGAATCGATCTTTGTTCCACCGTGGATCGATTTCCATCGCTGATGATGGTTGCGTGGACGTAGCTTTTCTATAACAACACAAAGATGGTCAATTGAGGGCTCTGAGTTTGAACTCACGATCGATCGCTTGGTAAGCGAAACACTATGAGTTAATAACGGCCAATTTCTTGTCATGTGCTTCACAAAATTCGTTATACTTCAAAGGAATAAATGTGTTCAGCTCGATGCAAAGACATTAAATGCGCAACAACACTTACAGAATTTAAGAGGCACTGTATTTCACATGTAAAAGCTGTGTTTTATTAACAGTCGAACGAGTTTTTGTTTATTTTTATGACGAAGATCTTTACTGAAGAAGTTTTATACGAACGGATACGGAACGGAACGTGGACAATTTTTTGCAGTTTGTTTTCAATATTTTCAATGAATCTGACGATGTTTTTTTTTGAACGGATTATATTATGTAGATTATTTAAATTTTTTAAATTATCTTTTTTTTTAAATTTGTATTAGAGATCAAGATTATGTCTGTTATGATCTTGGTGATGATGGACTATTTTTATTTTTATTTTGTCGTTCTTATAGTTGTAATAGTTAGAAAAATAAAAGTAGTCTACACAAAAGCTTGAGCGTCGCGCGCGAGACACAGATATAAATGATATTAAATTGAAAGTTTTTTAGGTGCCGGTCTAGTATTTTTCCTAAAGAAAATTTTCTCGATTTATCTGAATGAGGTTATTCATAGTCAATCCAAAACAAGGCTGGCGGTTGGACTTGTGCTCCGGTGGACCACTTGGCTGCAAGGGCCTCGTCGGAACCGTATCGGCTCTGTGGCGGACATGACTGAGTATTGGCTTGTCTTTTGACATTGCAATTTTTTGAACTTATATCTGTAAATAAAATCAGTTCGTTTTTTATGTTTGCTAAACTGATTGCAATATTGAGAAAAAATGAATAATTTATCTTTTAGATAACTCGTCTTGCTCAAACCTCTGTAGGGGAAGGAGGCGGGACCATCATTATCATCATCATCATCATCATCATCACAAGGAGCGTCTGCAAGGATTCGCGTCGGAGGGTGCGATGGGGAAAAAAATGACCAACAGATTGGATCGTTTGTTCCAGGCTGAAAAACCTGAATCCACGATGCTACATGAAGAGTTGAAAGATTTTTATTTGACAATTCTCCCTAACATCTGCGAGGAATTTTGCGTTGTTTCAGTGTACAATGCTATTAAATTTGAAGATCATTTGGAAAGCGGCAAGAATTTTTAGGTTGATATAGCAGCAGAAGAAACTATCAGAACAATAAGCAGCGAAAGGCAAATCATTTTCAAGGATATTTGTTGTAGTTTTTTTCATGGAGCTGTTCAAGCAAATGAGAAAAAGATTCGATTTCGATGATCCGACGCTCAAGGCTGCGAATTAACGTTATGTTAGAAGCATTTCCAGGATTCTACAATGGAAATATACAAAATCTGGACAATGAATTCCGTACCGTTTGTTACGTTCTCATTATGCCTCACTCCTCGAAAACGGCCGAGCGATTTTTTTTTCTGAATATAATCAAAACAAAAATAAGCTTCGAAATCGGTTTAGCAGCGATACGATGAGCTCTATTTCGGGTTTAAAAGATTTGGCTAAACATCGTGGCGGCAGCACTAAAATTTTGATAAATAATAGTATGCAATCTGGATTCGAAAAAAAACTATGTATGAGCATCATGAAACACACGAATGACTTGCAAATGTAAATGTAGTATTAGTAGTAAATAAATTAGTATTTTTTTCATGCTAATAAATCAGTTTTTACTCTACAACGAATATTTTCGATGGTACAGATTTTTGGAAAAAAGTACAGACGAGTAAGATTTTTCTCTGGTACAGATTAAAATGTGGCAACACTGTTTGCGAGTGCGTGTTGGAAATATCCTGAATTCCCGAATAAAGTTGTCTATTTCATGATTTACAGTAATTTTATAGTATATTTTTACGGAATCACATGTTTTGAAGAATTATAAAATACACTTCTATTTGTGTCAATGCGCCCCTCATTCGAACTAACTTTTAATCGATCACCAGATGATTGTCTGGCACGTATTCAGACCTCTTCTGGATTATAACACTTACAAATATTGTAAACATCATGCTTGCACACCATTTGTATATGTACATAGCTAAACCATTAAATTAACGTATTTTGATGAACTCAATCCTGATCATGAGTTGTTCAATTCAATAATGTTATTTTGTTCATATGATTTCTATGGCAACCGCTTGGCGCGCTGCAGTTTGATTGTTGCGTCCTTCGCGCATAGCAGAAATAAAGTTTCTCTGTGTTGAGTGTGTTGAGGGTAACACTTTTGAAATGCCCAAGAAAAGGCAATACTCTGAAGAAAGCCTCATTTATGAATGGATCAATACGATGACAGTAAACTCAAGCAATGAAAAATGCAACATCTACTTGAGAATTCGAATGTTTTCATTCAAAAATGGCGATTTCTAAAACCGAACAAACCATGATCAGAGGTGATCAAACCATGATCATAATTCCCCTTTAAGGAAAATCATTAAAAAACATAATATTTTGAATAAGTTCAACACCTTATGGCAGTATTAATAACTAGAGACTTGGGGCTTTTCAACAAACCCAAACTTGTATGGATTATGTGTGATTTTCATGAAGAAAAATCGATTTGCATTTACTAGTTGCGTAAAACACCCCAAATCGGAAAAACCAAGATCATTTACCTTAGAAATAAATGACTTTTAGTTTTGGTGTGCATGAACTCAGTTCACTTTGGCAGAATGGAAGCTAAAGAATATGGTTTGCAGTTCAGTGTGACTGGATGTATTTTTAGTCTGAATCGTTACAACAATAATAATACTAAACTGGTTGAGAAAAACTTATGAGTCTTCGTCGCTGATCAAGCCGCAATAAATAACAACAATGTTTGAAGAATTGATGGATGCACATATTTCATCAAATGTTGAAAGTCGTTGTACTTCGCACGAGAAATTCTGTGCCCATTTGAATGTAAAAGTTTCAATTCGGTTTGACCAAAAAAAGGTGAAGGTCGTTCTAATCACTTCCTCAAGTCTAACTTAACGAAGGGATTATCTGGGTCGTGACTTTACTTGAAAATAAGTATTCTGGGTTTCGATTTTACCACACGAATGACTTTAATTTTCTCGTTTCAAAACGTTATGATCGAAGAAAATTTCAAAAATGTTCTACCAAAGTGAATCAAGTTAAAAAAAATGCCACCTAGAGTACTGTTGCCTCTCGAATTTCTAGCCTCCGTAACCATGTTTTTCGCAATAACATAACATTCCCTTTCAAGCTGTGAGCACACAACTTCGTCAATTTCATTCGTTAACCAGCTGCCGAGGCATCCAGACGTAGAGTTGTTTGCGTCTATTGTACCGTTACAACAAAACCGTTATTGGCTTCGTGACTGGTGGAGTGCTTTTGTTTTCACGCAAGCGGGTTTGTGAATGTCGCGTGTGATCCGTGCTGTAGAGAAGCGGAATACCAGTGCCACAATCAGCGGAGAACAAAGCTTTTGCTGGTGTCGGATTATCGGCATTGTTTTTCTTGCATTGCCGTGTTATCACCGAGGTATACCGATTCATCGCATTATTGGCCGATACACCATCTCGTCTGTATCAACGTGGTCTGCCGTTCGATTTGGTGCAACGAGGTACATATAAAATAAATATAAATATAAGATTATAAAATTAGTTAGAACATTGATTATAATGGAGAATGATGAGGGATCTCCAGAAATGGAGACCTCCGACTCTGAAACCAATTCAAAAAAAGTGAATGGGAAAAAACATAAACGAGTCCCTCCTACAGAATGTAGTTCGTCTGGGGACGAATCTGCTCATCCTACCAAGCCCCCCTCGAAAAAAATTGCCTCCTCCCTCCTCCCTGAACTCCCCAAAACTCCCACTCCTCCTCTCCCACCATCGATTTCATTTCCTTTTTCTGATATTTCCGAGCCAGTTCCAACCTCGTCCTCGTCTTCCTCTTCTGTTGTATCCTCTCCCCGTGTCAAGGTTTATCCAGAAGATGCACCTGGAACTGGTCCCTGGGTTGTTTTCTTCCGGCCCAAACCAAACGGAAAAGCACTGAATGTTATTCAGATCACGAAAGATCTGACAAGATACTACTCCTCCGTGATCGAAGTTTTAAAAGTTAGACCGAACAAACTGCGTGTTATCGTGAATGACCGGAAACATGCAAACGGTATTGTGATCGACCAGAGGTTCACCCTAGAGTATCGTGTCTACGTTCCGTCCCATGACGTAGAAATCTCGGGGGTGGTAACTGAAACGGGTCTGACGTGTAAAATGATAAAAGAAAGATTTGGAAAATTTAAAAAACTCCCTTTGGTGATTGTTAAAATCTTGGACTGCCGCCAACTAGGGAAAGTCTCCCAAGAAGGGGGAGAAACTAAATTCACTCCGTCCGACTCGTTTCGAGTAACTTTTGCTGGTTCCGCCCTCCCTGACTACGTCATGGAGGATAAATTGAGGCTGCTTAAGCGACTCTTCGTGCAAAAGCCCATGACTTGCCAAAAATGCAAGTCAGTTGGCCACACTTCTGCTTATTGTGCCAACAAGGAGCGCTGTGCCACTTGCGGAGAGCAACATGTGGGCGAATCCTGCAGTGCGACTGAGCATAAGTGTCCATATTGCGGAGGAGCTCCACATGTACTCTCAGCTTGTGAAACTTATAAGAGTCGCTGGGAGAAACAGAAGCGCTCTTTAAAGGAACGCTCGAAACGCACATTTGCGGAAATTTTAAAGGGCGCTTCTCCACTGGCCCAGCAACCACAACAACCAATCTCCACACACAATGTTTTCTCTACGTTGCCAGTTGATGAAATGGAAGCAGACACAGCTAGCGGGGGCACACCGCTTATTTTCAAAGGGAATCCCCGGCGCAAAAATGTGACCACTCCCAAAATTCAAGAACAAGTCCCCCCGGTGATACCCCCTGTTAGCATGCCTAAAAAATCGAGTGCAGCGGACAAGCAAAATCAGGTTCCTCCTGGCTTCCGTGGGAATAATTCACCTTCGAACGACCCAGCACTCGAAGGGACATCAAAAACCCCAACTGTCCCTATTTTACCGTCATGTTCAACTTCCCAATCGGGATTTATAAAGTTGACTGACCTTGTGGCTCAAATCTTCACATGCTTTAATGTTTCCGACTCCATCAGAACCATTGTCATATCAATGCTTCCAGTATTAAAGACAATTTTGCAACAATTGATGCAAACATGGCCCCTCCTTGCAATGATTATCTCTCTTGATGTCTAATTCAAATAGAGAGGTCGGAGATATCACTATTTGAATTATCAATTGGATACATTCAAATTTTTAATTCATAAGTTCAATTGTGATGTTTTTGCTCTGTCCGAAACTTGGCTTTCTTCGCGAGATGATCTCTCTTTCCACGATTTTAATATTATACGCTTGGACCGTGATGACAGATACGGAGGGGTGCTATTGGGGATCAATAAGTGCCACTCATTTTTTCGAATTGACCTTCCACCTATTGGAGGGATTGAAGCTGTTGCTTGTCATGCAAACATCAGAGGAAAAGACCTCTGTATTGTCAGCTTGTATTGGCCTCCGAGAGCTGCGGTTAGCCGCAAGCAACTTGTTGACATGTGCTCACTCCTTCCTGAGCCACGATTGATCTTGGGAGACTTCAACTCTCACGGAACTGCCTGGGGGGAACAGTACGACGACAATCGTTCATCGTTGATATATGACCTTTGTAACAGCTTCAATATGACACTTTTGAACACTGGGGAAACAACTCGTGTACCTAAACCTCCTGCTAACCCAAGTGCTCTTGACCTCTCGCTTTGCTCGAATTCACTATCGTTAGATTGCAAGTGGAATGTAATCCAGAACCCCAACGGTAGTGATCACTTGCCAATCAAAATTTCCAGCACCATTGGGTCGAATTCTTCTGAATCTATAAACATGGCATATGACCTCACAAGACACATTGACTGGAAAAAATATGCGGACGCGATTGCTCTAGCCATCAATTCCAGAGATGGCTTACCTCCATTGGAGGAGTATAACTTCCTTTCTCGTTTGATCTATGACAGCGCGGTTCGCGCTCAAACGAAACCCATCCCAGGTTCCACTATTCGTCGAAGGCCTCCCAATCCATGGTGGGATGGCCAGTGTTCCAAGCTTTATGTAGAAAAATCGAATGCATTTAAAGCTTTTCGGAAACGTGGAACCCCTGAAAATTTTCAAACGTATTTAGCCCTTGAAGATCAATTTAAAAACTTAATCAAAGGGAAAAAACGTGCTTATTGGCGAAATTTCGTGGGAGGTTTGTCACGAGAAACGTCAATGAAAAAATTATGGAAAGTGGCTCGAAACATGCGAAATCGCTCTTCAACGAATGAAAGCGAAGAATATTCACATCGATGGATTTTTAATTTTGCACGGAAGGTATGTCCTGATTCCGCTCCTGTGCAAAAAATTATTCGAGATATACCACAAGAGAGGTGCGATCTTGATTCCGAGTTTTCGATGGTAGAATTCTCTCTTGCTCTCCTTTCATGTAACAATTCTGCTCCGGGATCGGATAGAATTAAGTTCAACTTGCTGAAAAACCTCCCTGATGTGGCGAAACATCGCTTGTTGAACTTATTCAATCGGTTTCTGGAGCATAATATTGTTCCAGATGATTGGAGACAAGTACGAGTTATAGCTATTCAAAAACCCGGAAAACCCGCGTCCGACTTCAATTCGTACCGCCCAATAGCAATGCTGTCTTGTATACGGAAATTGTTGGAGAAAATGATCTTGTTTCGCCTTGATCGATGGGTTGAAACGAATGGCCTACTCTCAGATACACAATATGGGTTCCGCAGGGGCAAGGGGACGAATGATTGTCTTGCGTTGCTTTCTTCAGAAATTCAAATGGCTTACGCCGAAAAAAAACAAATGGCTTCAGTATTCTTGGACATAAAGGGGGCTTTCGATTCTGTTTCAATAGAGGTTTTGTCGGACAAATTACACTCTCGGGGTCTGCCGCCTCTATTGAATAATATGTTATATAACTTGCTTTGTGAGAAACATTTGAACTTTTCTTTTTTTTTTCCTTATTATCTCTTCGGTTGTAAGGTTATGAACCCATTGGTGATCGGAAATTTTGAGCAGCTGATCGAGCTAAATTTTCACTCCGGATTCATGAGTTCATATCATGAATTCATCTCCATGCAGGTTGATCCTTCTTCGTATATTCCCAACCGTGTTTGTTTTCTTGACTACATCAATTCTTCTGTGCATTTTGATCTGTCCATGAAGCAAGATATCCATGGATATTCAGATTACCAACGATCGAGGATCGCTCCAACGATCTTCGATGAAAAGAATGGGGGTATCAATTGTGATAATATGTACTTTACTGATGGGTCCACTATAAACGAGTCCACAGGATTTGGAGTGTTCAACGAATTTTTTAGCACCTCACACAGTCTTCAGTCTTCTTCCTTTCTCAGTGTATATTGCTCAATTGGCAGCGATACACTGGGCGCTGGATAGCGTCGCCTCACGACCTGTTGAACACTATTACATTGTAACGGATAGTCTTAGCTCTGTCGAAGCTATCCGTTCAGTGAGGCCGGAAAAGCACTCGCCGTACTTCCTTGAGAGAATACGAGAAATTTTGAGTGCTTTATCCAGACGCTGTTATGTCATTACCTTTGTCTGGGTCCCTTCACATTGCTCAATTCCGGGTAATGAGAGGGCTCACTCATTGGCAAAGGTAGGTGCAATTGAAGGCGATATTTATCAGCGTCAAATCGCCTTCAATGAATTTTATTCTTTAGTCCGCAAAAATACCATCGCTAACTGGCAACGCAAGTGGAATGAAGATGAATTGGGCCGGTGGTTTCACTCGATTATCCCTAAGGTTAGCCTCAAACCGTGGTTCAAAAGTCGGGACTTTATTCGCACCTTCTCCCGACTCATGTCCAATCACTGTTCGTTAGACGCGTTACTCTTTCGTTTCAATCTGGCCGGTAGCAATCTCTGCATTTGTGGCCGAGGTTACCACGACATCGAACACGTTGTTTGGGCGTGTGAGGTGTATCTTGTTGCCAGATCGAATTTAGAAAACTCCCTTCGGGCCCGAGGAAGACAGCCCAATGTGCCGGTGAGAGATGTGTTGGCTCGGTTAGACCTTGATTACATGTCCCATATATATGTTTTCCTTAAAGCTATAGATCTTCGTGTGTGATTGTCCCTACATCCTTATACCCTCCTTTCCTTCCTTTGCGGGTAATTCGTCCCCTTGCTATAAACAGTAGAATAAATTGAAACGTAAATACACTATATATATACGAATAGATTTAAGAATTGAGTGTTCATCAACATTGTTCCAATTTCCTTATATCCCATCCTTCTCCTAAAAATATGTCACCCTCCTAAACTCGAGTACACCGCGAGTAATCGGTTTTCCACCTTACTAACCATAGATCTATGAAAATTGTTTATATATATAGTTTTAAAATTATATTTAAGAATTCGGCTCCTTTAAACTTAAGTAACTGAGCCTGTAAAAATAAACGAATTAATAAAAAAAATAAAAAAAACTTCGTCAATTTCGGATTTTGAATTTTTAAGAAAATAGACACGCAAAACTTCGTTCTCTTCGCACCCAGAGCGAACCAAATACATGCTAACTTTTAACATAATATCATTTCGCAACACGTTAGTATTTTGTAACGGCTCTTAACTAATTTCATAAATCTTATACATTGACTCACTTTTGCTGCAAATAAATGAATATAATAAATGAAAATAAATTGATTTAGAAATCAAGCAAATAATTTCCCTTCTGCTTTCTTCCGTACTGTTTTCATATACCACTCCCCTAACCAACTTAGTGATGAAACGGCTTCACCTTAGGATATATTTTTAGGCGCATTGGGCACTACCAAATCGCATAATTTCAAGAAAATCACGTGAAAAAAATCCGGTGTATGGCGTTTTATCATAGGACTAACCGTTCTCGAGATATAACCAACTCAATATAATTAAAATCGTGTTCTTGAAAAATTAGAAAATGCATACTGCAGCTGGACATCACTACAAAACTTCCGTTATCGGAAAGAAATTTCACATTACCCAGTGGTGAAGCCTGGGAGCGTCTTGTCAGAATCGTCACATTTGTAGTTGAAGCAGAGTCTTCTCAAGGCCGTAAACCTGTGTTTCTTTGTAGAACGGTAGGCAGTCTTTGACTACAAATCACTTTTTCCTGCTTAGCTTCTCCGGAGTTGTACAATCTACGAAGTCGTCGACAAACGCCGGTGAGTTTTTTTTAAATCATAATTTATTCCCAGCCTTATTTTTTTTTTTAATAATTTCTTCCCAGCCTAATAACCTTTTTCCTAAAATGATTTTCATAACATTTGAACTACTGGACCGATTCTAATGATCGATATATCAAATTGAAGCCAAACACCTTGTATTTTCAGGAAAAATATTCCAGTTGCAGAAAATTCAAATTTTGTTTTCGTTATTTTTGATTGTATTTGTTTTTTTATTATTTTCATGGTCTCGGGGATTTTTTACATAAAAAGTCTCAAAATCAGAGATGTATTCTTTTTCGTTTTGAAGTTATGGTTTTTTCAAAGATAAATTATAGCTATTTCTTTTTTTTTTTACTTTTTTCCTACTCTCAAAAATTCATAACTTTTGATGTAGTTGTTTGATTTAGATGATCGATATATCAAATTAAAGTAAATGAACTAGACTTCTTCGTACATTTGCGAAGAAAATTAATTTTGTTTTCGGGATTATTGATTGTATCAGTTTTTCATAGTTTTTTTATATTTTCGGGACCTTGGGTGCTTTATTTCTTTATATTTTTTCTTGAAAGTTGAGAATTTTTACATAACATATCCAAAAATCAGATATGTGTTCTTATTCGTTTTAAAGTTATGATTTTTCGAAGCTAACATGTTTTTAGTCTTCGTTCAATATGTCTATGTGACTATACTGGATTTAGGCAACTAGAATCCAATTTATTGTGGTATTGGCACCTAAGTGTAACTATAGGATATGTAGAAAAGTAATAAAATTATAACCATATCGTTATAATGTTTATACTATACTTTTTATTAATTTATAGTGCGGATGGGTTGTACTGCAGCTTTTTACGAAACCCATATAATATGACTTTGGAATGTGTTATTGTTGTCAATTCATCTTCAAATTAAATTAAATATTGCCAGATCATGTAAATGTAGTCTACAAACTAAGCTTGATCTTCATTTAATAATTTATCCGCAAGGGGGGCTCCGCAAGAAACTCAGAAAAGTTGCTTTGGGCGACGAACGTGTTAGTTTGACATGTCGATCATTAAAATCGGTTCAGTAGTTCAAGAGTTATGAATTTCCAAAAAAAGAAACTTTTGGGAAAAAGTGAAAAAAAGTGTTTTTTCGGACCACCCTTAAACGGAAATGCTCACCCTAACGAAAAAAAACCTAATTGTCTAATTGCCTAATTGTTAAGCGATAAAGAACAAATATATCACTTTTCACGAAAATCTAAGTCCACTATATCGGTTTGACATGGAATGGCTGAATATTGGGGTATCCGTTGGCATCGAAAGCAATTGTTTGACTTTTCACACTACTTATTTAATTATACTAAATGTGCAAAATTTAGACGGATCTACGAATGTCCGTACTCGACCTGTTGGAAGACTACATCGAAAATTTTAAATGTGATGAGTTTTTGCCCAGCGCATGTTGAAGAGCCTCGTACAACGTCTACGAAAGGCGCGGCATTTCTATGAACAGAGTTATTTTGAAAAGAATTAATGGATCATTTGACGTTACGAAGTCGTTACCATTTTTGAAATTTAAAATAGCAAAACGATAGTTCAATATAAGAAAAAACTAAAATACCTCGTAGAGAAAAAGAGAAAAATAATACTTGGGTTAGAGACAAACGAGCTAAAATTTCATAGATAAAATAACTATATGATATCGCCTTTTCTTTAATCAGAATAAAAGGCGAACACGAAATTATTGCGACACCGAAAATGTCATGCCAATTTTTTTTATAATGTTTAGAATCAAACCAAAATTTAAGGGTAGTTTTATACATATATTTACTTCAAAAATCAAAAGAAAAGTTAATCGATGGAGCCTTGAGTGTAAAATTGAACGCATTTTCGCTTGAGGCCCTCCATCAAAGTCTTTACAGTGTCATCCGGTACCAGTTTCTCAGTTTTTTTTTCCATTTTCTTAACATGTCCTTCTCGTCTGTGACTGTCTTCTTGCTCTTCCGAAGTTCCCGCTTCTTTATTGCCCAGTACTGCTCCACCGGACGCAGCTCCGGACAGTTTGGCGGGTTCATGTCCTTTGGAACAAAATGGACAGAATTGGTCTCATACCACTCCAGGACACTTTTAGAATAGTGGCATGATGCCAAATCTGGCCAAAATAGCGGAGCTTCGTCGTGCTGCTGCAAGAACGGCAAAAGGCGCTTCTCGAGGCACTCAGATTTGTAGATCTCGCCATTTACTGTGCCCTTTGTCACGAAAGGCTCCCTCCTCAGTCCGCAAGAGCAGATGGCCTGTCAAACGAGATATTTGGAGGCGAACTTCGACATTTTCTTCTTCTTAAATTTGTCGTCCACATCGAACTTGCTCTTGCCGGTGAAAAACTCCAACCCCGGAATTTGCTTAAAATCGGCTTTTATATACGTTTCGTCGTCCATCACACAGCAGCCATATTTTGTCAGCATCTTCTCGTAGAGCTTCCGTGCCCGAGTTTTAGCCGTCGATTGTTGTCGCTCATCGCGATTTGGGAAGTTCTGTACCTTGTATGTATGTAGTCCAGCTCTATTCTTTGCATTCTCAACGTAGCTCTGCGACATGCCGATCTTTTTAGCCAAATCACGGCTTGAGACGTTGGGATTTGCTTTAATCATCCGCTTCACCTCACCCTCCGTCTTTTTGTTCTCCGGTCCCGGTTTTCTTCCAGCTCCTTTGCCGTGGTCCTACGTCAACCGCTCCTGGAACCGCTTCAACACTCTGGAGACGGTTGAATGGTGAATGTTCAGCATTTTTCCCGCCTGCCGGTGCGACAGGTCAGGAAATTTCAGGTGTTTGGAAAGAATTTGTTCTCTCGGCTCGCGTTGGTTCACCTCCATTTTGGTTGAATCGAAAAACACGACTTCGAGTTTGACAGCATGTAGACAATACACATCAATGAGAAAGTGTGCAAAATTTGGTTGATTTTGAACCAATGGTAAAAAAGTTATGCCCTGTTGAATGTGTCGCAATAATTTCGTGTTCGCCCTTTAATCTATTCTATGGAAACAAATATTGTCATGAAATAAAATGAATTGACTTGAAATAACGAAGTTCGAACACATTCTTATTTTGAATCGGTAACTTACCAATCAGGTTCGAGACAATTGGGTCTTCTACGCTCATCACAGTCATTCAAAACTTATGAGTAATGTTCGATTTTTGATTTTTGTTAATTGGTCTGATTATTGATGGGATTTTTGATTATAACTAAATTGCTAAATTGCTTGACTTGGAAGATGACTGTTTCATTTTCTGCTCGGAATAGACGTAAACTTACACAAATCGGTATTCCATGTCGGTCAAGTCGTTTATCACCTTATTACCGGTGGCTGTGTTACCGATTTTGGACCATGATTATGTGAAGGAACTTAATATAAAAACAAAGCATTAGCCTGAGGTTCTCTGATGACTTTCGGAGCCTTTTTGCATACGCATTGAATTCCCGATACAATGTAAAACCACGCACTTCTCGCTGGACAATCCCTCAAAGGGAACGAAAGGCAGAAGAAGCACTTGTTATAATTCGATCTCCTTCACCCAATGAACCATTCAGCATCAGCAGCAGCAGCAGAAGCAGTAACATCATCTTTTGATCCCGACTGAATACTCCAAACGATCGGCGGATAGTCTCGGGAAGAAGCAAATCACTTCAAAAACCACTCCAAATACCCCTTCAACAAGCAATCAAAAATTTCAACAGCCGTGCGCGAGAATCGTGTGATGCTTCTAATGGCTTCTAAAAGCCATTAGAATTGAGAGGCTGGCTTCTTGCTTTTGCTCCCCTTTTCCCCTTTCATCCCCCTGATCTGTTGTGAGCTGAGCCCTGAGCTCGGTGTCGATTTTTGGTGGAGCACAAGAATCTCCTCTCAACCAGGCGAAAACATCATCATCATCCAGCAGCAGCAGCAGTAATAACAATAACTGAAATTCAATAATAAAGAAATGTAGCTCTTGTTGGGTTCTCCCCCGCACACACCCACGCCACGCTGGCACACGTTGCCGAGAGGCACCGAGAGGGAAGTTTCCAAGGTTTGGAAGGAGAACTTTTGTAAAACTCTTTAAAACAAACATCGTTCCCGGTGCAGACAACGGCGTTTGGATTGAGCGGCGATCTGAGTCGTCTCCTAAAAATCTCGTGCTGGGGAGGTTGTTTCCCGAATGGCTTCTGGAACTAAATTGAAAACTTGGCGAGGGTCTCCCCGTCCCCTCGACAGACGCCTCGACAGACGTCTAATCGCTACCGAAGCTCATTGATTCCTCTTAGCGTCTTAGCGGTTGTTTATCTAGAAAATGTTGTTTTTAGTGCTCTTGGCTGAGAGGACCAGCATTAAGCTGCGAACAACATATTGTACATAAAACCATTAAATATGATAATTTCTTGAAGTAATAATAGACGGCTGGAGCTGAAGCTGGAGCCAAAACGTGAACTGGCTCCTGCTCGATGTGAGTTGGAGCAATAAAAACTAAATGGAATCTCAGAATCCGGTGCGGATAATTCGTCGAACGTTTGATAGCGGTATTTTAATGTCAAAAACTAAACCTTCCCTTCACGAGCCAGGTCTCACGCTGTTGTGACATCTCCAAATCCTGCCATAAATCCCAGACTCGTTTGGACGTGTTATCTGTGTCGATAACGTTCGTCTTCGACAGTGCTTTTGCTGCCGTCCAATGTCTGCTTAATCTTATTTTGACAAAACAAAAAAAAAACTCTTGTCTGTTGCTATTGCTATTGGATCCGTTCCTCAGTCAACCGTAAAGATTAGCGCCCTCAACGAGACCACCACCGGCGAATCGAGAAAAACGCCCTCTCAAAGAGATGTATAGAAGGGAAAAAAACCACTCAACTACTTAACCACCGATTGAGCCATGTGTGTGCTTAAACTGCTCGCCCAAAAGTCAGCTTAATGCGTTCTGATATATTGACATTTGATAATGTTTTCCGTCGGTTCGATCGTTCTTTGCGACTTCCAACTCCGAGGACAGTGCGCCGCAACTACGCAACTGTGTTTATCTTTTCAGTGTTCGGTAAAAACCAATAAAACGTGACTTTTTCCCTAGATAATTTAGACCAAAAACTCCAGTGTGGAAGAAGGCGGCACAGAGCGCGTCAATCAGCGAGGGCGAGTATGCCGCCACGGTTCAGTTGAGCCTAAGTATGGTATGGTAAATCGCTTTTAGGCACATCGGTTTCTGCTTCTTCTCCGGCAAATCCCAACATATGGTTCTCGTCTGCAAAGCATCACCATATCACCGTCATCGGGTGGAGAGTTCCACTTCGAGCACCGAAAAGTCAGAGAGTGAAGCGTTTTAGGTTCGTTAACAACTTATTCGATTCTGTTGGTAGACACATATCCTACATACATACACACACACAAACGTTCACAAAGATGGAAAGTACCCAAAAGCGTCGGCGGAAAAAAAACGCCAACAGTATTTGCCTTTTGAGCCGGCAACGATGATTTATCCGTCGAACCAACGGAAGGGAAAGAAGACAGTCAAAATATTAGTTTTTCCTTTTGGCCTGGGCTTTTCGTATCACCATATCGACTGGAATGACTGAATGGTTGGTTTGTAGTCAGGCATTAAATTGCTCGATGCAATATGAACAATCGCAGCACATGTTCAAGTGCCCGCCGCTTTCCGATGGCTGCCAATTGTTTATCTTTCGTCGTTTCGTTTTCCGCTCAACCACGGGATAAGGAGGGTTTTTTTCGGGTTAAGTTGTATTGCTTTTTAATTGTGTTGGAGACCTAGGAAAGGATTTGTGGGTGTCGTAGACTGATCGAGGGATTTGGTTCGACTTTGTCGTAATCGTCTGTGAAGTGCTTGCAGATGTGGAATTGGAGAATTTTAGTCATTGTCGGATTTTGACAGACATTTTTTCGTTAGTGAATCAAACACCTGATGAATTAGACATAAACCAGTAAAGCGAGACTAAAACGCACGATTTTGCATATCCGATTTAGTCAGGAGCGAGAAAGGTCATGGATTGGATTATATTTGAATTCATGAACACTGCAGAACTTACAGTCGTACGAATAGCATTAACATTATTCTGATATAATACAGTCTTTAGATTGACAGTTTCCAAACTCAATATTCCAAAATATCGTATAATGTAGATGTTTTGTATAGGAAATATTCTTTTCATATGAAGTAAAATGTTGAATTAGTTAAGGTTTGTTTTGGAATGTGCTTAAAATGCGCCTGCTGGGTGACTTAGGCAACACAAAATTCCATACTTTACATTGTCAATGTGAGTATTGAACTTAAGTTTGTCATCAATAATCACGCCAAGATATTTAATCTCCCGAACGCGATCAATGAAAATCATAAATCACAATGAAGACGTTTTCATTTATTCGATTTCGTGAGATTACCATATATTTAGTCTTATTAATGTTCAATTTCAATTGCTTATACTTCAACCATCTATTTAAAGAACGCAAATCACCATTCAAGTGTAAAACGACATCATGTACATTCTTAGCTGCAATGAATAACACAGTATCATCAGCAAAAAGATTAATATCGCAATATCGTAAAACTCGTCGCATGTCATTGATGTACATAATAAATAAAATTGGCCCTAATACACTTTCCTGAGGTACTCCAAGATTATTCCCTACGGGACTGGAAATGAAATCGTTGAAAGTAGTCCGTTGAGTTCTGTCATACAAATAGCTTTCAAACCATTCATATGCAGTACTTGTAATTCCAAAGCGCTTAATCGTGTTCAACAACAAGGGCCTAGAAATAGTCTCGAAAGCGTGCTTTAGATCCAAGAAAACAGCAACAATCGTGTCTTTACCTTCTAGTTTTTCGTTCCATTTTACTAACACCAAGTTCAATGCGGTTTCACGAAATGACCTTCCCGATACCCCGATTATTGTGATATTAGTCAAGAGTTACGATTCAAATATTCTAACAGCTGGCCTTTAACAACAAGTTCGAAAATCTTTGCTGTTATTTTGATGCTGATCAATCTTCCAATCTTCTGAAAATATTCACAACGAGTTTTATTTATCGTTCGTGAATATTTATTGCGCGCAATCGTGTACATATTCCAATGATGATTCCTATTTGTTCTACAACACCTTCTGTACCATTTGTCCCTTTTTCGTTTTAGGCGTAAAAGATCCAAATTGTACCAGCTCCAGGTTTCTCACGACTAGATTCGAAACAGCCTGTTTCGAATACTTCCTCCAGCACTTCAATTTTACTAAATCTTCATTGTAATTTAAATTGTCCAAAATGTTAATAATTATAGTCTCATTATCGGTTATTTTTAAATTAATATCAGTTGATGAACAAATACCATCGAAATTAGATTACACATGGTCAATTAAAGTTTTACTGTGCCGGGAAATGCGCGTAAATTCATTCACCGTTTGTTTTAAATTGAAGAAATCAGCCAAACGCTTCAAATGATTCGAATTATAGCAGTCACACCAACTTATATTAAAATCACCAGCCAGTATATCTAATTTACTATGATCAATGAACATTTCGATTCCAATTCTCTAAATTTTCAACAAAACGCTGGTCACTGAAGCTGGGAGAGTGATATAAAACACCATAATTACCCATCTTCCTGCCATGTTCAACTATAATGCCTAAGAACCAGTTGCCATCAATTACTTAGTTTAGGTGAACATTGAATTGAACTAATTCTCTGACATAAATAGCAACACCATCAGTATGTCTAGAATATGAGAAGCAAACAGCAACATTATATCCCGGAATACTATATTGATCAAATGATTCAATTTCAACAATGTGTGTCTCAGCTAATAAAACTAAAAGTGGACGCTTTTCCTCAACAATCTGACTTAATGCTACGTAGTTTGCTGATAACCCCGCAATATTTAAATACAAAATATGAAATTGATTCACAATTCTTCTGGAACATGGTTGCTTTTTATTGAAACTCAAGTTGCCTTTTTTCAAATCACAAAATATCTTGTAAACTGAGCATTCAGATGCAGCATGGTTGACGCCCAAAATCATTTTTCGCTCTTTATTCATTTTTGAACAATTAATGAGACATCGGAGGAATACTCATCGCACATGCCCACTACTTTCAATCTCGGCACCGACGAGGGAGCAACAGCCTTATAGTCTTCACCCAGATTGCTTTCGATGTTATTTCTCATATCATTTACATTGGCTCCAGTTGCACACTCAACAATAATGGAGCCATCTCTACCATTTCTAAAGTTACTGATTTTGTGTGTTCTTGGATCTAATTTTGTTTTTTAAATTTTACGAGTATCCTCGCAAGCTTGTTTGGACTCTTTAGGTTTTATTACAATGACCGGAGGAGCCTTACGATTACTTTGCTTGATACTTTTACTAGTCACATTACTGTTATCAACTACAGTAGATGCTTTAACTACATCCGCGAAACTAATTTTATCTCGAAATACATCATCATTTTCACTATTTACAAATTTACGTTTCTTTCGTTCATTTTGGTGCAATTATTCATTTATTTTGGTGCAATTATTCATTGCAGCTAGATTTTTTTGCGCATTAAATGTAAAACTTAAGATATCGAATCCATTTTCTCACCAATTGATTTTCAAGAGACCCATTTACATTTAGTCTCAATTCTTCCATCCCGATCTTTAGCTCGTTGTCTATCTGTGCTACGATGTGATCTCGCATATCTGTGATCGAGTCAGAGAGTGAAGATAACTACTGCACCTCTTGCTCTATCTTTTTCACATCCGGGATAACATAGTTCTGCTCACAACAACTCAGGTCTGATAAACAATCATTACACTTGAATAAAATATTCACATTCTCCGTGATAAGTTTCGCCGATGTTCGGCTGAGTTGCGTGCATCTGTAGTGGAATACACCGCTACATTTGCCGATACAGCAGGTCACTCACCACTATCCCCAGTTTACAGACAGAACATTACCAGACCAATTTTATCAACACAGATTAAACCGAGACGCTAGAGACTAACAACAACAACAACAACACAGAGGAGAGAAAAATAAACAATTGAACCGCCACAGCCAAGCCCCGGGCAAGGGGATATGATCCGCGAGTCAAGATGTGCTACAAATTTAGCTGTCATTGCCAAACCTATCAAATTACTCGGCGAACTCAAGGCAAATCTATGGAACAAGGTGCGCCCATTCGCTAACTAAAAAAAGAATTGTTTTTTGAAAAAAAAATTTATGTGAAATGTAATGATCATGATGATCACAAGGGTCTGAATGATAATATAAAACGTAGAACCCTAGGTTGATCACTTGAAATGTAGTATTATATTATAATGTAAACCAACTTAAGAAATTGAAAGAATTTAAGTGAAATAAAAGGGTTTGAATGAATTCTGCATTATTTCAATAATTTCAGTTGTATTTAGCTGCTGCTCATGCTTTATTCGAAAATTTGCGTTTTGCGTGCGGAAAAAATGAACTCACCATTATAATATAAAATCAGCATCAAACACAATTTCAGTTTCATATTATTTCACAATTTTCGAGGAAACGTATTACTCTATTACATAGAATACATATTGAATACAGAAAAGTAAATTTTCATTCATTATTTTTTGTTCTAGAAGTGTGTTAATTTCGTCCTTAATTTCGTTTTCCAAATGGCGCAAATCATTATGGTGCCTTCAACGCAAAGACAATAAATGAAACGCTTGCAGCGTAAAACGTAATGAATATAATGAATATAGCAATGAGTATTTCATAAAGTATCAGTATATTCCACAAATTGTGCTCAATCGTCTTAATTTACTTTTGTGTATTTTTTAAATGGCTGCAGAAAACCACTTCACGTTTTGACCCACCTGGTAGTATGTTAAGTGCCTTGTTTTACACCAGCTTGAGAGTTTGGCAGTTCTCGCGAGTGACAGTGGTCGCAAATTGCATTTGCGACCCGGACATGTTTGACGCTGTCAAATCCTATGTGCTAGTATACGGATGCCCTCAGGCTGGCCACAGCAGCTGCTATACGAAAAAAATAGCGCGCTGGGCCGATCGGAACATCAAATTAAAATAAACAAGAATCAGCTGTTTTTCGTAATTATTGATTGTATTTTTTTTTATTTACCCAGGTTTACCAAGGACCAGTCTCGTGACCAAGGGCGCTATATTTTTTTGATATTTTTCCTTGCAAGCTGAGGTTTTTCACATAACATATTAAAAAATCAGAGATGTGTTCCTTTTCTTTTTTAAGTTATGATTTTTCAAAGTTAACCGAAGGTCGGAAAAATCATTTTTTCCCTTTTTTCCAAAATTGTCTGTTTATAAAATTCATAACTTTTAAACTACTAAACCGAATCAGATCATCGATACGTCAAATTGGAGCCAATGAGCAAGCCTTATTTCAAAAAATATTACACTTACAATAAAAATGGATTTTGTTTTCGTGATTATTGATTGTATTTGCTTTTTATAGTTTAAATAGTCTCGGTACCAAGGGAACTATATTTTTTATATTTTTTCTTGGAAGCTGGGGCTTTTTTTACATAACATAACATTACATAAACTAGGTGAAAGGTTTTCCGGGACTGGGTTAATTTCTACAATAATTGTACTTCTATAAAAAGTACTTGCGATAAATAATAGAATATATAACCGATCCAATTCATTTGACAGGTTTCTCTTCGCAGGTTATCTAAAGATAAAGTGATCAAATGGTCAGAGGTCTAACGCGGGACACGAAAGACAAAACGTTATGTATATACGTTATGTGAACATAAACCATAGTTTAGAGAGTCTCATTTATTCGTGAAACTCTCAACATGTGTCCTTGCAATTAAACCTGATCTGTATTATTTCTTTATAAGTATCTGCACTCAGTTGTGATTTTGCGGTGGTTTAGATTTTGTTTACGCCTGAAAATCACTCACTCAGTCAAAGCATGTGACAAGCACGATTAAAATTCTACAATTTTCTTCCAATTATGGAATGGAATGCTCGAAAATTCCAATCCATTTTTCATCGATTGTAGCGTTAACGTATGAATTAAAAAAATGGACTAATTTCGGATGGCGATGAAAAAAAAAACTACAAAAGATAATTGAATGGAACAAATTTTCCTTAAATCTAACGTGTATTAAGCCTAAAACAAAATTGATTCAAGGTTGTTGATTCGCAGCAGCAGCAACACTGTCAAGCAATTTGATGATATTTTTCATACTGCCTGGTAAATACAACATCCTCTCCCTGCCGCTCCTGAAGCCGGGAGATCGAAGCAACCGGCCAAATGGCGAAGGAGAATCTGGCCAAAATGGACATATTTATGCGAAAGCGTCTGGCGAGACGCGTAGCTGGTAATCACCCAGAAGGAGTAGCTTAAGGTACTGGTGAAGAACTTCTTTCCGGTGAATAAGTGAAAAACTTCTTTTCGTACTTATAATAAAAGACAAGTCGTACTTGATGCTTGAATTCAACGAATAGCAGGGGACCGGATAGTTTACGTTCCCCAGGTAAGCGATGGCGACGAATATATCACCCACATCTAGTTCTCGAAGGAGGACATTCTCAGATAAACGAGAAGGGAATGTTTAAGCCGGTCTTCTTTCGAGTCATTTGGTGAACTGGGAGATATACAGTACGAAGTGCTTACCGGAAGTTGCGAAGGTTATGTGGTCTTCATACCGAACCTGGGATCTGCCCATTATGCCAAAAGATCACTGCAGGATGGATCGGCTGGAGATAAACATTGTCGCGAAGACCGCCAACCTTCCCAACATCCCTCAGCTGCGACCGATAGAAAACTTTTGGGCGAATGGGCAAAATGGAGAGACAGCCGACCACTAAAGCCAGGAAAAGGTAAAAGAACACGCCAACAACGATGTGTTTGATTTTACTCTGTCCAAGAATGTGTTTAGTACTAGAATAAGAAACTTAGAATAATTTAGATCTTAAGGTTTCAGTCTGTACGACGTTGTCGAAGATGGTGAAATAAAATAAACATACATCTTTTAAACGGCCATGGTTGAGGTTCCGGCCAACTTCCGTAAGGCCGCCAAGCGCTTCATTTACGATACTTCATCAAACTACTCTGCCTCTTCCTGTCTCGTATACACTAGTTCTTATTTAACACTTTAGGCTCTGACAGAGCTAGGGGACCAAAAATTAATTTTTCGTCTGACTCACGTTGTTTCCTGCGGATCATCAATAGGGGACTTTTTCAAAAATCATTTTCTAATTTTGTTGCTGTCGTTTCCATTTGATACTCTCTAAACAAAAATGCACTGTCGGTGCGGTGAAACCAGCTCAACGTATTAATGCATGCTCTTGAACAGTCTACCAAATAAGAGTTTTTTTTTAAGTTAATGCATTTAATAAAATCAACATGAACAAATTGTAATATTGAAGTATATTGATATCGCGGGACATTTTCGTTTCTTTTGCTAAATACGGGACGTAATCTTACGCGGGACATTTTGTTGAAATGCGGGACTGTCCCGCGTAACACGGGACGTCTGGTCAGTTTATCTAAAGATAATCTCGGCCACATGTTAGAACACATGAGATTTTCGGATTTTCGTTTCGTCGAATGGTTGATAGTTCGCGTTTAGATAATTACATCACATACTTTAGTGGATCCTGATTCTTACCTCTCCCCACTGACAATCCCTTCCATGATAATCGTAACGGAACCATGTTATAGAGACGACCCTTTAGTCCACGAATATCATACTAACATTCCTCCCCTTCCCCTGGTGACTATAAGAACGTGGCCGGCGGATTTGTTGAATATTTAAAAATTCAGTACGTTCTTCGTATAATTTCACTAGTTCAGGTCAATCATGGAGAGCAACTACAAATTATACAGTCTATCCAAGCTTAAGCTGAAGTTCATAACCATCGTGGTGGATAAGTATTCCAACAGGTTGACTCATTCATTTCAAATTCTAGACTGGCCAACTTGTTCGCTAAATTAAGACTCTAACGATAACTATGGGATTGATATTTTAAAAAATATGTTAACATCAAGTAGTTCGGAAATCTGGAGCAACTGCATAAAACAGCAAACGAGATAAAATTTATAAATAAAATGAACCAATAAAAGTTATAAAATTATTCTCACCAAAAAGGTAGGGATAGTACAAAACATTCCCGATGTACAAAACATTTTATAGTTTTTATAGTTATTGAACACATTCTAGATAAACCTGTAGATTTAGACCAAAACTGCAACACAAACATCTTCCACCACTAAAAATATACAAAACGAATCCATTTGTCGTCACAAGCTGTAACGAATTGTCTGTTGGCACGTATGGTGCAACATGTTTTCAGACCCCAATCACCTCCGAACGTTCTAGCGGTCATACGAACTTATCGAACACCTCCAAGAATGTCGGCTCAGCTAATGAAATCAAATTCGTGCCGCGAAATGTCATCCCATAAAAAGTGAAACCGCAGTCACTTTTTATATACACACTTCCCGCGGCAGGCACCCGGCGGAGGATGCCCCGAAATTCGCCACCGTATTCATTCTCTGATCCCCCGATTCTTTCTGAAGGAACTTTCGTGTGGAATCAGCGAGATTCCCGAGAGCGCGCGCGCTTTCGCGGTATGAAATAAAAATCAAAACAGAGACAGTAAAAAATGTAACAAATTTGTTTGTTTATACAATCTCGTTTTGTTCGCCCGGTCGTTCGCGCTGCTGATCTGTTGGTCGTGGTTGTTTCCTCCCTCCTCAAAGCCGCCCCCACTACTCCGCGATCTTCGCAATCCGGCTCCTGTGGAAATGGTTGAGATGCAGAATGTGACGCGCAAAGGGAAGAAAAATCGATTCCTTTCCACCTACTTAAATGTGTGCCATTATACGATTGTTAGTGGCTTCTTGATTCAGCTCCGACTCCGACTCCGTTCTGGTTCTGGCCCATCTTATGCATGCAAAATCAGCTTCTGGTGGAATGACAACGGCCCGGCAGTTGGACAGCGGGGTTGAACATTGAAGATTTCATGCATTCATGGGTCGCGCGTACGGAAAATTACTCGTGGCTACTTTCCCTCGGCCCGACTTCCAGGAACATTTTCAGCTAATTAAAACAAGATTCCTCAGTTCTTCTGGGACCGAACTGGACGACACGCCGAATGCACATCGAAGCTTTGCTCGGACACGGAACGACATTAAGCGCATGCTGACAGTGCGCACCATTTGGTGACTTTGAAGTAGCCTGATTGCGTTCACGGTGGACCGTGGACATGGACCGCTTCGATCGGGGTGGAGTAATCCAGGGAGATTGAGTCTTACGATTTAGGGCCCAAGGAAATGTTAGGGGAAGATTCAGGGTCAATGTTGACAATTAAGAGACACAATGAGAAGAAAAAAAAAAAAAGAAATAATCGTACACATTTCCACAAGATTTGTATTTGCAACATCCACAGTGTGTATTCTCCAAGAGATCGAATGCAGCGCCACTGGGACTCCGCGCACGATGAAGCAATATAAGCTACGTTACACAGCCTCCAGGCTAATTAATTCAGATTATTTCGCCATGTTCTGCAGACTGCTTCCTCCCCGAAAGGCTCCGTTCGACATCTCCGCGAGCTGTATTTGGCATTGAATCGGGATCCGAAACAATAATTGCAATTACTCGCCGCTTTCTTAGCCGACTTTCGTACATCAGTTCGAAAAGAATAAATGCAGTCCCGTTCTTGGGAGCGTCGCAGGGGGAAGCAGGGGACGGGGGTGTTCATACGGAATTTAGAATATCCCATTTTCTGAAGTCTGGCGGCAGAGAGCCTGTTGGTGGCGTTTTGTTCGAGCACAGTACATTTCTCGAACGGGTTGTTGTACTCTCCCGAGAGGTTTGTTTCTTATGAATAAATTAATGTTCTCCGGGTTGTGCCATTCGTTCGAGGTACCTTATAGTGCCTTTGCTCCTTGGGTATAGTTGCGCACAATGGGAATAAAAACCGCTTAAAAAATTCACGCCCACTTTTTCCGTGCTCATTCGTGCGTCCGATCGAAGCAGAGGAGCAGCATGGGAAAACGGGGTTCACCGGGAGGAAGTACAAATTGTTTCTTAGAGAACTCTGTCGGATTCATTGGGCTGGCAGGCAAAACGCAGAAGGTAAAATAAACTATCGAACAACACGTAACTTATGCTCATCGGAACCGGTAGAACATAGCGCCGAAAGCCAACCAAATGGGACAATTACTCGTTTTGTTGTTCGAGGCTGTCATGGTTGGGACGGAGCTTGGACGTTTCTGCTGGGAGTAGAAACAGGTTCAAGGTTTTTGTTACGAGATGGTAATAGGGTTGGCATGAGGACCTTGAAACATTTGAGAAATGAGCGAAAGTTTTGGTGACTCTAATTTTGGACTCATTCACAACACGTAATAATGGACACTAGAGGGCCAATAAAAATGGTCATCGCGAATTTTTGAACGGGACTTCCAACAAAATGTTGATTGCCACGAAAAAATACCCTATGTAAAATTTTAGCTCTGTCGGACTTCTTCAAAATGTTTTTTGAAAACCGTAGAATCACCAAAAGAGGGAGTTATACATGGAATCGGGGTTTTAATTTTTTTTTTCTGATGTCCAAATGTATTTTTTCATTAACTTCATTTCTTTTTTTCTCTATCCCACACAATACACAAATATAAGAATAAAAAACAGTGGATTCAAGAGACAGAGAGAAGACATATCTGTCAAATCGGTTTCCTCAATTCCGAAATTTTGTTCATGCTTTGAATAAGGAATCGTAATCAGAGATGCCAACCTTCCTGATTTTTCAGGATTCAGGAGACTTTTTAGCTCGCTCCCTGATATCCTGACAAACACTCAATTTATCCCGATTTTTCTGAAATAATCCTGATTTTTTTTCTGATTTTTGTATTCTTTACATTATTCGTAATGAATATGCTGGTTTCCATGCTAAAATTTTATGTCATGATAGTTCTCCAGTTCGCACTTGTATATATCTTACAATAAGTTAAATTGTGTACTTTACTTTTTTTATCTCTACCCTCAATTGTTTGTGGCTTCCCAAAGCAGTGCTAGAAAATTACATGAAACCAGATTGTCTGACGAATTTATGAAATGACAACGAGATTAAGTTTGAGGAACTACATTGCTTTATTGAGGATACTATGTATGTGAATGTATCCCCAGAGTTATTATTGTAGGAGTACGTTTCAGAGTGTAATATTACTCAAGAGAAATTTTTTGAATCCACAGTCAATATAAAAAGATTTTATATGTAATTTGTTCGTCTGATTCAAAGTAGAATAAACTTCAATGATGGGACTATGGTAAATATATCTATAACCGTACTAAATATCATAAAACTTAGGGAAAAATTCAACAAGTCTTCACTTCCACTGATATGCTTTCCTCATTTGTTGAGTAAACATTTATTCCAAAGCATGGATGATGAATTTAGTGAAATTTTGAATATTGATTTCTCTGCAGTTGACTGTAGGGATGCTGTAGGTTTTTCGGAAAAAAGGGTTTATTATTTCGGAGGGTTTATACCATGCTTATTAATTCTGTAACATAACCGGGCTTCGCCCGAAAGATATACAGTGCGAGAAATTCCTATAAGCGCACATGTATATTTTGGCTGTAAGAAAAACTAGATATATATTTCCAAAATATTTTCATGGGATTTAAATGACCTTCGAACATCAAGTTTATCTTGCCAAGAAAAGTCCCAATCCTATTCTCAACAGTTATTCAGAATGAGAAAAACGTGTTTTCAAGGTAGAAATTCTTATAAGCGCACATCAGACTTTATTCTCAAAAAAAGATTTATACATGAAAATGACAGCATTCAATATTTGGTTGGTTTACCATTTTTCAGAATAGTTTCATAGACACGGTTTGGCATTGACTCAATCAGATTATCCAACATTTCATGTGGAATTTTATTCCACTCGTCCCTTATACATCTCTCCAACTCACGAACTGTTGCAAATTGCCGTCCACCACTGTAGACTCGCCTTGCCAGGATTCCCCAGAGATTCTCGATGGGATTGAGATCCGGGCTACGAGCTGGCCAGTCCATAACCTGAATGTTTCTTTCGGAAAACCATGACAATGATTTCTTGCTTTCGTGAATGGCAGTATTATCCTGCTGGAAGATGAAGTTGTCGTCCATAATGTCTTCTGTAAATGGCACCAAAACACTGTCCAGTAGCTCTACATAGTTGTCGGAGTTCATCCTTGTCGAAATAGTGGCGATAGTAGTCTTCCCTTTTCTTGAAAACGCAGCCCACAGCATGAGACTTCCACCACCAAAATTCCTGCTCAACATCACTTCGGGATTTTTTCGTAGATCATGCCAATAATACGCGCAGCAGTCGGGACCATCAAGATTGAACTTTTTCCCGTCGGAAAAGATCACTTCATCCCACTCTGCCTTCCAATCTATGTGCTGTTTAGCGAAATCCAATCTTGCTTTAATGTGCCTTGGGTGAGGTTTGGTTTCTTTACCTTCGTCGTGTAAACCAGATGTCCATATCCTCGCAAAATTTGGGAAACACGTCGTTTGGATATGAGAAGGTCCAGTTCTTGCTTTATTTCCGAAGCATTAAATTTTCCAGTCTCCCCAAGCTAAATGATGCGGTTCCGGTCGCGGTTTGAAATTTTGCAGTTACCTTTATTCTTCCATCTGATGCCATATTTTGGGCCCTTCTTGAAAAAATTCCGGACCACTGTTTCTCTTCTATCGGTCCTCTTTGCTATCTCCCGGTTGCTTAAACCAATATCCTTCAATTCGGTTATTAATCTCCGCTCAGTTTCGTCCAAGAACTTTCCTTTCGGCATCGTGCTTCAAATTCAATTGCGCTACTTCACTGCTTAGCTGATTGTGGTTAATGTGCGATTCACATAGAACGTTACGGAGAAGAACGTCTATGTTCCGTCAACTTCTACACCGATTCACACATGCAGCAGGGGATAGTAACTTCAAGCAAAAAAGTGGGACCGATTCGAGATTGCTTTTATGTAAACAGTGAACTTTTTTTACACTCTAAAAATTGCACCGACTTGCACTGACAACTGAATGATATTGTCAATTTGTGCGAGATGCCTCAAAACAGCTGGGAATAGATATTGTTTATATACAGTAAGTTACATTTAATGCGACGTTTCGATTATTGGACGGACCTATAATGTGACACGTTTAATTGGACATTTTTGTAAACATCGAGTTCGCGGCCCAAATTAAGGCGCCACATTAAAGTTGCCACCAGACGTAGACACTGTTCCACTCACATCGCCAATGTTCAATTACAAGCCAACATCGCCTCCAAAGCGACACTGAGTGGTGCCTCGGCATGTCGTATTAAATTTAAACTAATGTATTATATTGTTAACCATGTTCGCATCATAAGCAACGAGCACACTTATTTTCCAATTGCGACAGTATTCACGATGATTGGATAGATGAATATACGACTTATACATGCACCTAGTACGACTATTGTCATGCGTATATACGATTTACTACAGACAACCAAAAAACGAATGGCGGAAAACGTTCTTGTAATAATTATTATAGATTTTTGTAAATACATGTATGTTTGGAATATTACGTTAACAATTATTTTTAAGTCCGAATATTTCCGGTGAAAAGTGAAAGTGAAAAGTGAAAAGTGAAAGAAAGAAAAGTGAAAGTTAAAGTTGCTTTTTTATTTTTAACTTTTAAGAATGAAAGATTATCTGTTTGTCGGTCTTTTGCGTTCTGATAAACTTAGTGACAAAAATAAATTAGTTCAACTTCGTCATTCAATTGCACTTAACTCAAAACTGTAAACATGAGATTATGAACTTGACAAACCAAGCTGCCAAGTATGCCAACCCAGCAAACATTAAATCATATAACTATCGAATATCTGATATTTTGAGTGGTATATGATGCGCCCAAATAGCATATACAGTAAGCTACCTCTAATCGTCGACATACCGAGGCACTACTCAGTGTCGCTTCAGAGGTGATTGGCTGTAATTGGACATTCACGATGATAGTGGTACAATGTCGACATCAGGTGGCGACTTTCAATCTGGGGCCATACGTTCGGTACCAAACTCGATGTTTACAAAATATCAAATTAAAGATGAAAATGTCCAATTATTTGTGTCCCATTAAAGGTCTGTCCAATTAACTAAATGTCGAATTAGAGGTAGCTTACTGTACATGACTGGTTGTTAGGCAATACCTAATAACATAATAAGTCTGTTGTCATACGAATATATGATTCATCACTGCCATAAAAAAATGGCGGAAAATATTAAAGTAAAATGTTCGGCTCGGGGAATCACCATTTTTGTATGTATATAGAGCCTTTATGAACATTTATGTTTGTACAAATAAGAATTAATCAATTGACTTTTAGGGATATAAATATGCTAATAAATGTGCTTTAGTGGAAATATCGCAAAATGTATATAGAAATGGTTAAATAAAGTTCAGTACTACATGTTTCAAGTAATCAAATAACATGAAGTAAAAAATTTCATTCATATTTTAACAATTTATAACTGCCTTTGGGCCTGCCCGGCAAACATTAAATCGTAAAAAATTCGAGGGGTTGTATCCGAGACACGACCGCTTAGAACGTAGGACTACGCAATCCTTTTTCTTTTGAAATTTGATGGTTTATCATTTCGAATATTATTTGTGAATACGTCGAAATTTAATAAATAACTCTTGAGAAAAAAGTTCCGGAGATCCTGAAAAGGTTTAATGACTTGCGTAGTTTTGTAGAATCATTTCGAGAAGCAACGATCATTTTTTACCTTTGCGAGAACAATACACTAAATGGTCATATGTCGCAATTTGTTTCTTTATATCAATGCATGCATTGCACTAAAAATTACCAGGAGGCATCTTCCGCGCATCGCCTTCAAAGACGAATGAACTGTCTATAATTTAAAAAAAAAGAAGTGCATCGTCATTCAACAAGCATCAAACACGCGCCTAACAGATGCACACAGTTGCAGTGCTAAAAATGAAACATCGCGAGAATGACCGTTTATGAAAAATCGTTTCTCGACTCTCGGTCAAAACCGTCAACAAAGTTTCTCTAAGTTTCTATGTTTCGCGCAACGAAAACAAGCAACACACAAAAAAATCAAACATCGATGTTTAGAAGCGACCTATAATCATTTGCACTTTTCTCTTTTTTCGTCTTCTTTGCCATGAATTGGATGGTTGTGTTAATTGCAATGCCAGATGCACTTCAAGTGAAATATTCGCTAGCGTTCACAGCTCGAGGGGAAACATTGAACACAAAACGAGCAGAATAAGCGACCTTTGTTGTTTCGGGCACAGAAAGATTCTGAGAATTTTCCTCAGAGGAGATGCAATACTTATACGCTAGGGACAGCTTACTTATTATGAAAGGGTGGAGTTTATTTCGCAAATTTTCTTTTTCTGCTATCCCCCTTCATTGTTTCTGATCTAGCGGCTGCATAAGATATCCGTTATTGACTGCTCTGTTCGGGAAAGCACACAAATGAACAGAACAAATGTATGGGAAAATGGGAATGCTTCCAATTTTCATCAATTTAAACCATATACAGACTATGGGATTGTAATGTATAGCAAATCATACAAAAAAAACTTAGAAAATTTCCAATTTGATTGTTATGCAAATCGTTTAAATCCGTTCGTAGAAAAAATAGTGATTAACGTTAACTTTATTTCATAAAAACGTGACCTGTTTTCTGATTTGGAACCCTTAATGTAAGCCGTAGTCCTACGTTAAAAATCTAAAATTGGAGGCGATATACATACATCCAAGACACATTACTTGTATGATGTGTATAACTGGTATATGCATATGAAATTGGAGGCCATTTACATGTATATATACCTCATGTAATATAAACAATAATTATACGATTTAAGTTTTTCTAGGATGTATGTATATCGCCTCCACGTTTGCATGTATGGGCTGGCAGGTGAATCATATACATGCAATTTATATAAGTCATACTTGTATGTTTGTGAATATAATCCTCAAAATAAGATGATTACACTAAACCTTCGTTTCAAACAACATATACAGTAACCAAATCACGCAATAAACATCAAGAATTGCTGGGAATCTCTTATCAATATTTGTTCAAACTTAAGAAGGTGCTTAACTCCAATTTTGTTGACATCTTCTATGCATTCAATTAAGTCGTACAATAAATCATATATAAACATAAACATTCCCACCTTTCATCCTTCATTAAACACCTCGTAGTAGAAATCTGTCAGTATGCATACACTCTCCTACGAAACATAGTGGAAAAAAATATATTCGTCGATGTAAACAAGCGGTGAAAAAGGAGACACTTTTCGACGAGTGATTTGTATGAAGTTCCACTGCCGTGCATGCAGTCAATACTTCCACCAACCCGTCACGTCAAATGTCAAACGAATGATTTATTTAATGTTATTCATGGTGTCGCCATCTACAACAATTTTAAATTGCAATGCCCTCTTTCGAATCAGCATGCCTAGAATCAGTCCTAAATTTTGAAAAATTCAATGAAAATCATTGAATTAAAATGCTTGAACCCCGTAGTCCGACCTTTATTCAACAATAATAATATATAGACTATTTCTCTCAGCTAGACGCGAATGATTTTCACTCCGAAATTTGGAACTAAGAGATATGTTGGCATAAAAAGTACAGTATGTTACTTATAATGCGACATGCCGAGGCACCATTTAGTGTCGCATTGGAGGCATTTTTGACCAGTAATTGGACATTTGCGACAGGTGGCGACCTTCAAAGTGGGGCTATAATTTGGGCCCCGAACTCAATGTTTACAAAAATGTCCAATTAGAGGTAAAATATCTAATTAAACGTGTTGCATCACAGGTCTGTCCAATTAGCTAAATGTCGAATTAGATGTAAATTACTGTACAACCAAAATCAAAACAAAAGCCGTGACACAAAGCCCAGACAAAAACCAAACGAGCCGTCCGTCTCTGTCAATTATTCTTTTCTACAAATCCTGCCGGTCGTTTTCGTTGAAGGTATGCTGACGGGTCGTTACGTTGCCGGTGTATGTGATTGTTTTTATAATAATTGCATGGTAGAATAACTGACGTCACGTGACCTGACGGGACGTGAATGTGACGTGGATGTTGTATGTGAATCACACTTAACTCGTTTTCACGTTACAACCTTACCAGGATGTGTTGAAAAATGGCCAAGATGTTTACATATTGGTGGGAAAATATTTAAAATACCAGTTGCGCTTATGAGAATTTCGCACCATAATTTTAAAAATGTTTTAGTAAAAAAAAATGTTTGCATCAATGATGACTTAAACAACAAAGTTAGTACACATTTAGTCATTAAGAAAACACTACGTAAAAAAGGAATGGTTTTATTACTATGGGCCCTATTATAGAAATCGAGGCGATGAGAGTTTTGCTCGTTAGCTCTACTTTACTATTATAGAAATCGAGCAATTCGATAGCATCGAGCGGGTGATAGCTATCGGTACAACTGTCATAATTTTTCGAGCAGTTTGTTTTGGGTTGATTGTTGCTTTTGTTGTATGTTTTGATTCGTTCGTTTGTTTTGATCAGTATTTGTTTCCCGGTGCTGCCAGAACAGTCTACGCAAGGTAAGTGTTCAATCCAGAATCATTTATATCCATCATGTTAAAATTTACAATGCAGGATTTACTTCCAGCGAATATTTCATTGATTGGAAATGAGTGGACAGAAGAAAAAAAAACAAATCACTACCAGTTTGAACGGCTCGTAGACATTCCTCGAGGCTTTCAAATAGAATCCCGGTTAAGGAAAAGTAGAAGGAATTCAGTGAGAAGCTTAATGCACTGGGACATCCCTTGCATCTTGGCTCAGAATGGAGGAAAGTATGTGTTTATCTATGATACAAACAGTAAGTTACTCCTATTAGACATACCGTGGCACCACTCAGTGTTGCATTAGAGGCGATTGTGACCTGTAATTGAACATTCGCGATGACAGTGAAACAGTGTCGACCCTCAATCTGGGGCCGTAATTAAGGTCCAAAATTCGATGTTTACGAAGATGTCCAATTAGAGGCAAAAATGTCCAATTATTCGTGTCGCATTACAGGTCTGTCCAATTAGCTAGATGTCAATATATATTACACTAATATAATATTAAAAATTGATTGTCACGGTTTTTTCAAATAAAACAGATTTTCTCAACTCTGAACCTTTATACGGAATGTCGTTTGTACTTCAAATACTCTATCACCAATATCCCAAGCAATTTCACTACGCAAATTGACGTAATATATCATAGAGCACAGAATGAAAATCTGATTGAACCTTGTTCACACATGCTAGTCCTAAGCTCTAACCACTCGTTAGTTCATGCTAGAATGAATTAGAAGATTGTATACAAAAAAAATGGTTTGATAAAAAAAATGAAATTCATATGTGACTGTTATTTTTATTACACTTGAAACAATGCATGCCATATGCCTAATAAACTTCATTCGAAAAGGGAATATCAGTTTCTTCTAAACAACGATATTAACACTTTTGAAAATACAGATATTTAAATTTTTTATAGGAGATGTCTCAAAAAAGATTTGGCATCCGTTCTAAAGTGCTTTGTGAAACATTTCAAACCCGTTTCAAAATATTTCAACGCCACCCCTGACATTCGAGCAACAGGGCTGTTTTCCTCGATTTCTATAATTCCATATTTTACTCGGTGTGATAGTGATAGTGATTGTATCGAATCCTCGATTCGATTTCTATAATAGGGCTCTATATATCTAGAATTTTCAGAATACCCAGGTGCGCTTATAGGATTTTCCCCCACTGTACTCTGTTTCTGGTGGGATTTGGAATGGATTCTGAATTATGAGCTACTACCAAGCAACCTGTTTCTCACATGTATGGCTCGCAGCAGTTTTCGACGAGGAAGCAAACATGTTCTGGGAGGATAGAATATTTAAGCTGTGTGAAAGATGACGAAAGATTGTGCAACAGAACTAAGAAAATGAAATTAAAGTATAATGTTTTGATTGAAAATGATGTTTTTGTTTTCCCAAAAATCGACATTAATTTTTCGGACAATCCAATATGAGCTATCCTGATTTATCCTGATTTTTATTTTCAATCTTCCAGATTTTTTCAAATTATAGTTGGCAACCCTGATCGTAACACAGATGGATCTAAAAACTTCATATCTTGCTTCTCGTCGAAGCACATCACTATTGCTAGCTAAAATAGATATTAGTGCTTCTATAGAATTGAAGCATGTATCTGAAATCTCAAATCAGCAACCAAAACAGGAGCCATAGTAAGAAGCATTTATCCTTCAACAAACAGTCGACAGTAATCGAGATGAACCGGAAGCAACTGATTTGCGATTTTTGGTCGTAGAAAGTATAAACAAAAAGCAAGCATTCCTACTCCTGATCTCATGAGGTGTTCAAGAAATGGGTGGGGTTAATCTATGATATAACCGCAAGGTTTACGTAGGACTACCGTTGGCTTAGTAATCATTTGTTTGTATTGATTAAGTTATTTGTGGAATGAAATAACTTCCGAATTCAATTTAATTCAACAAAGAGTTTTAACAAATGCCATGTGAAATCAATTGCATGCATTGTGATAGATTATGTTCTTCGTTACAAGTAAATTTAAGAGGGTATTCTAGTGTAGAGACACAAATTTCGGACGTACAACAAAGCATATTTTTACTATCCTTTATATCATTATTTGTTCATCCATCTTTCAGCAATAAAACAAAAACTAAACGGAGAAAAGATATTCATAACTAGAATAGTTATGCGCTGATGAAGTGAGAGGGTTCAAAAACAAGTTGTGCCATGGCGTACACGATTCCAGCCCTTCTTGTTATCCGAAACGAAAAAATCGAACAGATTCTGAATCAGTAAAGATGCCGCTATCGCATGAACCTCGGACAAGTCAAAACATGTGTTTTGACTAACTGGCGACCGTTTGAAAAACAAAATGCGGTTTAAAACCTCTTTTTTCTTACGTTTCCCGATTTTTTAAAAATAGTAAATTTTTTGAAAATATTATTTTTTAGAGGTTCATGCGATAAAGAGATGCCTGCAGATTGTACCCATATGAATTTGACATGAATCGTTTCAGTAGAACTTGAGATATCGTGTACGTCAGTTTGAAAAAACTAGTTTCGAGAAAAACGCGTTTGAAATTCTTTGTTATGGCCGTACCAGGTTAGATACCGCATCACTAACATGCCTCTAGCTCGGCAAATAATAGATTTTTCGATAAGTCCTTTCTAGGGTATATTCTTGAATGCCTAAACTACAGAAATATGAAGAAAGAATAATTTTGCTTTTTTTTCAGATTTCTAAACTAGAATACTGCTTTAATAATGCTTCAATGTTAATATAATGTTAATAATAAGAATTGTCAAACGATCATTGAATTTTACATTTTTCTCTGAATTTATTGCATCTCTCAAGTGTACGTACTTCTTGAACTGCGAGTTTGCTTCATTTGATGAACTTCAAACACTTTATTTAGATTTTGACATGCACATTGGATGCATATTGTTGAAACAATCGACGTTTCCCCAGCAATTAATCGAGCCAAAGCATTGTGTTCGTACCCGCTATTGTAGTCCGTGTTATGAAAACACATTTCAGAGTGCAAAAAAAACAAAAACATACGGGTACAGAAGTACCCCCGGCTTGCATGAAACGATAACTTCAACTTCTACTTTTATTTATTTATTTATCTATTATTCGTTGATTTATGTAGACCTATACATTCTTAAAACTACCTAATGCTACTTACTCACAGCTAAAGAAAGGTGACTGAATTTTTAATTCTTTTCATTTAATTTGAAGGACGTATTTAACAATTCAAAGAATCGAAAGATTCATTCATCTATTTATTTATTTCGTCAAACCAGCCTAGACTATATATGTTGCTCAAATATAATAATGACGGTGAACTTAACTATATCTCATTCTATTCAGATAGTCTTTAAGCACCTTGACATGGTTGCATCAATTATTAACTGTATTTGTTATGAAAGAAAATGCAAACATCATTAACGAATGAAATGAACAAAAGTGGTCCCTAATGAGAAGCTTGGTGACTCCAAATATTGGATGTAACAAATATTGATTTCGATTTTTTTTCTTACTATTTGCATACGGTCAGTCAAATATGATTCGATCCATTTCAACAGGTTGTAGAATCGCATGTAAATTCCTTTTTTATGCTGCTTTTCTTACACGGTTACAATTTATTGTATTGATTTTACATAAATTTAAAAAAAAATATTTCCATTTTAATGAGTTTACCACGGTACCACTGTACGTCAAACTTTATTAAATTGGAAAGGGTTTCCAATGAAAATATACAAAATCATCGAAATTGGAGGGGATGTTTTGAGATATAAAATATATTGTCAAACATGAAACATAAAAAATAATTTTAATTTTCAACATAATTTTGTTTCAATTAAACTTGGTTTTTTTAAAATTTGTTTGATATTTTTTAATGAAAGCATATGTAACTTCCTACATTTTGTTCTTTAACCAACATTCTGTTGTTCTTTTTAGCTTCTGATTGAGAAAATTCTTGAAATTTCAAGTTTTTCCTGAACTTTTATAAGGCCTATAAAATGTTGGTTAAAGAATGGAATGTAGGAAATTATTATCAAAAAATTTCAAACGAATTTGAATACGAAATTTAATCGAAACAAAATTATTTAGAAAATTAAAATTATTTTTTCTCAAAACATTTTTTTTTTAAATTTTGAACAAATTTTATATGAACAGCCCATTACCAGCAAGTCACCTATACATTGGAAGAAGGGCACTGATACAAGGAATATGATTTAAAAAGTTTGTTGAAAAATGTTTGAAAAATTACTATTAATGCTTACTTCGTAACATTTTAGTGTGTGAATTATCGCGATTGACATATTCTGCAATTTTTTTTTTTTCAATTTGGAAACACGCCAATGTCAAACGCGAAAATTCACATACAAAAATGTTGAGAGGAATTTTTCAGAATATTCCAGAAATTATGATGATACAATGTTGACGACTTCGACAAAAGTTCATATTTTAAGATGGGCTAAAATTTTGTGGAACACACTATACATATCGCAATGTTTACATTGAACAAAATAAGATTTTTTTTGTGAAAATTGATATTTTTTTATGAAATTTATATAATTTCCGCTATACAGTCATACCTCGATATAAGGCAACCTCGATATAAAGCAACCTCGATATAACGTAACTTTTACCTCAATATAACGTAACTTTTTGAGATGTAAATACAAACAATACAGAAAAAGTTTTTGGAGTATAAATTATTTCGAATGAATGTTTCCAGTAAGTTTTCAAACAAATAAGTACCGTAAAATGGTGTAGCATTGGTAGTTTTCATTTTGGATCTCAATTTAATTTTTTGATAAAAAAGAGCTTGTGGATAAGCAATGTACGGATTGTTTTGTATTACAGTCCACGACAATTTTCCTTATGATTTCATACGCATGAATTCTGGATATCGTTCAAAACATAGTACCAAAACTACTATGCTCAAAGTTCTTGATGACATAGGTGTTATTTTGGATAGAGGAAATCCAGTAGTCCTGATTTTACTAGATTTTTCAAAGGCTTTTGACACAATTTCTCACGAAGTGCTATGTGCAAAGCTTATTAATAACTTTGGGTTTTCCTCAGATTCCGTTCGTTTGATAGAGTCCTAGTGACTGGACGCTGTCAGAAGGTTTTGAACAATAATTGTTTTTCAAATCTATTACCAATTACATCTGGAGTTCCTCAAGGATCGATATTGGGACCTATTTTGTTTTCCCTTTATATGAATGATCTTCCTTCCATTCTGAAGTATTGTAATATACATATTTATGCTGATGATGTTCAAGTGTACTTCGATTGTTCTGACTGCAAGCTGGAGGATGTTCGGGAAATAAATGAAGATCTCAGATACTTGTACAATTGGTCAGAAAAAATAACCTCAAATTGAACACTACGAAATCGTATGCTATGCTTGTGAATGGAAACAATTTAAATGTTCGAAAACCTTTACTACATTTGAATAGTACTCCACTAGCATTTGTTGAAACCGTCAAATGTCTTCGGTATAAAAACACATCTAATCTCAAGTGGGATAATTTGATCCTCCACCAATGTGGGAAAATATGCGCAAAACTTAGATTTATTCAAATGAAAGCATCGCTTGTGAGTAGGGACACAAAATTAAAATTGTTCAAAAGCTCAATTTTTCCACATTACATTGCATGTGACTTATGGTTGATGCAAGCATCGGCCACCGCGTGTGAACGACTACGCGTTGCACTAAATGCTTGCGTACGATATGTTTTCAACTTGAACAGATATGCACATGTTTCGCACTTTCAAAGCATCTTGATTGGATGTCCGTTTGAAACTTATTGTAAACTACGCTGTAGCTAGTTTTTGTTCAAACTGATAAACTGTGGGATGCCCGGCTATTTATTTTCCAAGCTAAATCCATTGAGAGGGACACGTTCTAAAAAGTTTATGTTGCCTCGTCATTGCACCGCACACTATGGAATTTCTTTTTTCGTGAGAGGTATCGCTTTTTAGAATTCTTAACCAAATGAGCTGACAATGGTCAGATCTGAGAGTAGAAGGAAGAGATGTTTTAAACACTTTAATTAGAAATGAAAATATTTGTTCTGTCATTATTTTTGTTATTTAAATTTAAAGTTTTACTTTTGATGTTGTTGTTCCGCCACAGTTAATATCTTTGTAACAATTTAAAAGATGTAGATCTTAAGTTACTGAATAAAGAATAATAATAATAATAATAATAATAAAATGAATTGAACCTGATATTTATGGGCGGTATTTCCAGTTGGTATTATTATGGCATTTTTTGTACTTTTTGCATAACTTGAACATGTTTCAAGAACAAAATTCAGATGAATTTCTATTTGGAGATAAAGTTAGTAAACATAGAAACTATAAAATAAACATTGATACTAGAGATGAAACGGATATCCGGCCTATTCGGCCAATATTTGTAATCCGACTGGATACCGGATATTGGGAGAAATCCACAATTACTCATTAACACAACATAAATAACGGACGGCACCAGTGGTAGTGTGGTTAGCATAACAGCCTCACAATCCGATCGGTTTACCGGCTGGAGTCGCTGGGATTTTTTGAGATGAAAAATCTCTGGTTACGTCTTGTTTCGGGTGGCAAGTAAAAGAAGTTGGCCCGGCTCATGAGTCGCCTCGCTGATGTAGGTGATTGGTACTGAAGTGGCGGAAATAGGCCGACAAAAAATAAGCGAAGATAAAAAAAACTACATAAATCATAACAAAATAACTCATTAGCTAGCTAGTATAGCCTAGCAAAATCATTTATTCATAATTAAAAATAAGGTTTGATTACTGAAATGCCACGTTTTTGTTTTCAAATTCAATTTATATTTACTCATAACATTAATTTATGAACAGTACTCAAAATTACCCAAAATAATATATTTTCGGAAGTTGATGATGACAACCAATTACGCTTTGCTTCGTAAACCAGGCTAACTTCAGAGAACAGTCTTCGCTGTAATACTACTGGGTGCTTTCGTATCAGCATCACCGAAGCCGAAATACAATAGATAGCAATTTTATTGTACACACTGGCACTCAGATATCTTTTGTGTTGTTGCTGCCTTGTTGTTTGTAGTGTTTTGTTATCGGAAGCGGCGGCCTTTCGAAAGCAAACCTGTGTTCCATCGATTGCCCGGTTAGTTTGAAATATAGGAGACGAACGTTTAGTTAGGTTAGGTTTAGGGCGTCGGACAGCATACATTTGCCTGGTTAAATTTTGCACTGAAATATAAATAATATATTTCAGAGTCTCGACCGAACACTCGTCGGGTGCGGATGAGTTTTTCTTTGCTCCGCGTCTGATTTTTTTTTCTTCTTTGTTTAGCGCGTTTCAACCTGTTTCGGCTCTATTCGCTGCTAGGAATAGTTTGTTGGTGGAAGTTATCGTGAAAATGGTTTCTGGTTTCGTTGTGTTAATGGTGTTGTAATGAAAAAAAAAAAGTTCAAATTCAGTTAATCAGTTTTGTGGTTATTTTACTGGATTATGGCGTTGTTTTTTTTTCAACTCTCTCGTGTACCGTGGTTATGTGTGTATGCGTGGTAGCTTGCTTTTTAGAGCATGTTTTTTACAGCAGTGATATTAAGGATGGAATCCACTAACCACTAATTCTGCCAGCAAAATGATCCAACTGTATCGAGAAACATCAACATCCCAGCTAAGTACTATTAACAATTTGTTATTTTTATAACCGATCCGAAATGCAATCCGCTTCAAGTCTCTCGGTGCTGTGTGCGAGAGAGAGAAAGTGTCAGTCAGTAGAAGACTGCGGTGATGGCGGGTGCGGCTGCATGTGAGAGTGTGGCATTACGAGTGCGCGATCGTGGAGGATGACCAGCAAACATGTGATTGTATTGGTGTGGTTGCCTTGCTTCCCAGAACGGACTCGTTTGCTTCGGAAGACCAAGGTAGTTTGATTCTTTTCGTCGGTTGACGTACAGTCGAGTTTTTGTGAGAGGATTGGATCGGAGAGCATATTTTGATTGTGCGATAGCTGACGGATGGAGGCAGGCTGTTTTGTTTGTTCGAGGCAGACGATTTCGGTCACGGCAAGGCGGAGCGGACGGTGTAGCCACGCCGGTGCAGTTCTATGTCGTTGTTTACTTCTCGCAGTTGCGTGGGATTTGTGCAGCCGCATTTTCGCGCGAAGTTGCATTCAATCTAAACGACATTCTAGAGTTTTAGAAGATCCAATAGTTTTAGAGGTTTTTATATATCTAATATTGTCTTCGTGGTAAAGAGCGCATTGACGTCAACGTAACATCGATTTTCTTTTCTTTTAAATCTAGCTAGACGTTGACTTTGATGTGTATGTACAAGCGGCCATAAGATTTCCATGCAAGAATATTCAATGTAGTGTGCGTTTCGACCATGAGAATGTTACGGAGGTCGAGAGAAAAGTTTGAATTAACTTACATTTGTCTCTTTTGCTCACCCATGGTTTTTCTTGGGATTAGTAGTTCACCTTGAATGTCAGTGAGTTCTTCTTGTATGTATCTCCTTTTCGGTTTTTTTTTGAATAGAGGATTGACGTTGCTTTTCCTTCAATTATGTCATTCTAACCCTTACTACAAGAACAATGATTTCGTTAATAATTGCTCGACTGATTACTTGAGAAATTGTTAGTTTTTATTACAAATCCAAATCGCAGGTATCAAGTTTTCCTTTTCGAGGTTCAAATATAAATTGCAAGACTAGGTTCAAGATGCTAGAGTCCCAATTCGGAAAACTTCCGTGATTTCCGTGTATTACAATGGAAGAGCATGACGTGCGACTAGGCACAAGTATTAAGTCCGATCCGAGTCTGATAAGACCTTATCAGGTGACCCTTCAATATATTCAATCTTCAAATGCATTTGATTTTCGAGTTTTTGCTCCGTTGAACAGAGGAGACTTTTCAGGTTACCGTTCAGCTGCTACGAAATGCATTTGATGTTCGAGTTTTCGTTTCAACGAGTAATTGGGTCCACGCTTACAATATTAATTCATTTACCAGAGTTATGATCCTTTTGCAGAGACCTTTTCAGGTCACCCTTTAATATCTTCACGGCTACGAAATGCATTTGGTTTTCAAGTTTTCGTTTCGTCAAGTGATCTCTAGTTTGCGTTAGCATAATCACATCACTTACCACAGTGAATCCTGATTATTACCCCTTCCCACTAACAAACTATCCCTTCCATGATAAACGCTAGGGAACCACGCTATAGAGGCGACCCTTCTGGCCTTCGGGCGGCGAATATCATACTAACATTCCTACCCTTCCCCTGGTGACTGTAAGGACGTGGCCGGCGTCGTTATTGATCATTGAAAGCTCGAATCACCGAAAATTGCACAACGAGAATGATTTGCTAGTCCCAAGCGTCATTCTGTGTGTTCTTTGTGCAATTTGGTTGGTTCAGGTCAATCACGGAGAGCAACTACGAATTGTACAGTCTACCCAAGCTGAAGCTCAAGCTCGAAATATAAATAATATATTTCAAAGCAAAACTTAAGCAAACGTAAGTACTTACTACTGCAAGGAGCTGAAAGATAAACTCTGGCAATCCTAGCCTCGATTGACTGCTTAGATTTTAATGACTATCAAATTTAGATTCGAATGCAAACGTGATTCACATTTCGTCGATTTCGTCAGAAATGGGATTTTTTTCCTGAACGCGGCTCTTATTTTCATTTGCCGCTTCGTTAAAAGAGACCTAAAAGGTGTGTTTAGTGTATAAGGTTTGATTCAGTTTCGTCTCTTTTGTTTCATTTACAGGTCTTGAAGACGACGATGAGCTGTTACTCTCAGAAGATTTGTCGCAAGATATTTTCTGTACTCCAATAACATTGCCAGCAATACTGTTTACGTTTCAAGAACTCCTAAATAGACTGACTTGATCCTCGGGTCTAAAAAGGTTGCAATTAAGTAATTCGGATCTTCTCTTAAGTAATTAAATCCTTATCAGACAAAAAATCCTGTTGAAGATTTCTTGCAGAAAACTTGAATCTCTATTAAAGGATATCCACGGAAAGGGGAAATTTATTCATAGTTCATTATTTTTATGTAAATACTAGCTGACCCGGCAAACTTCGTCCCGCCCAAAATTTGGTTTTTGTTATCAATACCTTCAAATATTAACGTTTTCTTACTAAACGCAAGTTCATAAGTCCAATCGTAGAACTGTTCATTAATTGATCTTCTAATCGACCCCGTTGAATTTACCTTTTACTAAAAAAAACCTAGTACTTCTACCAAAACTCATCATTATAATATCAGATTATTTTCGGACACAGACCCCTCTCTCTTCTCCCCTTTAGAGAGTGGGGAGGAGTGTCTATTGACCATAGAAACGTTTCGTGCCCCCTAAAATCTTCACATGCCAAATTTGACTCCATTTGCTTGATTAATTCTCGAGTAATGCAGAAATTTGTGTTTTATTTGTATGGTGGCAGACAGACAGAAATACATTTATATATATATATATATATATATATATATATATATATATATATATATATATATATATATATATATATATATATATATATATATATATATGTGTGTGTGTTTATTTCTTCTAAAATGTAATCCTTTATTCGCTTCAAGCACTTCATGCAGTGTCATCAAGTTTCATATTCGCAAATAAAAAAGCCGAATATATGACTGCCGGATATCCAGTTATCAGGTCTTGAAGTCTATCTGGTATCGGGCCAAACTGCTATCCGTTTCATCACTTATTGATATTAATTTCAGTTCAATTTTTTCAGACTAATGGAAACTAATGAAAACTGATCATGTTTGTCTACGAAAATTATCCTAAATGGGTATAAGAAAGATTAATAAATACTGCTGGGTGATAGAAAATGAGTTTTTGAGCATTTTTGAGTAATCATAAACAGTTTTGCATCAATAAAAAAAAAATTTTTTTTTTGCTTCAATATAACGTTACGAGAAAAAAAATAAAGTTGCCTTATATCGAGGCATAACTGTATTTCAATCATTGACCAAAATTTTGAAGGTATTATAGTATTAATGTTTGGAAAAAAAATAAGAAAAAAACTTTGACTCTTTTCAAAAAGTAGTCTAATTCTTGCATTGTTTTATTTTTTTGTCAAAAATTTCTTGCAAATTACATTGTCACAACATGGAAAATGATGTAAACTACTCTTCTTAAAACATACATCAAATGTGTTTCTCAGTGTTTACTCCTCACCTGTTATTTTTTTTACTGAGAAATATATGTGATCTGCCCAAACTAACGCAACGGATCATTTGACCCGTGCAAACATTCATATGATATCAGAAAGGCTTGTATTTGTGGTTGTGATATAAAACCATTGCATTACACATTTTTGCTATTGCTTTATATATTTTGTTGCATTTGTGAATGAATAGTGAATGATTAGAAATAACCGGATTGCTGACTATCCAAGCGAGTTAACAGTAACCATTTCAAGCCACAGTGCTATTTTGCGTGTCAAAAATTGTAATTTCATTATTCTGCTAATAATTGTTATCCCAAAATGTGGAAATATACAGAAGAAAGATGGTATGCCTCGTTTCTAAACAAAACTTTATAAATCGAGTCATTGTTCACTAACTATTTTTAAAGGTAGGAATATGTATACATGAAACATCGTTCCTACATCCACAATGTTACACTGCTATCTGAGATGGTGCTGCCAACGTTGATATTTCCGACGAGTTGACATGAATTTCGTCTTAAACATTTTCCAAATGGAATGAACATATTTTAATTCACAGCATTTTATAGGCCCTCTTTCTATCGATAAATATTCTGTAACTGGATAGATTATTTCATTGTGAACGTGCATAGTTATGCTTTTAGGCATTAGGTCACATATCCAAATATGAGCAGTGCTTTACTCATTGATTGATCACGCGCAAAATGCGAGTGACGATTAGAAAAAAGTTAAACCGGGACGAGCAACTTGGGAATCTAATTTTTCCCCCGAAATTGAAACCGTTTCGTTGGAATGTAGATACCCTTGAAGTACTCTTAAATTCCAAACTACCAACTGACTTTTCATCTGAGCGATTCTCGGAAAAATTTCATTCAAAACATTCGTATGGTATCCATTCTAACCTCCCACGCACTTTGTAAATATTTTTTTCCTACATATTTCTTCCGACGTAAGTAGCTCTAAACCTAATCGAAAGTTCAAGTTTCCTCGCATAAGAAGCAGCAGCAGTCTTTTAAAAACAAAAGTACGACTCGCTCTCTCGGAAAGAAAATAAAAGTTTTTAATTCAAAATTAGGCTTCATTGCTGCTATCTTTTCTGTTCTCGAGAACGGGCTTTTTTTCATTTTAGCGAGAAAACTTTTGCTAAGCTCCGTCTCGCTGGCAGATAGCATTGTCAGTAGTGTGTGTTGCCAGTACAAATTGGGAATGGTTTTGTGTATTTGCTTTAGCGACTGTGACTGTGTCGCATAAAAATGGAGGATTGGCTATCGTTCCCCTTCCCAACATCTCTGACTCCCACATCACACACTCCAAGACAAAGCCTCCCTGTCAAGTTGTTCGGAAATGGGGCAATAAACGCAAACAAAGCAATCATAGCGGACCAGCAATAATGGTAATTCAGTAACCCCTTGCGTACCGTGCACTCGAATTCCTTCACTTGCCAATTTCCGCCGATTACTTACGGCCCGTGGTAAAGTTACATCGTCTACTGGCACGGTTCAAGGCTGTTCCGCTCGTTGAAACGACAGCATGCACGTTCGACCCAACGAATCCACACACCCTTTCATAACGTAAGTCGGCGGCATATCATGATTCCTAAGCCTTCCCCCCTTCACATATGACTGACAGTTGCAGCGTTTCGTTTGACCTGGATAAAAACACAAACCGCGCCTACCCCCGCCCGGAACGGTGGAAGAAAGTGCGCTAGAACTTCTAGCGCGCCTGGGAAGCATAAATCGATCAGTTTTAATTGATCCCTGGTGCAACGTATGAATTGCTCGAGTTGAAGGCAATAAAATGATTCGCGCTCGACTGCTCCGAACAATAGCGAGTCTAAGTTCTAGTTCGCAAGTAGCTGCTGCAGGTAGACCCAAGGAGAAAGCATAGCGCATACGTACCGACGGCTGGTGCCGTAAAACAATATCCTTGTTTAGTGGGAACGTGCAGTCTGCCAAACATGCGAAGCTGTAAACTGACTGACACCTGCCTTCCCGGCTTTTCCCGTGGATCCGGCGCCCCATCTCGGCCGAGAGTGTGAATTGTACCATTGCCAGTTTCGCGCCGACTTTGGCGATGGATCAGCGCGTTTACATAGTATTAGACCATCACAGAAGAGTCCTTTCAGCATGCAAATTTTCACCTGCGTCAACCACTCTTCGGCGTTTCGGTGTGTTACTGCTTTGCAGTCACCCAGGTTGGTCTGGAATTGGGGAGCTTGACTCTGAGATGGCAAATTGAAATTAGGGCGCGTAGTTGGGGTGATTATTGGGGCGAATTGAGAAATAGGATGGTTCGTTGGAGCTAGAACAATCATATTGATCCGAACAGTTTGTATTGCATGGATTTGTCGAAGATCATCTAACTTGCAAATATAATCAATTTGAATGTATACTAATACCAAAGACGAAATTGATCATATCGAGGGATAATGATTTAGCGCATATCAATCACTTCATGGGTGTGTATTATTTACCAAAATGTTTCCAATTTAGAACATAAATATGGTCGTGCAGAGATGAATGAATTGCCAATCGATTGCTTCCTTTCAATTGAATGGTTGCTTCCGATGCATTGTAATGTCAGTACATTAAAATAAAAAGTTTCTGTGCTATGCTTCGACTCTAGGTTTCTCGAAAATGCGAATCAATAGGGTTTGATTCTCGTGGTGAGTTTCATATGAACACAGTTCGCCCCTGAAATATTGAAAAGAAATGAATAACCTTCTCATGCTCGAGATTAGCGTAGCTTTCATTCTTAGTGGAGAATGTTTTATAAAAAATCCAGAACGATATTTATTTTCTTGGTGACTAAATGGTTAGAAGTGTGTATGCGCTCTCAAAATGAACTCTTTCGGTTAATCTTAATAACCTCGAAAAGAGTTGCATTACTCCATTTTGTTCATGATCAGCACAAATGTGTTCCTTGGTGGAGAGAGTTTTGTTACTGGCATGCAAAACCAAATCACACATATAATATTCCAGAGCGACATTGATTTTCATGGTTTATGATGATTCCCAACGCAATTGTGTGGCGCAGAGCCTTGATGCCTACTTTATCATGGACTCCGATGGTTTACAATTGAGGGGCTTAGAATGAAAGGGGTGTAAGTGATTTGATCGATTTCTCTACATCGACTCTCTCTTTTGGTCATAACTTAGCTGCAAATACACTCCCAGCTGTATTTGACAATGTGGAAGATAGGTCAGAACCTCATCTATCAGATTGTATAGCAAACTTAAAATGGAACGTTTTTGCAGTTGAGTTATTAACTAAATAAAAAGTTGATGGAGAGAAATCGATCAAGTCACTTACACCCCTTGCATTCTGAGCCCCTCAATTACAATTCCAGATTCATCAGCGAGTGATATATTTGGTTCTGATGACGCAAAACAAGGCAGGCTATGTTCGTTGATTCTAGTATAGAACGAGACTGCGAGTATGCCTCAACAAAGATATACACTGAAGTAGCTTTTTTCGCGGCTTTTTACGCGGATTTTTTTCGCGGTTTTTGGAATTTACGCGGATTTCGGAATTCACGCGGTTTTTTTACGCGGATTTTGAAATTTACGCGGTTTTTTACGCAGCGCTTATCAACCGCGTAAAAATTCAAAATGCCAATTGATGTGACTTTCCACGAAATAGGTTTGTATTCTCCTTGATTCCGCGCGGCGAGTGACATGAGATGACTCAAATCACGGTATTCCTGCAGGCGAATTGCGTGACTATAGATTGTCACTTAAGTGCAAGCAAACCATTTGTCATGACAATTGTCATGCGAAAATGCGAAAACAGAATAGAAACTGAGAGAGGTTGGCGTCGACATCATGCCCAGGTGTATGACACGATTATCGCTATCTCACTCTACCTACCGTCACCGCCTATCTCACTATACCCCTGGTTTTAAATTTCATCATCGACATCACGATATGTCAGATGGTGGTAAATTGGCAATTCGCGATAACGTCGACGTCTGGTGGCGACTTCAAGTTAGAGTCATAATTTGGGTCCCAAAATCGTTAGTGTAATCTCTACCAGATTAGAAGACACGAAGTCGGTTTTCAAATTTTAAAATTTGAATGAAAATTTTCACATTATGTTATTTAATTACGAATTTCTGACTTTCATTCAACCATATGGTCATACAATTCCAACATTGTTGCTAATTTTTTTCTTTATAATATAAAGTTGTCTTCATAAACAATTTTCGTATGAGACTTTTTCCCCACCTGCAAACAAAAATGTTTTTAATTTAAACAGAATACTAATTTGATATGGGAAAGCTAATTTTCATTCATAATTTTAATTTTGAAAACGTTCACTCCGACTGAAAATCAGCTGTTCTTTGACGCTCCCCTAAACTAGTAAACGAAGCTCACTGCCGTCAACGCGGATCGCTGTTTTGAAGAAAACAAATACTTCTGACGTGTGAGATGTTGGCATCAAAAACATGGCGGGTGCCATACGGCTGATCATGCCTCATACCGTATGTTTCTATTCTGTTTTCGCATTTACGCATGACAATTGTCATGACAGATGGTTTGCTTGCTTAAGTGAGATTTGAAGTCGTGTCCTCATATGTTATCGACTCGGGTAAGAAATAGGAGCTGAAAAGTAAAGTAAGGCTTCCACAATAAAGAGAGAAAATTTGCTATCTCACTTCATTCGCCACACGGAATAAAGGGGATTGTATCACTGATTAGTACCCGAGAAATAAAAGGAGATACAGATATCATGATTGTAGCATGCAAAAAAATTCAGTTAATCAATTGTAAGAATATGGGTTGCATTTTAAACTATTAATTCACTGTTTGATAGATTTTCACACGTATTTTTGAAAATTACCCGGTTTTTGGAATTTACGCGGTTTTTTTACTCGGATTTTGGAATTTACGGTTTTTTTTTCACGCGAATTTTGGAATTTATGCGCTTTTTGTTTACGCGGCACTTATCCCCGTGTAAAAAGCGACTCCAGTGTACTATTTATACCCCAAAAAACCTAGTTTATATTATCGCGACTACACACGTTGCACCTTATTGTCGGTACGGGTAGGAAAGCACACAAATGAGCAGAACAAATGTGTGGGAAAATTGAAATGCTTTTAGTTTCCATCAATTTAACCCATTTTAGGCCACGCGTTGGAAAAATCGAACAGCAATTGAAAAAATGTCTTTGGAAAGCAACCATATGGTAATGTTTTGGCTTCAAATGATAGCTTAGTTGATTAGCTACCACTCACTATCAACTTCACTCAAAGAACTTCATTGGGCAATAAATTCGATTTTAAGCAAGTATGTTTGGAAGGTGTTTTCAATTCTTACTATAAATAAAATCGCTAAAAAATAAAGCGCGGTCGTCGTGAACAGTCGTAAACGGTCGTAAATGGTCGTATTCTTGACGTAAACACAAACAGAGTGAGAGAGTGAGCAGTGAGCAGCTGCGGTGTGCTTTTGTGTGAGAGAGTGTGCGCGTCTGCATGTGTTCGTTTGCGTGTGCATGTGCGTGTATGTGTTTGTGTGTGCGTTTTTTTTACAGTAGCGAGTAGAGAGTAGAGAGTAGAGAGAGTAGAGAGTAGAGAGTAGAGAGAGTAGAAAGCAGAGAAAGTAGAGAGTAGATAGAGTAGAGAGAGTAAAGATTAGGGAGAGTAGAGAGTAGAGAGAGTAGAGAGAGTAGAGAGTAGAGAGAGTAGAGAGTAGGAAGAGTAGAGAGTAGGGAGAGAGTTGAGAGTAGAGAGTAGAGAGAATAGAGAGAGAGTTGAGAGTAGAGAGTAGAGAGAGTAGAGAATAGAAAGTAGGGAGAGTAGGAAGAGTAGAGAGTAGAGAGTAGAGAGTGTATAGAGTAGAGAGAGTAGAGAGAGTAGCGAGTACCGAGAGTAGAGATAATAGAGAGTAGAGAGTAGGGAGAGTAGGGAGAGTAGGGAGAGTAGAGAGAGTCGAGAGTAGAGAGTAGGGAGAATAGAGAGAGTAGAGAGTAGAGAGTAGAGAAAGTAGAGAGTAGAGAGAATAGAGAGTAGAGAGAGTAGAAAGTAGGGAGAATAGGGAGAGTAGAGATAGTAGAGAGTAGAGAGAGTAAAGAGTAGAGAGAGTAGAGAGTAGAGAGTAGAGAGGAGACAGTAGAGAGTAGAGAGAGTAGAGAGTAGAGAGAGTAGAGAGTAGAAAAGGTAGAGAGAGTAGAGAGAGTACAGAGTAGAGAATAGAGAGTAGAGAGTAGAGAGTAGGGAGTAGAGAGAGTAGAGAGTAGAGAGACTAGAGAAAGTAGAGAGTAGAGAGAGTAGATAGTAGAGGAAGTAGAGAGTAGTGAGAGTAGAGAGAGTAGAGGGAGTAGAGAGAGTAGAGAGAGTGGAGAGAAAGTAGAGAGCAGAGAGTAGAGAGTAGAAAGCAGAGAATGAAGAGTAGAGTTTAAAATAAAGAGCCGAGAGTAGAGAGAAGAGAGAACAAAGTATAAAGTAGATAGTAGGAAATCAAGTGTAGAGAGTTGAAAGTCAAAGTCAAAATTGAAAGAGCAACAATTGATCGCAGAGAAAGAGTAGAAGTATGAGACATAGAGACATTTGGACTAAAAAGAAACATTGAATAAAAGAAAAGAGAAAAAGTTGCGAGAGTTTGTTTAAGTGTAACAGCAAATCAATTCCAATGAATTTGCGGTAAACTTATTAAAACATAGAATTGGGCCGCTAGTTCAACAAAAAAAAACAATAAAATACAAAAATATGTGATCTTTTCTACAGTTTTACTTTGATAAAAGAACATACATCGTGATACAGGGCAAAAATCATTCGATTGAGCCTCCTACAGGAGAATAACAGCCGGGGAAATTGAGTGTTCGAAAAATCGAACATTGGCCTTAACGAACTTTTTTTTTCTGCTGAATCAATACCAACACATCTAACCGCGCATTTTGGTTTGTTTGCTTTGCAAGACATTTATTTTTGCATTTGCAAATGTTGAATGTTTGCAAATATTGATTTATTTAGCAAATGTTATTGAAAATCTGTATGATTTTTTGTCCGTAATAACCTCAGGTGATGACGGCCCGTAGAATTTTGTGTGTGGAAGAGCTGGAGGAAATGATCAGAACGTATAACGGGGATTCTAATGAGATTACTCCGCCGGACCGAATAATAACCTCCCAACTGTCCATGCCATTGTTTTTTCGCAGCATTTCGGCACTTTGCAGTTTTTGGAAAACGTTTGATTTTTCGAGAAATAGATAAATGGGAAGAAATAAATCTTAAGCATTTCGTTTGAAAGAAAAAAGAAAACTGCTGGTCATGCGTTAAAATTTCATGCAATAAGAAATGTGACATTTCTTATTGCATGAAATTTTAACGTAATACCAGCAGGTTTTTTTTCTTTTCATCTCAAGTAGAATAATTTAGGTTTATACTTAGAGACCTCCATCCTCCTATGCTTGTTCGTCCCGGTATGTAAAATTGATGCATTTATAAATACAGGGCGAACTCGATTATATACAGACTCGATTATATGTGATTCGATTATATACAATTTTCGACTCGATTATATACAGTTTAAAAAAATTAATATTTTTTGACGTAGAACTACGTCTTTCATCAAGGGTGCCAAATCAGAAAACAGGTCACGTTTTTATGAAATAAAGTTAACGTTAATAACTATTTTTGCCGCGAACGGATTTTGGCGATGTATATACTAAACGAATCGTAAATTCCCTAAGATTTGTTCAATATGCTATACATTAGAATCCCCTGGTTTGTAAATAGTTAAAATTCATGAAAACTTTAAGCGTTTCCATTTACCCATACATTTGTTCTGTCCATTTGTGTGCTTTCCCGAACAGAGCTGTCAAGAACGAGCAGCTTAACGACGATCAACGAAGGGGAAATCGTAGGAATTAAAGTCTCCGTGAACAAAAAAAAAAAAGAATGAAGGGGAATACTTGCCTAGATTATAAACAGTGGATCTCGCTGAGTCAAACTTTCAGTTTCGTTCTGTATTCAAACCAATGAACATCGCTTATTCTTCTTTGTTTTGCGTCATCACATGTCTTCGTTTGGGATTGAGCTGTGGACGCCACCAAATTATACACTCGCTGATGTCTCTGGCATTACAATCATTGCATCAAACTGACGCCATTGCATTAAGGTTCTGAGCTGTGTGTTGTGTGGAGAATCATCAAGCCAGGCAATCGTCGGCTCACCAAGAAAATAAACGTTCTGGAATTTTGTCTGTGGTTTGGTTTCGCGTGCCTACTGGCAATGCATTGCAAAACTGCAAAACATTCTTAACCAATGACAGGTACACGAGCATGAGGAAGTAATGCAACTTTATCCAAGGCCAGTAATACTAACAGAAGCGTTTTTTTTGAGAATAGCGCAAAATGAAGTGTTTATATTCCTAGTAGTGTCAAGCCACCAATGTATGGCTTTGTATGCATGCTATGGCGAACGCTTGTTTGGTGCTTGGTATACGTTGTACGAACGATGGCTGGAGGTGCGATTCCACTGAGGCAATACTAAATAACATGTAGCACGATATTTGATACTTGCAAGTGTTGTCATTGTTGTTGTTTCCATGCGGTGCCAAAAATATATTGATGTAGTTATGAGATGTGGAATAATGGTGCTGGTGCAACATGTATATAACTGACTGTGCCGAGTCTATGTCAATTGCGAAAAAGGCCACTGGATTAGCGTTCGGAGTAAATTTTCAATGCATTAACATGAAATAAATTGCGACATACGATCAGCTAGTGTATTGTTCTGCGAGGGCAAGAGTGAATCATCAATCAATTATCGTCAACTGATTCTACAATGACTAAGCAGTTGTTTCTCAAATTTCACAGCATTATAGAATAATATCCAAAGTTATAAACAAGCGACTTATATACAAAAACAGCGTAGTTCTACGTCAACAATGCTGTCGTATCTTGGACACAACCTCCTATAATTTTTTTTTACATTTGAAAAATGACTTGTTTCAAGAAAACTGTAACCTTTCCACGTTAAAGTGAAATTTATGTGGCTATTATATGTACAGTGGGTAAAAATCGTGATTTTTGAAGATTTTGCTTGAATTTTCACCAGGAATTGTTTATATCGATATTGCAGCGAAATAAGGAAATATGGGTACATGGGTCTCAAAAAACAAATTGTAGAGCGGTTAGAGAGCTTCAATTTAATTGATAAAAACAATCAAGTTTAATATGAATTTTTGGGATAAAATTAAATATTACACATTAAAAATTACTAACTTTGTAATTTTTACTTCCAAAACGTTATTTAAATCCACTAATTTAGGTGTTCCACTACTATATCCTGTACTAAATTGTCTCATCTTTCTAATGAAAGCAACAGAATTGGCTTACGCAGTGTACTTTTGAATGTAGAGCCAGTTTGAGGCAATAGAGTTCGAAACAAAACAAAAGTTCTATAACTCTATTATTGTTGAAATTCGAACATATGCGTAGAAGGATTTTTTTCATCAAATATGATCATCTATCACCTCCTGAGAGATTCTGGAAATTTTTTTTTTCATGTGAGAAAGGTATTTTCTGACTTTGAGGGAATGAATCAAAAATTAAATTCTTCTTTTATTTTCAATAAACGAAAATTATATGCATGAAAAACCAGAAAACCAAAATTTTTTTTTTGACTCGATTATTTACAGGATTCGATTATATATAGTGAAAAGAAATCGTGACTCTATATAATCGAGTCCGCGCTGTACCGTAATTGAAGTGACTTTTAGTCCGCAGTATGTTTGTATTTGCAAAAAAAAGTGCTGGCTTCGGCAAATGTTCGATTTTTCGAACAGTAATTTCCCGGTAAATGGAAGATGAGAAATAAATATTTCTTAAACATTGGGGTTTCTTTAGCGTCAATAATCGAAATTACACCAATGACTTCCGTTAGAAAATAATGTTCACAGCTCAGTGGTTAATGGGTTAAACTATTTACACACCAGGGAATTGTAATGTATAGCGTATCGAACAAATCTAATGGAATTTCCGATTAATTTTTTGAAAATTACGTTTTTAATGTTAACTTTATTTCATAAAAACGTAACTTGTTTTCTGATTTGGCACCCTTAACACACTGAGCCCCGATTTTTTCTTGCTTCGCTTCCCAATTAGCCCGCATAAAGAGCGTTTGCACAATATCAGTGTCGGTTCCTTCTCTCAAAGATACGTATTGTATGAATAGAGAATAGTCAGAAATTAGTCACATTTTGTAATACATTCGAAAACAAACCATATATATTTTCATTGTTTTAATTTTGTAACTGCCAGCCCCAGTCAATCAACACTTCATACCAAAAAGCCAAGTTCAGAGGGTTGACGTCGAGATGGCGCTTCTTGCAAAAATCTACTTGACTATTACAAAAAAAAAAACAACGATGGCAAAATTGCCTGAATTGGGCCTCGGATTGCTTCCGCATCCACCGTATTCTCAAGATCTGACCCACAGCGACCATTTTATGTTCGCAGACCTGAAGAGAATGCTCGCTGGCAAGAAACTTAGGACCGATGATGAATTGATTACCGAAACTGAGGCCTATTATGAGGAAAAACCGAAAGAGTACTATAAAAATGGTATCAAGTTGCAGGATCGCTATAATCACTGTATCGCCCTCGAAGGCAATTTTTTTTATTAAATTCGTTCATTTTTACAGGCTCAGTAAGGTGGAGCCGAATTCTTAATTATATTTTTATAAATATACAATAAAATTTTATAAAATCTAAGGTTAGTAAGGTAGAAAACCGATTACTCGCGATCTACTCGAGTTTAGATGGGTGACATTTTTTTTCAGGAAATTGTTACAATGATGATAATCACACACACTCAACTCTTAAATCTATTCATATATCTATTGTGTATTTACATTTCAACTTATTCTAATGTTTATAGCAAGGGAACCAATTAAAGAAGGAAATTATGTTGAATAAGAAAATTGAATTTTGCAAAATAAACAACTAAACAAGAAAACTAAATATTTATTTGTCATGTTTTTGGTGTCACATTTACAAATTTTAGATTAATACTTATTTATGCTATTCTTTCCTTCCTTTTTTTTCAAAGAGGTTGTTCAAATAGCTTGGCGTAAAATGATATACCCTGGTAATTGTGTAAGTTCCCATTAACATGTTCGTCGCCCCGTTAAACAGATATGAGTGACACTTTCCTCGTTCAAATCAAAAACGATTTTTTAACCGAATGTGGTCAAATTGGTACCTAAATATAAATTAAGGATGCGTAAACAATTATAAAATCAAAACAATGAAAATATTATGTTTCTTCTATACTTTTTATTGATTCACATTGAAAATATTGCTAGATCATGTAAAAGTTGTATACAAAAAAGGTTTACTCTTAATTATGAATTTTGTTCGCAAGTTAGGCCGCACAAGAAACTCAATCGGGTCGCGTTGGGTCGTGTTACGTGTCTACGAACGTTAGGGTGGCTAATGGATGTATGGGAAAAAATTCATCATCGAATTTCAAAAACCGACCATGTAGATTTTATTTATTGGCCCAAAAAATGACCTGTGCAAAATTTCAGCTCAATCGGACATGATTGAGGGATGCCTCAAAGTACTCAAAGTTTTGATTTTTTGGTCCCAGAAAGTAGATTTTCGGGCAAAAATTTTTTTTCATGATAACACCAGATCTCGACGTTTTATGCATTTATAAGTCATTTGGCATCGAAAACAAAATTCCGATTTTCTTAATTTCCTTTACTCCCCCATTGGAAGATTTTCGAGGATCAAAAAATCAAAACTTTGAGTGCTTTGAGGCACCACTAAATCATGTGCGATTGAGCTGAAACTTTGCACAGATCATTTTTTTGAGCCAATAAACAAAATGTACATGGTCGGTTTTTGAAATTTGAAATGACCATTTTCGCTGCCACCCTAACGAACGTGTTAATTCACGAAGAAGCAGAGTAATTCTATTACATCGTATCGACTAATTCTTTGGAAAAAGATTTTCTTAAAAGTGCTCTAGTGACCGAGTGGTTAGCGTCACACATTACCATACCGGGGGTTCAGGTTTGATTCCAAAGCGTGTAGTTTGATATAGGAATCTCAACTAAGTACTGAAAACCGCAAAGATAGTATCCAAAAGACTAGCACACTGTTAACATAGGTCTACGAAATTATGCCGGCGAGAACGAACATTGTTGGAATTTAAGGGTTAAGTGCTTCTTAGGACAAGTATCTGGTAGCCCTGACAAGGCGAGAAGACATCGAAGTTCCTCGCAGCTTGCATGTATCTACAATGATGATTTCCCCAGGCTCCTCGGTTTTACATCAATGGAAATAGTGTTTCGAAAAAAAATTATTTCTAAATGTCATCTGTCATCTCGAAATTTTTTTTTCTCAAAAATCGACACTCTGGGATTTTTTTTGGAACACGAGGCAAAACCCCGATTTTCGGTGATTTTTCGGTTTTCAAAAAACTCAAATTTAAACGTTTGCGACACTAATAAATGAAGTTCCAATGAGCAGATATTTTGCATAGGGTATTAAACATTTTGCAGCAAGTTCCGAATGAAAAATCGAGATAACTATTTTTATTAGCACCCAAAAACACTCGTTTTTTTAAATTACCTCTAACTGGAGCACCTCTAAGGGTGCAATATGAATCACGATTAGTACATCTTTAGATGCTCTACCAAATTATACAATTCAGACATTTTTTTTGACCTGATGAGAACAATCAATCAACTCTTCAATGTACCTGAAATAAACGCACCATACATCGTGGTTCCAGCTTTAAAATGTTCAGTTTAATAGAACAGTAGGGATTCGATCAGGGATGCATACATATTCCTGGAACATACCCGAGAAAATGAACTCATCGAATTCCCACATTATGCATTCAGTCGAGATATTCCTGGGATGCTGAATCCACACTGCATCCATCGGATCCTCATCTGGGGGCGTGTGCAATCGGCTAATGTGTAGAAATGGAAGAGCGCATAATGAACCACCACTTGCTGCTACTGCTAGCTGTAAGCACATCTATATGTGCATACCTATCTCCCTACCTGTTTGCCTGTGCACTGGACCACACCACACCAAACCCTGGGCTCCGATCCGTATGCCTCGTACTCTGAATCGACCTGTCTCCCCAAGCTGAAGATGAAGGAAAGCAGAATGAAACCTGTAAATAAAGCGAACGCAATCTGCATTCAATTCAATCAAAAGACCTACGCTTGAAAGAACACTCTACCCTCTCCCCTTCCCACATACTGCAACAGCCACAGCTCACAGATCCCCCCACCTTCTTTCTCACTACCAGAGGCAACGGCTTTGGGGATCTTAAGAAGAAACTGCTGGTTCTGTTCCGGCGAGAATACTGAAAAAAAAACGGTCCATTCGTCGATTCAAAGCCAAACATAAGCTTTTTACGATTGATTATGTTTGCATTGCGCGCTCCTTTTGTGTGTTTGGCAAACTTTTGCTCCTTAGAGTCTCCGGATCTCCGGAGCAGAGAAGCAGCAAAAGCGGCAAAAAGCGGTTCAATCTTCTGCTTTTTTGTACGCGATTGTTATTGCTGCTGCTTGAAGTGCACCAAGACTCTACTTGAATCGTAAGATACATTAAGCTCTTGTGGAATGCTAAAATGTGCCACACAAAGGTTGATCGATTTGACAGAACCGGAGCTATCGGGACGGCCCTTCACGGGCCCGAATACCTCACAGCCTTCATTAATGGGAATAATTTAGCTGGAAATGGTTTGCCTTTGGTTTTTTTTGCGCTCCGCACAAAAAAGAAGAGAACAATATTGATCTGATCACCGCAACACGGAAAGCTACTAATGTCCAAGAAAAGCCAACAAAAGTCCACGTCCGATTCCATAATTCGTTTATTTGCTTTGTTTCGCCTGTTTATTCAGGTGGCCACGGAAGGACACGCCAAGAGTTCTGCCGAAAAAAGAAAACACACTTCGCTCTGTCCAGTCCGGATGTTACACTGTGATAAGGACACAGTGAAAAAAACAAACGAAGTGCGGTTCGGAGATAAGAAGTTCTAGAATGTGGGCTCTCAAACGAATGAAACAACAATACCGGTAAAAATAAAGATAGAGTCGCTGACGACCTAAACCTGATTTTTGCTAAGTTCGTTTTTTTTCGAACTGTGCTTCAAAGGTCGTAGCTTCCTACGAGTGGAAAGAAGAATATGAATAACCTGGCGAAGCAGGCCTTAATAAGGATAATCTTTAATTTATAAAGCTAAGCCAAATGAGGTGAGCTCTGTGTGCTCAAGAATGCTTTCGTGCTCTTTGTCTTTGGTTTTGGTCACCACCAGGAACGGGGCACTTATTTCGGGCAGTCTGTCCCTGCCCTCTTCCATATCGGTTTACAGAGGACCTCAAGTCCTTCAGCAGTCAAGTTGAGGAGAGGTCCGCTTTGGTTCGTGCTTTTTTGTCGTTTTCGTTTTGAATATGACTCCGTTGGCATGTGCACACAAATTTGAGAATATACATGTGCATTGATTTACACATACATTGGAGAAAAGTGGGAGCGAGGGATAATCGAAGCAGTGGACGCTGATCTTGAACTTCTTCAGTTATCAGTGAACATGTGTTCTGATGTTTTTTGTGCTGTTGTTTGTTTCTTTCAGATTTGGACATTCTTTGTCGGTGATTGCGTACATTGGAGAACAGAGTTGTCAGTTTGGGATATGTTTTCAAAATTGCAATATTTCTGTCCCTACGTATTCCAAATTTAGCAGTTGTTTAGAAGCATAATTATTTTGTTAGACAATATCAGCGAAATTACACTGGACAATACGATACAATTTTTGTGTGCGTTCACAGTATTATATGCAATTCCAAAATATTGAACTCGCTACTTCTCAATCAATACAATCCTGATAGAGCTATAAATTCCTCTACGAAGTGAAAAGGGAGCATTTATTTATGTTTTGATCAGTTTGGGAGGGATTAACTTGTGCGTAGGATATATTTTTCGATCTTTTAAAAAGTATACACGGATTTTTGTTCAACATTCGATTTTTTTCCTTTATTGTAGAACAATGGAATTTGTAGAAAAGTTTATGTATACATTAACCATTATTATTCATAACCTTATGTAATTTTTCGGGTAATTTCATAATTCCATCCATCCCCAGAAGTTTTAGTTTATCGGCGTAATGTTTTTCTAGTTTTTTTTTCGACACTTCTTATGTTGGTTGACAATAACGTCATGATCGTGGAAAACACTTTTCACGATGATCATCAATTCTAGTCGTTTTCTCTCAATCGTTTCATGTAATCTATCCATTTGTGAACAGTAAAGCTCTGGATTAATCCGCAGATCATGTGGTAATACCTCACAATGGGCGACACTCTTCCAATCCTACCGTACACAGCTCATCACTTTATTTGGTGTCAATCCAATGTACTGGAAAAAAGGTAATGAAGATGGTAGAGTTTCGAGCGACATAGCATGCGCTGCCATAACTATTTCTCAAATGGTGACGTCAGACGCGGTGTTTATCTTTGATTGCCCACCGCATCCATGTGAAAATGCTATTTTCAGGGCGTAATTTATCAATTAAAAACGTACATTTTTTTAGAGTTCTCGCTGAATATGAGGCTATTGTGATAGCGTGCAGTGAATATTTGTGAAATGACGTCGAAAAAGGCGGATAAAAGTGATATTTCCATGAGCCATTTTCACTCCCCCACGTTCATACAAACAAACGAAGCTTCTTTATTTTAACGTTATGAAGTTAATGTTTCGAAGGTTCTCAGTGTCGGTGTGTATGATGTAGAGATGGGCGAGCGCTCACGAGCCGCTCATTTGAGCCGGTTCGTCAGAAAGAGCTTACGATCCACGGTTCTTTAAAAATGAGCCGCGGCTCTCAAATGAACGGCTCTCGAATGAACCATGGTTCAAAAAAGATCCATGGTTCTTTTATGAGCCGTAGCTCTTTTTGAACCGCGGTTCATTTAAGAGCCGTTCACTTGTGAACTACGGTTCAAAAAAGAACTGCGGTTCATAAAAGAACCGTGTTTCTTTTAAGAGCCAGCTTATTGGTAAAGAACCGTGGATCGTACGCTCGTTCTGGCGAACCTTGGCCTGCGGCAGTGCGGAAGAAATATATGTTTCCCATATGCTGCTTTTTAAGCGGTTTTATTTAGCTTGTTGGTTGTAAATTTTGGCGGATTACGTATTGACTCGGAACCCCATAAATATGGGTATCAAATGAAAGGGCTTGACTAGTAGGACACAGTTATTTATGTAAAATACAAATCCAAAATGGCTGCCACCCCAAAATGGCGAAATATCTATTTTTCAAAACCCCATCAATATGGCTATCTAATGAAAGGATTTTACTAGTAGGACACATTTATTTATGTAAAATGGAAATCCAAGATGGCGGCCGTTACAAAATGGCAGACTAAATTTCTTCTGGAAACCATCATATGGGTATCAGATGAAAGGGCTCGATTAGTAGGGCACAGTTATTTATGATAAATCCAACTCCAAAATGGCTAATTACTTTTTTCATGCAACTCCCGCAAATGGGTATCGAATGAAATAATTTGATTAATATAATACAGTTAATCATGAAAACATTCCATTCCAAACATTTTAAAAATTTTTGGGATGTAAAGCGGGGAGAAAACTTTGTCGTTATCGAAAATTGCTACACTCTCCCGACTGATAATTCGACATGGTCAACATTATATGGATCAAGAGCAATCAGTTCTAGTGATTATAAAACAGTTCTGTAATGAATTGATTTCGGAGCTGGTAATGTTTTTAACAAATCTTGAGTCAGGAGAATCAGTATCCTAACCAATACTGGTAGATCCTCGCTTCAAGCAGCAAGGTTTTGGGGATAACAGAAAGTACAACTATGCACACTAGTCGTTGATAAGGACGCTAAAATAACATCCATAGAATACACGCCTACGAAACTACTACAAATCGTTGGTGGTGAAGCGCGGTCATCTGTATGGGAGGAGTTTGATGCATTGGTTGGCAATCTTCGATCCTCACATGATCGAAAAGCTGTTGCAATATCTATTGTAGATAAATATTTAGCGGAACCACATTTGCTGAGAATAAGCGACCTTTAGCTTTGGTGGAATGAAAGGAAATCTATCTCTCCGCGGCTCTACCATTTGTTTTTTTTTTTTTTTTGAAAATATTATTTATTCCGGTGACTTCAGTACCATGTGAGCGAGTTTTTTCTCCGAAAGCAGGACAAGTTTGCAGTGAAAGATGTAGTAGACTTTCATCAGATAACATTGAAAAGATAATGTTTTTAAATAAAAAACAGGAAGTGGGTTATATCTATGGTATAACCGCAAGGGTGACGTAGGACTATCGTTGATTTAGAGATCATTTGTATGAAGTTGAATCTGAATTCATTCTGAATGAATGAATATTTTGAGAACTTCGAAAACGAGAGCGTTACGTTGGAGGCACAAGGTTTTATGCATCCAATATTGGATACGGAAATATCCTACTGATGGGGAAGAATAATCTTCAGAAGCTATCCTGTTGATTGCGATTGATTGAAAAATCACAAAACCTAATGTATTTGGTCAGAGTGTTACATGGATAGAAAACATTCAAATAAACTCTTTCACATGAATATATTTCTAAATTCCTAGAGGAACTGGCAGATTATTTTCCGGATCTTTCTCGATCCAAACGGAAAGAATTCCGTGCGTGTATGTGTGTGTGTGTAGCGGCTGCTTCGAGATCTTCCCGGGGAACCGTTTGTAGCATCACTCTCCTCCTGATGGATTCCCTTCTGGCCTAAGGTGCACAAACAGGCTCTTGGTGACACCGTTCATCCGCGCTTTCATGATAAATGAAGAACTTCACCACAACAGCGACAACATGCTCCAATCGCTGTTCAATTAGAACTGAGTGGATTTCAGAGCGGCGCTCGCTTATATACCGATTGGTGATTTCAATAGCCTATTTTGAAAGTAAATTTAAGACTATTGAAACAAGTTTTTGGATCAGAAAGTAACAAGTATAGAACGCGTAGACATTTTATCTTTCGAATGAAGTGTTTATCATACCATTTCGTTCAGTTGTTTAGGAGCTATTAACACTCAAAATCTCGGTCTTCGGCGTAACGCTTTCGTTTTCGAAACTTTGATTTTACACCCCAGTATAGAAATGAAAGACGTAGTCCTACGTCAAAAAAAAAGAAGATTATTGTGATGGGAATATATCAGAGAAAACCTTCAGTAAAGTAATATTTTATTACTATTATCTGCACTGATTATTATTTTAACCCTTCAGAACGGCAGTGTGCTCCGCTGAAGTGCTACCCCTGTACGGAGCACTGCGCCGAAAAGTATGCACAACGCGCTGGTGTGATCGAAGAGCAGTATGAATTTCATGTCGTCTAAAGACGACGCTCATAACGAAAGGGTTAAACTTTGTTTTTTATGTCTTCCATTCTTTACGTATCCGAATAAACCATTTCTTGAAAAGAGCCGTCGAGCCGCTCAAATGAGCCGGCTCTTTTCATTGAGTGCACGACTCTGAGCCGCTCACTGCAATGAACCGTTTTGCCCATCTCTAGTATGATGTGAGAGAATGATTGCCACTTAATCAAAATTTCACCGAAAATGTTACTGCTTTCGAGAAATAAGAAAACGACTGCTCTCTGGACCTTTTTACCACATAAATAATCGAAATAAGCCACGATACAATTGTCACATGTTAAAAACAAACAGTTGAATGATTTCATGTGAATTTTGGCTCAAATTATCATGCAACCGTGAGTATTTTCAACATTGTTTTGTTTCTTCCATATGAATTCCACATTGAGTGCAAATAATGACGACACGATATTTTGCTTGACAATACAGATATACTTCGCCTACTACTCCACCTCTATATGTATCTCATTGGTGTCAATCCAGGCTTTGAAATTGTCTTTGATGCCACGCCGCACTTACCACATGATCTTTAGTGAACACTACTCCTGCATTTTATCCATTCTTCATCACCTGTAATGATTTGCTTCAAAATTGTATCAACTTCGTTTTCGTAAAAAAGCATGCCTAGCGTATTTCTCCCGGAATTCAACTTAAATTGAAAAAAAAAAAAAAATAAAAACTGTACATTATGGAGCGAATCTTAGGAATCTTGGAACCATTAAATATCACGTCTAATATCAATTTATATATGAGGGGCTTAGAATGAAAGGGGTGTAAGTGATTCGATCGATTTCTCTACATCGACTCTCTTTTGTGGTCATAGCTTGGCTGCAAATAAATTCCCAACTGTATTTGACAATGTGAAAGATAGGACAGCACCTCATCGATCGGATTCTATAGCCAACTTAAATTGGAACGTTTTTGCAATTGAGTTTTGAACTAAAGAAAAAGTTGATGAAGAGAAATCGATCAAGTCACTTACACCCCTCGCATTCTAAGCCCCTCATATGTCATCGAACTTGACATCATGTAGAGCATCTTGTTTTCTAATTTCATAACATTTCAATCGGTTGTATCCAAATAACAACAACATATATTATGATTTTTATTTGAATTTTCACTTGATTTTCACAATTCATTTGAATTAGAACGTGTAATTTCCATCAGTGCTTGACAACACTTCCATTCACATGAATATCGTGGCCTCATTGGTTGATTTGACGAATGGGCATGCTTCATTCATACCTACAGTATACAAAAAAGGTTTATCCATCCTCTACTAATTTACATTTTTTGTTTTTTTTTTTTTTGGGTGAAAATCAGGTTAATTTGATGAGTGATTTATCAATTTATATTTATTTATCACATTGCTATTGAAAATATGGCGTCTTTATCTTTTTTTGAGATTTTTTGTTATGAATTATGAAATCTTGAAAAATTACGCCAAAAAAGTTTCTCCACCCCCAAACGAATACTACGATTTAAGTGTGTTTTACAGAATTTTAGTGTGTATTCTTCAACTATCTCGAATGTAAACATTGTGTCTAGCTGTCATTTGATGCTCTTGAAGTTTTCGTGCTCAAAATTTTACTTTCGTGTTCAAAATTGGAAGTTATTCGTTGCAAATGAACAAAAAAGGACAAATTTCGATCAGCATCCGAAATTTGTTTATTGAACATCACAAAACCGAACCACAATTAAACAATTTATTTTTTTTGGAAGAAATCTAATTTTTAACTGGGGGTGGATAAACTTTTTTTGCATACTGTATCTCTTCTCACTGTATCCCTTCCAGTGCCACAAATTATCAAAATTTATTCACGAATGAAGGAATTAGATTTTTCCCAGTATCGGATGAATTCTCTTCTGTTGAAACTCAACACCATATCTGTCATAATGAGTATAACACAAGAATCGAGACGCGTGAACTTTGTCTCTTGTATTATTCGAAAACAGCATGAACGAATTTCGAAAAGCCTGCATTCAGGCACTTTCATTAATGTCAATAATTTCAGGTGATTATCACGAACGTTAAGTTGATCTTCATCGCTTGCAGTGATTTTTTATTGAAAACGTGTCACCCATTGCACATACAAATGGTGGTGTATGTCATTTCAGGGCAATCGTGAGTAGATTCATAAAACGTAGCAAGAGTTATTCTATACATTCCATTGCCGAAGTCACCAAAAACAAGAATTTTGTGTGATGAATTGCCATCCTTTACCATTGATCGATTTCAATCTCAATTGGTGACGTTGAATTTTATGCTTTGATTTTCACTAACAGACAATGATCTTCATTTTCGACCTTACGAATACCATGACGAAAAGGAAGATGCAAATGAAAAATGAACTTCATGGCAAGCTGATGTTGATGTTCATTCCACTGGGGTTCATTGATAGTGTTGTTTAATATTTATCGACTCTCGCTTGAGCAATACAAGGAAAGCAGAAATTCGCCGAATTTGAATGTCGTGAACGTGAATATTTTCAGCACTGATCCCTTCCATTCGATTGAATAATCGCTCGTCCATTCAAGTCGTTTGTCATGCTGTTTCTTGAGATCTACTTTTGTCCATATCAATTCAAGTAGTGACCGAGACTCAATTGATTCCCGAGGGTATCTTGGAGAGAAACAGAGAAACAGCAGGTTCGAGAGAAACAAGAGTGTTTTTTTTGTTTCTTTCATTTTTACACTTTTCGCAATTCGCGATAACATTTGTACAGTGTCGACGTCTGTTGGCCATAATTTGAGCCCCAAGCTCGAAAGTGTAATCTCTATCAGATCAGAAGGCACGAAACCAGTTTTAAAATATGAAAATTTGAATGAATTTTTTTACCAATGTCCCAATTTAAACCGGATTCACCCATTTTTCTTTCTCGATCCAGTCAAGCACTTGATTATTTCGAAAGCTTCCAGGTTTTAAAAATATTATACAGTCTTTCTACATCGATCACCAGATGATTATTTGGCACGTATTCAGACCTTTTTCGGATTACAACACTTATAAATATTGTAAACATCATGCATGCTCACCATTTGTATCGGATTTACATAGCTAAACCATTAAATTACCGCATTTTGATGAACTCAATTCTGATCATGAATTGTCCAATTCAATAATGTTATTTTGTCCACATGATTTCTATGGCAACCGCTTGGCGCGCTGCAGTTTGTTTGTTGCGTCCTTCGCGCACAGCAGAAATAAAGTTTCTCTGTGTTGAGTGTGTTGAGGGTAACACTTTTAAAATGCCCAAGAAAAGGCAATACGCTGAAGACGCTGAAGGCAATAAACTCAAGGAATGATAAATGCAACATCTACTTGTGAATTGGAATGTTTGCATTCAAAAATGGAGATTTCTAAAACCGGACAAACCATGATCATTTTTTTGGTCAAACCATGATCATAATTCTTCTTTAAGGAAAATCGTTAAAAAACATAAAAATTTGAATAATTTCTACACCTTATGGTAGTATTAGCAACTAGAGACTTGGGGCTTTTCAACAAACCCAAACTCGTATCGATTATGTGTGATTTTCATGAAGAAAAATCGATTTGCATTTACTAGTTGCGTAAAAACACCCCAAATTGGACAAACCAAGATCATTTACCCTATGCACTATAGTGTTTATTTTGCCAATATGCAAACAAATACCTCCTCGTGCAGGAGGAAATACTTAGGGAAATCTCATTTTTTATTGGACACTAGCTGACCCGGCAAACTTCGTCCTGCCCAAAATGTGTTCTTTGTTATCAATACCTTCAAACATTCACGTTTTTTACTAAGCGCAAGTTCAGGAGTGTCTATTCACCATAGAAACGTTTCGTGCCCCCTAAAATCTTGACATGCCAAATGTGACTCCATTTGCTTGATTAGTTTTCGAGTTATGCAGAAAACTGTGTTTCATTTGTATGGCAGCCCCCCCTTTGAGTGGGGGGAGGAGTGTCCTACTAGCATAGATACATTTTATGCACCCTAAAACTTTCACATGCCAACTTTGGTTTCGTTTGATTGATTAATTTCCGAGTAATCCAAAAAATTTTGTTTCATTTGTATGGCAGCCCCCTCTAAGAGAAGGAGTATCTTATCACCATAGAAACATTTATTGCATCCTAAAACCTCCACATGCCAAATTTGGTTTCATTTGCTTGATTAATTCTCGAGTAATGCAGAAATTTGTGTTTCATTTGTATGGCAGCCCCCCCTTTGAGTGGGGGAAGGACTGTCTAACCATCATAGAAACATTTATTGCACCCTAAAACTTTCACATGCCAACTTTGGTTTCGTTTGCTTGGTTAATTTCCGAGTAATGCAGAAATTTGTGTTTCATTTGTATGGCAGCCCCCCCTTAGAGAGGGGGGAGGGGTCTCAAAATATCACGAAAACCTTCCCCGGCCCCAAAAACCCCTACATACCAATTTTCATGTCGATCGGTTCAGTAGTTTCCGAGTCTATAAGAATCAGACAGACAGACAGACATCACTCCATTTATATATATATATATATATATAGATTTTTATGATATGAGAAGTAAAATACCAAAGAATAAGACCAACAAATTGGAGAGAAAGTTTTTTTTAAATATCAAGTACCAATACCAATACCAATAATACTTGAGCAGATTTTTTTCTGTTGTTTTTTGGTTTGAATAATATTGTGGGATTCTAGAATTCTTATACATGGATAAGTGCACTGCACAAATCAGTGCACGAGACGTCAGTTTGGCAGTTTTACGTGATTTGTTTCATTTGTTTCCCGTTCGTTGCAATTTCCTCATGTACCCATTTCAAATGTTAACGAATGGAAGCTTAAATAAACCACGCAGAAAAAACAACGACAAACAGAATTGATCTAATTTTATTGTACGTGAGTGCGAAAAAGATAGCAACGAAGATAGTCGAAAGAAACACTACATAAATTTAAAAATTCGCGTCAAACAATTGAGGTTCGATGTAGTGATCTGTGATTTAGTAACCGTGTCCCCATGCACGACGATCTTATGTCTGCGATTTTTTGGACATGAAACATTAAATACGATATTTGTCAGTGGAAAGCGTTATTTCGACCTGCTAGAATAGTATGATTAATTAATGATTTATTCCGCCGTTTTATGAGCTCCATACAAATACTACACGAAGCTTCGAAGTTCGAAGTATTTCTCAAGTTCAAGTTCAAGTTTTCTTCCACGTATTTCAAGAGCAATTTCCAGTTTTGTTGAAACGGGACCGGCAACTCAGTATATGACAGTGTGTAAACTAATTTTGTACTTAACTGCAGAAAGGTGATGTCGTGAAAATGAACTATTTGCTTTCATTCGATCCAATACATTCATCTCATTCAAATGAGAAGGAATTGTGTTTCGTTTGACAATGAACCCTTTCGAATCGCACGAATTCGACGATGTTAACCAATTTCAAAAGATAGAGCAATGCTTGTGTGATGACGTATGATACTTTTTGTCATTTTTGTCGATCTCTCTCGATTTAGTTTGAACTTTTACCGCACTGATTGTAATACAAATGTAACAATAATAGTAAAAATATGATTCACAATGACAAAAAACAATCGGCGAAAAACATTCATCTTTATATCCACAACATGTCAGTGCTGTATACCTGCTCGCAAATGGATTGAAATAGTCGACGTAAGCTGCCATATAAATGTTAACCCACATATTTACAACCAAATCGAGCAGTAATTGATTGGTTCCCATCCGGATAAGCGACTTGTAACAGGCAAAAAAAATCATTTCTGAGAACCGGCCACTTTGCAACAAACTCTCTCACAGGCGGACAGATGAGTAAACAAATTAGTCATCATCCTCCGGCGAACCGAGCTAACGGAAATGGAAGAGATGTTTGAGTACTGTGTGCCGTTTTATTGTGATTTATGTCTCGGCCAAAGATTAGAAACTTGTTCACGCGTTTCATCATTTTGCTATTCGCTTCGGCTCAACAAAAAAAAAAGACACAAAAATATTCAGGATTCATCCCACGACAGAAAAAAATGAACAAGCCTTCCAATCACACACATTATGTCCAATATTGTACTTTCTGGCCTTTGGCTTCGCTCTGCCATTCCGATTTCTCGGCTAAAGACTTAACTGCTCAAATGAAATAACCTCCAAGAGTCAATCATTTTTTTTCCTTTTTTCTTCTTCTGCTCAGCCACACCAAAACCCCGTTACTGGGATGTGTCCCAGAGTCTGATCTTTCCCTTCATCTCCCATTCTTCGCAAGGCTGGCTGGTCACACAATTGCGAGGCACGAACCATTCCGAGAGCCGATAACATTGACGCAAAACAGAGCGCTTGCCGGGCCGCCGGGCGTATGATTTATGGTTTGCGCGCTTCAGAAGTGGACCCAATAATGGGTATGCTGAGCCCAAATCCGTTTTGTTACGTACAAAGAGCGTAGCAGCTTCGCAGCAGCTCCTTTTTCGGAAATACAACTTGTCAGTCGTGTTTCTGCGCTGCTCACATGCGTCTTTGGGGGATTATCCGAACATCGGTCGGGCTTCCTTTTTTCTGCTTCTCCGCCGGGTAAAGTGCTTCTGTCATACTCATTAAGGTCTGCGAAGACACTGAGGCTCCTAGCAGCGATCCGAAGAGAGCGCAAGAAAACTTCCGACGGTGTAAACTGATTCGATTAATTCCATATAAAGCACCGGGCGAAATTCCTTCCCCAGCATTTACCCGAGGAAGATTAGACAAAAAGCTAGCCAAAGTTTAAGTTTACCATAATTAAATCATCGCTCAATTTCAGCAAAGTATCAACTGGCTTCGTTTGGTTTGCGATCTTCGCCCACATGTCTCACTTTGCGGTTTGCTCGTTCTTGGAAAAGAAGAAACGCGCTGTTCTTTGAATTCCCGCCACCACAAATATTTGCTTGAACTTTGACGACATCTAACAGAGCTTTTTTGCTGTTTCTTGCACCGATGCCACCATCCTTAGCTAGGTGGTTGCTTTTTGCCATATGGGATGGTTTCGTAAAAGTTCCATAAGGATGTTCCATAAAACTGTTATTAAAGTGTTTCCTAAGGTGTACCACTGCTGGAAACAAGTATTATAACAGTTTGTTTTTGTTTGTTTTTTTTTTCATGTGTCTTTTAAGTCTCTCGACAACCTCAATATATGCCATATAAGTAAAAGTCGAGGTGCTCCCGTGGCCGAGTGGTTAGCGTCACACATTATCATGCCGAAAGTTGGGGGTCGATTCCCGTTCTGGCCGGGGGATTTTTCGTCAAAGAAATTTCTTCCGACTTATTCGGCGTGTTCAAGGCGTGTTATTCGGCATAGAAATCTCAACTAAGTACTAATAAAAATGACGCAAGTAATGCTACGTTGAGGAGGGAAAAGTTCCACTGGGAACGTCTGTGCCATCCAAGAGAAGAGAAGAGAAGAGAATAAATAAAAGTCTATTGATTGTATGTTTAGGAATCTGTTAAAGATGAATCCAGATTTTCCAACTGTCCAACCGAGTCGTATCTCTTGAATACGCGACTTGAGAGAAGTTCCTACATATTCTCTATTGGGTTTAGGTATAGACTTCGCGTCTGACATTCTAAAAAAAGAGGAATTCCAGTCTTGGAAGAACTGTAGCGTTATCTTGCAGCAAGACCATGTTGTCATTCATTAATTCCTCAGAAAATACCATAAGGAGCCGTCTGGCCACCCAATTGTAACTCCTTTGCGTCGATGAAAACGATATTAGTCCGCTGTTCGCGCTAAATTTGTTTTTTCCCTGGCTTTCTAGCTACTTAGATTTCCTTGTGACGTTTCTCAGCCTTGTAACGGGGATGGCTTGGATGCATGAAATGTTGGGGTCTTCCACTTAAAGATTGGATTAATATTGCGTTACTTACTGTGTGTACGAGATATGAACTGTTTTACGATTTTCGCGAATTTAAGTATTCTTTTCAGGTTAAAAGCACCGTCAGAGCGCAGGAAATATTTTTCAGTGGTTAGAGCCATCGTAGCTATGAAATACCCCCTTAACCCTTTGGGGCACGATGGTATTAAAAATGTGCCACCTTTTTGATGAATAATAAGGCATGGTGGGACATTTTTTGACCCACCTAAAAATATTAAAATAGCTGAGTGCTAATAATTTTTTTTTCAGAACCTTCTTATTTAAAGTGGTTGGCAACACTATTAGCAAATATAAATCAATGTCCGAAATATATTCGATTGCATTGGCATGGTTTATCATCATATGAAAACACATCTTTTTTTTTCAATTTTGAATGATATAAAATATCTTTGCAACATGGGTATTTTTATTTTCTAAAATTCTGTGCCTCGAAGGGTTAATGAGGTATTCTAGTGAGGGGGTACGAGTTTCGGACGTTTTTGCGAGCTCTGAACAAATAAAACAAAGAATATTTTTACCATTCATAATTTCCTTATTTGTTTATTTACCTTTTGAAATTACAACAAGAATGAAATGGAAAAAACAATATTTAAAATTAAAATAGTTACAAGCTGGCACAGTGAGAAAAATGTTATGCCGTTTGTACACGATTTGATCCCTTCTGGTTATCCTAAACAAATCCTAAAAAAGTGTTTTGAATCAGTAAAGATGCCGCTATTGTGCGGGGCACGGACGAGAATTTGACGTAGGACTGTGATTGTTTGTAGTAATTGCATTTGAGTTTTTTCATTGTTCAGAAATCTGAAATTTAATACAACAAACGGAGGTCCTGGACAAACAGTTTCTTATATTCACTTATATCATTGAAACGGGTAGGATGAAATAGAATCCGTAACCACATTCTAACTCGGACACGAGCCTAAATAGCTTAGATCCACATGGATAGAAACCTAAGTCTAATAAAACTAATAATAGAAATATATTATGGATTAAAATAGCATTCTCTACTATGTTGCCACATTAAACATTGTGGAGGGTTGAAATAAAATTATAGCCAGGTGATGTATATTAAGTATTCAGGGAAAATCAGGGAAATAACATGTGTTAGTATACCCTTTGAAACCTCTAAATCAGCAGCCAATCAAATTCTTTAATTACATTTTTGACGTAGAAATACGTCTTTCAGTAAGGGTGCCAAATCAGAAAACAGGTCACGTTTTCTATTTTTTTCTATAACTATTTTCACTGTGAACGAATTCTCATGATTGGCATACCAATTGAATCGGAAATTCTCTAAGATTTCTTTGATATGCTATACATTACAATGCACTAATCTCTAAACGGTTTAAATTCATGAAAACTGGAAAAACTTCCTTTATTCCCATACATTTGTTCTGCCGATTTGTGTGCTAGCCCTACCCGTATTTCCAATGCTTTTAACTGGAACCATTTATTAACAGATCGGAAAGATGTTTGCCTCAATTGATAGGAAATATTTCTACGCTTCTATCACAACTAATGAAATGTTATTTTTCATGAGATGAACAATTGAATAACTGTAAAATGTCAAGCGTTATCTAACTGCCAAGGGTTGATTGGCCCGATTTACGGTTTCCCCAACACAGACTTAAAAAACAATGTACCTGTGGAAATCCGCTTTGCAGATATACATGCAACTCGGGGGCATTTTTGTTCCCACCGAGCTGTGTTTCCCTAACACGGACTTCAAAATCAATGTGCCTGAGGGAATCTGCTTTGCAAATACATGCAAGTCGGGGGTATTTTCTGGTGTTGAGTACTTTTGTATTCGCTTGTCGTTGTGCAGACCGGAATATGTTTCCCTAAAACGTACTTTCAAACTGAGAAGCTTGTGAAAATCGTCATTTCAGATACTAGAGGTGAATAGACTTTCGCGGTTCTAGAACTACGTAAGCATGATATGTGCAATAATTTCGGAGGGAAATGAAAAATACAATGATTGACAATTTTTCCGTTCACATATTTTGGTAGTCTAAGGCATCATATCAAACGTAAAAGGACGTTCATAAAGTTTATTTCTAACGAAGAACATAACAAGTAACAAGTAAACAAGTGGATTGCATAGTTCTACGTCCAAAATAAGCGGTCGTGTCCTAGATACAACCTCTTACAATTTTTTACATTACCAAACAACATGCTCGATATCATGATATTAAGATATCCACAATTACATAAATAGTTAGCATGAAGACCTACACGATAAAACCGTGAATTGACCACGAAATTATTGGACAACAACCTGAACATCAATCTAATAAAATACATAGTTTAACCTTTTGAGCCAGGATCTCGTTAAATCTTTGGCGAGAATAGAAAAAAATCATCGAAGATCATTCGAAGCTCATCCCTCAACTGATTCTGCCAACTGATAAATGCCTATTATCGGCAAATGAAGAATTATTCATAGTACGCCGCATCAACTCACACTGTTAGCTAACGCCCGTATGTAGGCAACAAAAATTGCTCTTTGCGTGTTGGGGGAAAACGAGTGGCTAGTAAAATCGAAACAACATTCCCATTTTAATCGTCAAATTGTTTACTGTTCATGTTTTAAGCAAAAAAAATACTGGATAAATATCATGTATAATGTTCTACAAGTGGTCCCCATGGCCTAGTGGTGAGCCAATATGGGGGCTTCGGGTTCGATTCCCGTTCGAGTCAGAAATTCTATCGTCATAGATCGTTTTTTTTTGGCTTGCACTGGTAAACGGGAACTGTCTAGGGCGTGGTGGGATGAGCTTTGGGCATTGCCAGTCCCCATGAAAAGCCACAAAAATCCAGCAACAGCTCCTCTAAGCGAATTGACGCCGCTATAAACGTCTTTGCTCAGTACTGGTGGTACTCGGGACGTAAAGCAGCAGTATTATGATGGTCCTCTTGCGAGATCGTGGGGTTGGTCGCAGGTCTTGCAGACCACACCACTAAAACACCAAGCAACGAACGATACACAAGAAGATTTGAACCGGACTAATCAACACAGACCCAGGCGACGAAAACGGACTAACGATTGAAAACTCGGGACGTGGAATTGTCGATCTCTCAAATTCATCGGAAGTACTCGTGTGCTTTCCGAACTATTGAAAAACCGTAAGTTTGACATCGTAGCACTACAGAAAGTGTGTTGGAAGGGATCTACAGTACGAACGTTTCGCGATGGTCATACCATCTACCAGAGTTGCGGCAACACTAACGAGCTAGGTACAGCTTTCATTGTGATGAGCAATATGCAGAAGCAATTAACCTAAGAATGTGCAGATTGAGGATTAAGGGACGATTCTTCGATATCAGCATCATTAACGTGCACAGCCCTCACCTTGCAAGTCCCTATGATGACAAAGACGAATTCTACGCGCAGCTGGAACGCGAATACGAACGCTGCCCAAATCATGACATCAAGATCATCATCGGAGATTTCAATGCACAGATCGATAAAGAGGAGGAGTTTAAACCTGTATTTGATATGTACAGTGCACACCAATTAACAAATGAAAACGGCCTAAGACTTATCGATTTCGCCACCTCTAAGAATATGACCGTACGCAGTACTTTCTTTCAACACAAATCCCTCCACCAATACACCTAAAGGTCACCAAATCAAACAGAATCTCAGATCGACCACGTTCTGATAGACGGTCGGCATTTCGCGGACATAAATGACGTCAGAAACTTTTGAGGCACTTACATCGATTCGGACCACTACCTAGTGATGGTTGAGATGCGCCCACAACTCTCCGTTGTGAACAACATACGGTACCGATGCCCGCGATGGTACAATCTAACGCGACTGAAATGTCGCCGAAAACTACGCACATTCGCTTGAAGCTGCGCTGCCGGAAGCGGACCAGGTTAATGAAGCTCCCCTTGATGACTGTTGGAGCATGATTAAAACAGCCATGAACAGCGTAGCAGAGAACATCCTCAGACACGTGGAACGAAGACGACGGTGCGAGTGGTTCGATGATGAGTGTCAGCAAATGTTACACGAGAAGAACCCTGCGCGGGAGTTATTGCTGCGTCAAGCTACCCGTCAGAACGTGGAACGATATAGACAGAAGCGAAGACAGCAAAACCAACTCTTCCGGGTAAAGAAGCGCCGCCAGGAAGAGGGGCAGGGTGAAGAACTAGAACAGCTGCACCGTTCTCATGAGACGCGAAAGTTCTACCAGAAATTCAATGCATCCCGAAAAGACTTCGTGCCGCGAGCAGAAATGTGTCGGAATAAGGATGGGTATATGGGATGGGTATACTGACGAACAAACGTGATGTGACCGAAAGGTAGAGACAGCACTTCGATGAACACCTGAATGGCGTAGAGGCAGAGAACCAAGATAACGATGGAAACGGTTACGTTGGAGCAGTAAATAATGAAGATGTACCACCCCGAACGATAGGTGAAGTTAGGAGTGCCATCAAACAGCTTAAGAATAACAAATAAACTGGCAGAGATTGCATCGGAGCGGAACTTATCAAGATGGGCCCGGAAAAGTTGATTAATTATCTACATCGGCTGATTGTCAGAATTTGGGAAACAGAACATCTACCGCAGGAGTGGAAAGATGGGGCTATTTGCCCTATCTTCAAGAGAGGGACCAAACTAGACTGCGAAAACTTTCGTGCAATCACCGTCCTGAATGCTCCCTAAAAAGTGCTTTCCCAAATCATCTTCCGTCGTCTATCGCCACTGACAAACAGGTTCGTGGGAGATTATCAGGCCGGCTTTATCGAATGTCGGTCTACTACTGACCAAATCTTCAGATCCTCCAGAAATGCCGTGAGTACAGAGTCCCTACGCACCATCTATTCATCGACTTTAAAGCCGCATCGATTCAATAACACGAAACGAGTTGTGGAGAATCATGGACGAAAACGGCTTCCCCGTGAAGCCGACAAGACTGGTTAAGGCTACGATGGATGGAATACAGGGCTGCCAATATCCGTTGGATTATCTGATTCATTCGAGTCCAGCAGGGGGCTTCGACAAGGTGCGCTAGAGGGTGTTACGAGACGAGCGGCGTTTAACTTACGTGGTGCGTTTTTCAATAGATCCAGTCAATTCATTTGCTTCGCGGATAACGTAGACACTGTCGGCATAACATTTGAGACGGTAGCTGAACATTAAGCCATACTTAAGCACGAAGCAGAAAGAATTGGACTAAAAATCAATGCGTCTAAAACCAAATACGTGCTGGCTTCCGGATCCGAGCTCGACAGGAACCGATTAGGTAGTAGTATAATTATCGACGACGATGAGATCGAGGTAGTGGACCAATTTGTCTACTCAATGGTAACGTCTGACAATGATACCAGCCGCGAAATCCGGAGACGAATTATCTATGGGAGTCGTATCTACAGACTTAGCAGTCGTGCGAAGTGTTCCTTGTATAAAACGCTAACAAGACCGGTTGTCCTCTACGGGCACGAAAATTGGACAATACTCGAAGAGGACCTGCGAACACTCGGAGTCTTAGAACGACTGGTGTTAAGAACCATCTTCGGCGGTGTACAGGAGGACGGCGTATGGAGGCGAAGGATGACCCACGAGCTCACGCAACTCACTGGCGAACCCAGTATCAGAAAGAAATGTTCAGCTACCGTCTCAAATGTTATACCGACAATGTCTACGTCATCCGCGAAGCAGATGAATTTACTGTATCTATTGAAAATCGTACCACGCAAGTTAAACGTCGCTCGTCCCATAACACCCTCTAGCGCAATGTTGAACAGCAGGAAAGAAAAGCCATCACCTTGTCGAAGCCCCCTGCTGGACTCGAATGAATCAGATAAAGCTGGGAGCATACGCTGGGCAGGACATGTTGCAAGAATGTTGGACAACTATCCTGCAAAAATGGTGTTCATCGAGAATCCGGCTGGTACGAGACGAAGAGAAGCACAACGAGCGAGGTGGTTAGACCAAGTGGAGCATGACATGGTGAGCACGGAATGCCCGTGGAATTGGAGAGAGATAGCCACGAACCGAGTTAATTGGAGAAAAAATGTGAATCAGGCGATGTTGTAAAGACAGTAAGCCAAAATAAATGAAAAAATGGTCTACAGCATAACATATATAACAATAACGATTATGCGTAATATGGGTTTGAAATCTCTTAATAAATAGTTACAAGCCTCATTTTCAATTTCGTAGAGTGACCCCCCTCTATAGAATTCAAAGACGTAGTCCTACGTCAAAAATTGTGTCAATAAAAATACAAGTTTTACATCAAGGCCGTACTAGAATAGGTACCGCATCACCAAAATGACCATAACTCGCGTAAATAATTGGATTTTAGAATAGTTCCATCTAGGGTATATTTTCTAAAGCCTAAAATTCAGAAAATGTAGAACAAATTTTTCGCAGTACTCTGATTTTTTTTACGCGACTGATGCATGCGCACTCGAGCATTGTTTCTTTTCTTCTTCTCTGGCAAAATTTCTTTTCTTCTATTTTTCTTCTCTACGAAGCGACTGTAGGCAGTGCCAAATCGCATAATTTCAAGAAAATCACGTAAAAAAACGTGTAATTTAAAGAGAATCGCATAAACAAAATCGTGTAAATCAAAATCGCGTAAACTACTCTTCCGTTTCAATCTTGCCAGCATCAATCTCTGCGTTTGTGGCCAAGGTTATCACGACATCGAGCACGTTGTTTGGTCGTGCGAGGTGTATCTGGTCGCCAGATCGAATTCAGAAAACTCCCTTCGGGCCCGAGGAAGACAGCCCAACAGTTGGCTCGGTTAGACCTTGATTACATGTCCCATATATATGTATTCCTTAAAGCTCTTCCTTAAATCTTCGTGTGTGATTGTCCCTACATCCTTATACCCTCCTTTCCTTCCTTTGCGGGTAATTCGTCCCCTTGCTATAAATAGTAGAATAAGTTGAAATGTAAATAAACTATATATATACGAATAGATTTAAGAATTGAGTGCTCATCAACATTGTTACAATTTCCTTATATCCCATCCTTCTCCTAAAAATATGTCACCCTTCTAAACTCGAGTACACCGCGAGTAATCGGTTTTCCACCTTACTAACCATAGATGTAAGAAAATTGTTTCTATATATATATATATATATATATATATATATATATATATATATATATATATATATATATAGTTTTAAAAATATATTTAAGAATTCGGCTCCTTTAAACTTAAGTAACTGAGCCTGTAAAAATAAACGAATTAATAAAAAAAAAATCGCGTAAAATAAAATCGTTTGACAAAAAAAAATCCAATCTACCAATTTTTCTTATCTTTCAAATGGAAACATATGCAATAAACTCGTTCTAGATAACGTCAATTTTTTAATTAAAACCATTTAAGGTGAACAGAACTCGAAACGTTCAATACGTTCAATAACTATGCCATAGTTGAGATTTGACCATATGCGATTTTTTTTTATCAAATATGTTTCTCTATCACCTCCTGAATGATTCAGGGTCAGCTACCTAACACCCTTTATCTGATAAATGAAAGAAATATATTTCTTATTGATTTTTTTTTTATATTTTATGCAAAAAAATCTCTCTAAAAATGATATAAACAGCAGAGGTCTCTGGTCTCGAAATCTCAAAAACCGCAATAAACCAATAATTTTGAATTATTTGTCTGAAACAATACGTTTGAGGAGAATAGGTGCATGTATGTTGAGTTTGAACTATTTTTCAATCTCAGATTTGCAATTATGTTGGATTAAGATGTGTTTCTTGTAGAGTTTCTTATACTTATTCCAAGTCAGACCATCAGCTTACTACCGTGTGAACTGCGCCGGACATTCATTGGAATACAAATCTTGGAAAATCAACGATTGACTAGATTGCAGATACTTTTCATTTTTGATGTTTCCACGAGTAAAGTTCACTGCACTAATTAAAAACAAGCAGCTCGAATACCAATCTTAACCCTTCTATACCCGCGCATACGGTCTGACAGACCGAGAATCAATGAGTTGGCTGAATTAAATGACTATTAAAACTGAATGAAGTTAAAGAAAACATATTTTTTGGAGTTTTTTTTTCATTCAATTATATCTTTTTCTTTCAATAAATACACATAACGCCTAAAAATACACAACCGAAATATTACAGACACTCACAGTCTGTGAGGGTTTACAGGAATCCTTTATATGAATATTTGGTTAATAAAAGAGTATTCAATCTCTCGCATTTACAAGAAGAAAATATGTAAAACTTAACTTATTTTAATAATACATTATTTATGCATGAATTGTATAATGAACGATATTAAATGTAAGGTACTGTACAATGTAGAAGCATAGTTTTCTCGTGTATCTGTCAGATGGATCTAAAAAGCACAATCATAGATGAACAATTGTCCGAACCAAATTCGGGTAATGAGCTCTTCAGTCGTCTATTCTCGTAGAAGAAAGCAACTAATTGTTCCAAAATAACTCTATCCCAAACGCCAAAATGCCAAATACGGCCCATTTGCACACGCACCCAACAAAGCCATTCGCAAAGCATCAACATCAGGGAGAGGCTGACGACACTTCGTGAACCGCAAAAGTTGCGCCAAACTACTTGAACTTTCCTACGGCAACTTTCTGCCGGCGTCAATGGAGTCACAGTTGAACCGGGGGTCTACGGGGATTAGGGCTTAACCTCCCTTACGAGGACACAAATTTCCATTTCAGCTTACGGTCCGCTGTGTTGGGGTTGTTTGGATGGAGTTGACTTCCACTTGGCGATGGGTCCATGTGCTGGCCCATTTTCTAGCGGATTAAACTTTACCTCGTTGCTAGGAGCTAGCGCCTCCACGACAGTTTCATTGTTGTATTTACATTTTAATCGGAACTCCTAAAACATTCTCTGCCCGAGCCGCAACTAGCGCGAAACAAGTTGCGGCATTTTTATTACTCTTCTGAATTTTAAAATTTTGCGTTTACCGCATTTCCACTCGTAGTTTTCGTCCGAAGGAAAATCCCAAAACAATGTTGGCAATAGCTCTTTGCGCGGTCCAAAGTTCTGATTGAATTTGAATAAAATTTCCTCCCGCGAAGAACTATTTCGGCCAAACTTTGTTGCCGCAAGTTGTTCATACTAAAAATTGCATTGATTTTGTTGTTGTTGCTTTTCTTGCTTTCATCTGTTGTCCGCTTTGTTTTCTTATTTGTTTGAGTCATTTCTCATCCCGGGGAAACAAATTGCGGTTTATTTATATTTTCGCTCCATCGGTCATACTTTTGCGGTGTAGTCTGGCGTTTTGTTTGCCCCCAACAAGAAGTAAATTGCAGACGGTGCGAAAAGTAAAAAGTAAATAATAAAGATTGATCCGCCGGAACGAATTATGAGGCTGGGAAAGGCACTGCGGTCGGATTGGAATCGTGTTAAAAGTGGGTGAGGTGAGAAACAGTCAGAAATAGTTCCTGGAATATGGGATAACATTGGGTTGGGACAGACAGGATTTATTTGCCGTGTAATGAAGATTCTTTTCGGTAGAGACTAATGCTGTTCCCGGTAAAATTCGAACACAATTATAAATTACAGATTCGCTCACGTCTCTCGCAGTATCCAGCTTATCTTATCGCGCCGATCCAAACCAACAACCCAATCGAGATAGGTCGTGGTAATGTCTTAATTGAATTTTTAATCTCTTCCGCCAATTATGTGATTCAGACGTGTTGAGCAACGAACAATCCATGGTGGGGCCTTCGATCTGCTCCAAACGGCAGTAGTTTTCTGAATCTGATCGAACTCGGCGATAACCCTCTTCTCATCTTTCTTCGCCAGTAATTTTGTTGTTTCTGCCGTTCCAGCTTCCACAACAGTTTCGGATACGGGGCAGGAACATGGATGGGGTAATAATTACTCCTTTAAGTTTTTGCCACCGGGTGAAAGAATTTCGCTGTAAAACTATGCTAATGGTGCTGGTAATTGCAAAACTTGGCAGGCGTTGACTCAATTGGACTTCTTGTTGTGCCTCGGGCCACAGTGACTACTGCGATATTGTTCGGCTTTGATTGCTCGGAGGAGATGTTTCGCGATGATTGTGAAGAGATTATGATTTATTAAAGTCATATTTACAATAGCGGTTCCATGCGCCACGATCCAATGGACCCGATAAAAGGAGAAAAGAAAAACTTGCTTGTATGCTTAGAAAAGAAAAGACGCCCCATTACTCGGCGAGAAGAAAATCAATCCCGAAGAAAACAGTATGCGTCGGGAGACGATTAGGAATAACAAAACAACAAAAACAAACGGCTGCCCGGCGGTGAAAGAAATGCCTTGTGTTTGATTTACATCATGACCTAGCTCAGCTGATGAAACTTCTCCCTTCCGTGATTGCTTCGATGTCTAATTTCCAATTATTCTCTTACCCCGGCTTAGCCGACGAGAAGAAGGAGTTGATAAATCACTTGGCCTACTTTGGCGGTTGCACACTTGAGAAAACAACTTGGGCAAATAAAAGTTTCCTTTCTCATGCGGCTAATATATCGCCTCATTTGTAGCCGATTGTGCCTCATATTGGAAATGAGCAGCCCTATGGGCGAAACTATGGCACATGGGAAACTATGCATTCAGTCGTTACATTCAGCGCATTCTCTGATTGGATTCTATCGGTAGGTTGGATAATTAAGCTCAGTGATGAATGATTTTAGCAAGATTGCGGACAAACCACTAATGTGCGTCAATTATGCACAAGGATTCATAAAAACAAATCTGAGAATATAGGTATATCGCAATGATAGTTAATTTGTAAGGCCTTACAATTTAATTCTCATAGACGCATCGTTACATATTATGGCGGGTTTACATTAGGGAGATCTATAGCTATAGATGGATTTATTCACGTGAAAATAGGTGTAAACGGAAGAGAATAAATATGATACACTTATTCGAGGTATATATAACTTGAATAAATTCAGCATATGTAAACGCTTGTGAATTTCTCACTGGTGAGAAATCACTAAAGTTGGATGCAGTTCTACTTCAGGTGAATAAATTCACCGAAAATATGAAGATATTCATTATAGAAGTTCACGCTAGTGTAAACGGTTGATGCGATTTCTATAAATCTCATCATATTTCTTCACATGAATATATCACTAGTCTAAACCCACCCTTAGGCTGTCGAATAAGTCCTGCGGTATTTCCGCGAGGTGTCGTTGTAAGCGCGTAGTTCTAGTTGTATTCATTGTATCGAGTTATACTATAGCTTGTTGGAAATGTATTTTTGCGCGCTATAATATAGTCCTTGACAGTGTTTTGTTTGGTTAAGTCGTTCGTGAGTTATAGTGTCGCAAATATGGAGCAAAATAAAGAGAAAATCCGACATATTTAAAGTACTACTATGACAAAGGCAAAAATGCATCTCAAGCTGCCAATAAAATTTGTGCAGTTTATGGACCCGATACAGTTTCCATTTCCACCGCACAACGATGGTTTCAACGTTTTCGTTCTGGTGTAGAGGTCGTCGAAGATGCGCCACGCTCCGGAAGGCCTGTCGTCGAAAATTGCGACAAAATCGCTGAATTAGCCGAGAAAGACCGGCATAGTAGCAGTCGTAGCATCGGCCAAGAGCTGGGGATAAGTCATCAAACCGTTATTAACCATTTGAAGAAGCTTGGATTCACAAAGAAGCTCGATGTATGGGTGCCACACACGTTGACGCAAAAAAACATCTTTGACCGTATCGACGCATGTGAATCGCTGCTGAATCGCAACAAAATCGACCCGTTTGTGAAGCGGATGGTGACTGGCGATGAAAAGTGGGTCACTTACGACAACGTGAAGCGCAAACGGTCGTGGTCGAAGCCCGCTGAAGCGGCTCAGACGGTGGCCAAGCCCTCATTAACGGCCAGGAAGGTTCTGCTGTGTGTTTGGTGGGATTGTCAAGGAATAATCTATTATGAGCTGCTTCCCTATGGCCAAACGCTCAATTCGGACCTGTACTGCCAACAACTGGACCGCTTGAAGGTAGCACTCATGAAGAAGAGGCCGCATTGTCTTCCATCAGGACAACGCCAGGCCACACACTTCTTTGGTGACGCGCCAGAAGCTCCGGGAGCTCGGATGGGAGGTTCTTTTGCATCCGCCGTATAGTCCGGACCTTGCACCAAGTGACTACCACCTGTTTTTGTCCATGGCGAACGAGCTAGGTAGTCAGAAGTTAGCCACAAAAGAGGCCTGTGAAAATTGGCTATCCGAGTTTTTTGCCAATAAGGAAGCGAGCTTCTATAACAGGGGTATTATGAAGTTGGCATCTCGTTGGTAACAAGTCATCGAACAAAACGGCGCATATTTGACTTAAAACAGATGATTGTAACTAATTTTATGAACAAATGAAAATTCAAAAAAAAATACCGCAGGACTTTTTTGACAGCCTAATAATTATGAACCTGGTGCATTTCGAGTTACAGCTTATTCGTGCTGGCTCAATATATTGGTGCTCTCTCTCCTCTCTCCTCTCTTTTCACGTTCACTCGTTTCATTCTTCACACTGTAGGTAAATTTCCAGCCTTCATTCTCAGAGTGAATCGAAACGTCAATTCATTCGAACAACTTACATTCAGATGAAAGTTTCGTTGTTTTTGAATCGCTCTCACTGGCTAACGAAATGTTGTACACGGTGGCGCACAAGTCATGCAACGCTCTCTGAAGGAAAAAAATCGAGGGGTTGTATCCGAGAGACGACCGCTTAGGACCGCGTAGGACTACGCAATCTTTTTTTTTTTAATTTGTTGGATTATCATTTCGGATATTATTTGCGAATACGTCGAAATTTCATAGATAACTCTTTAGTAAAAAGTTCCGGGGACCCTGAAAAGGTTTAAGAGCTTGCGTGGTTTGGAGAATCATTTCGAGAAGTAACGATTCTTTCTTCGATTTCAATACACTAATTGGTCATATGTCGCAATTTGTTTCTTTATATCAATGCACGCAATGCACTGAATATTTAACGAGAGGTATCTTCCATGCATTGCTATTCAACAAGCATCAAACACGCGTCTAACAGATGCACACAGTTGCAGCGATAAAAATGAAACATCGAAACACACTTCATGTGAAATATTCGCTTGCGTTCGCAGGTCGAGGGGAAACATAAAACACAAAACGAGCAGAATAAGTGACCTTTGTTGTTTTAGGCACAGAGAGATTCTGAGAATTTTCCTCAGGAATGATGCATGATATATACGCTAGCCACAGCTAATTTACTTCGCAAGAGTTGGGTTTACTTCGCAAATATTCTCTTTTTGCTATTCCCCTTCGTTGTTCCTATTCTAGCGACTGCATAAGTTGCCCGTTACTGACAGCTCTGATCGGGAAAGCACACAAATGGACAGAAAAAATGTCAATTTGAACCATATACAGACTATGGGATTGTAATGTATAGCACATCAAACAAATCTTAGAAAATTTCCGATTCGATCGTTAAAATCCGTTCGCAGCAAAAATATTTATTAACGTTGACTTTATTTCATAAAAACATGACCTGTTTTCTGATTTGGCACCCTTAATGTGAGACGTAGTCCTACGTCAATAATGACGATCACGCTGCAACTATCGAGCGTGTTGGTTCCCAAGCGGTTCAGTTGTAGACTTCGTATCGTTTTTTATTCGAGCGCCACCCTGTACAATAGGCCATCATAAGCAATCAGTTACCGGCGTCGGTGGTGTAATAGCATGCGTGACTGCTGTAGTCTCGCGTCAGCGATTTGATGCTCTGAAGAATGGGAGGAGTATTTTTTCTAACGAAAAGCTCATCGTCAGTTCCTAGTGACCGACACGGGGCTCAACGAGTTAAGGGGTACCAGGTAAACTAACTTCTCTCTCTCTCTCTACTCTTTCTGATCAAACGGTAATGATTTTGAAAAATGGTTAATGTTGAGAATGTTGAGAATGAAGTGTTTCTATAGAGCTGAATTAGATACGAAGATAATAGAATTCAGGACATTACACATAAAAATCTTGTAAGCAGGAATTTTAATGAAATTAAAAAGCTTTGAAACCATATTTGTGACACAGGTACAACAAACAAAAATTTCACATTCACACGGAAAATTATTTGGAGCAAACGTATAACACAAACTGTCGGTCCGCAGAGGAATTAAGGATTAAAATGAACACTAATTGTAAGGAAAAAATTAATATTGAAATGTAAATTTTTATAAACCATATAATAAATTACAGCTTTAATCGATTGAAAAATTAAAGGTCGATTAACAAGCTAGTTTCTTTGTTCGATCCGAATAGTCATGCAATATTACTCTAAAAGCTTCAACGTGCACCTCGTTTTATAAATTTATTGTTGTCAGCAATTTTATTAGAATGATGCTCAGTGCGCATTTTTATCGTGTAGATTTACTACTAACAATTTTTACTTTTGCTCGGGAAAGAGTAGTGGGTAAAGTTCTTTCCCCCAAAACCACTCGGCAATTCTTCTTTCTAATAGGTTCCTTTTTTATCCGGTTTAAGTTTCTCTTACAACCCGTGTGACGAACACCAATCCATAAAACAAACGGCATGGCAAACGGAATATTAAATTTGTTAAATTTACGAATTTCCAAGTAATTTTAAGAAATAAATTCGAAAACAACTTTTTTGAACAACCAAAGTCCTACGTCATGCTTCCGTTCATGCCCTTAGGTCCAAACTCATATATATTTTTTTTCTTTGTTGACGGAAATCATGGAAATCATTCGTCTCCGTATCATCCAGTTTTTGTCAGGCTGCTTGATTCCGTAATCCGTGTTCAATGTTATTTCAACGAAATAACTATTCTAAAAATGTCCGAATCAAATGGTGTGAAAATCGCGTGTATCCTTTAAGAAATATCAGAGCAATAAGCACTCAAAATTGAATATTTTCCGTGACGCTAACGAAATTTTGTTTCTCATTTTGTACCGCCGCCAATACCTGATCCTACGTTAAAAATAATGTCATAAGTGCTATTGGATAGAAAAAGTCACATGAGGGTTGTGTCCGAGACTCGACCGCATATTTGACGTAGGATTCCGTTAGTCTATCTGTTGATTTTGGACATGTTTGAAGAATTACATCGTTAAACTCTTTGATAATGGTTCGGTGGCCCTGAAAAGGGCCGTTTGGTTTGGTTGTTCGGTATTGTTGGTTCACTCCACCAGTGTTTATCAAGTGATGATGACAGAAGGATAGTAAACAGTCGTTGGATAGTGCGTATCAGATGAAAGATACCGAAGTGAAGCGAGATATGATGAAAACCGTCCTCTGTGATCGTAGACGGGATGCCTTCTGTGTTATGTATGGATGAAACAAACAGAAAAAAAACTCACCAATGTTATATAAGATTATTACCAATACCGAACACAATTATCAATTTTTCTCATCAGTAAAAACATGTTGCTTCAATATAGAGAAAACATATTTTAAATGGAAAGGTAATTTTCTTTTATCATTTTTACTTTCTGAGTGTTTATTCACACCTAATACTATATGTAGAGCATAAGGGAAATCACTTTTTTTAATATTTCTATACTTTTCCAATCTTTCTCGCCGTATAAACTTTCCTTGGGTGAAAATGAACACAACAAAACAGACAGCTTAAATCAAACGACCCGTTCTCGAACGGGAACACACCTTGGTTTTTATTTATGAAAATTGAAATAAATCGTTTCTTATTTCAAGTCATTTTTAACACAACTGCTACCATATAGAATTTAAAGTTCCAAATTTAAATTTTATTTTCTAGAATTAATCGTATCACTCACCTTACTTGCAATATAAAAATGCCCCCGACTTGCATATATTTGCAATGCCGATTTCCCTCGGGCACCTTGGTTTTGATGTCTCTGTTAGGGAACACTTTTCGGTGAGAACAAAAGTTCCCCCTACTTTTAAGTATTTCCAATGTTGATTTCCCCCAGACAGCTTGGTTTTGATGTCTCTGTGAGGGAACACATTTCGGTGTGAGTAAAAGCTCCCCCTACTATTATGTATTTGCAATGCCGATTTCCCCTAGGCAACTTGGTTTTGATGTCTTTGTTAGGGACCCGCCGCATGTGTCGTCAATTTCGATCAATCAGAAGTGGGTATTTCCGTTAGGATAGGGATTGAGATTTTTCAATTATTCGATAGTTAGTTACATGATATATATTATTTTATTCAAGGTGAAAAATTGTTATAGGGTGCCGAAATCGTTTGATGCAAAAATCTCATCAATCCATCATGAAATACGCGACACGCGAGCAATAAACGTTTGAAATTGGAAATTTTTCGCGATGCGATCGATTTTCGTTTTTCAATTTGTACCCCTATATGTTCCCGATAGACGTAATCCTACGTCAAAAATGAAAAAAAAAATCCAGAAAAAAACCAAACCCTTAACTGAAAGTTCCTTGATTTATTAATCGTACAGGGTGGGCCATTTAAAGTGGAAGGATTTGTTTTTGCAATAGCAAAGTAAAGAAGTGGAATTTTAAAAACTTGTTTTTGAAATTCATTTATTTTGGTCCAAGGAGATTTGTTCTAACTACTTTTTGATTATGATATCTCGTAAATGACCGCCTCTAGCCTTGACTGCAAAATGTGCCCTTTTTTCGGCATTTTCCATCACTTTGCCCAGTGTTTCGCCGATATGGCAGCAATTTCTTGTCGGATATTGTCTTTCAGCGCAGCCAGGGTCCTTGGTTTACCAGTGTATACCTTGGATTTTAAATATCCCCATAAAAAAAAAGTCAGGAGGCGTCAAATCAGGTGATCTCGGTGGCCAGTCATAATCGCCATTTTTCGATATTACTCTTCCGGGGAACATTTCGCGCAATAATTTGGTCGTGGCAGCTGCTGTATGGCATGTAGCGCCGTCCTGTTGGAACCAGTAATTGTCCAATTCATTTTCACGAACAAATGGCAATAAAAAATCGGTTATCATTGTCCGATAACGCTCCCCATTCACGGTTACCGTTGCTCCATTTTCGTTTTCAAAGAAGTACGGGCCGATGACTTTATCGGCATAAATGCCACACCACACAGATGACTGGCATTACCAACACTACCAGACGATATAAATTTGGCATATAATCGACGTATAGTGTTGTCTCCAGGCGATGTTTTAACTTTATTTTTATTTTTCCACGCACGTTTAGTTAACACAGTTGAGAAGTTATTTTGAATGTACAGCTGAACAATTTCAGCGCGTTGTTTTCGTGTGTATTGTTCCATGGTTAAAATTGTACTGAAATGACGCTTCCAACGCGGTATGACATTTGTTAATCTGACATCTCTGTCAAAAGTTATGGGGTTGCCAGATGCTTCCACTTTAAATGGCCCACCCTGTAGTAATCGCCCCTAATTAAATAGGTCACGTTCGGGCCAACTACCAGTCAACAGCTTTTATCGATGATAATAGTGGAGTTTGCAATTTTTAAATTTCCAATTTCAAGTGGCTTCTTATTTTTCCAAGACTGGAGGCGAATCATCCTTAACACGTTCGTCGCCCAATTCGATCCGACTGAGTTTCCTGTTTCAACTTGCGGATAAATTAATAAACGAAGGTCGAACATTGTTTGTAAACAATTTTTATATGATCTAGCAATATCTCTTTTAATTTGGAGGCGAATTGTCAACAAAAACAAATTCCAATATCATATAACATGAATTATTAACAACTTGTAGTACAAATCATCCAAAATATATATGAATAAAAATTATATAATGAACATTATGTTTTCGTGTTTTTGATTTTATTATTTTTCTATATGTTTGGGGTTCTGCCAAAACGAACCAAGCACCAAAAACATTATTTTGAGATATTTCAATTTGAAGTTTGGGCTTCCACTAAATGACTGTGTCGGATCAAATCTATAATTTTGTCGCTCACGTGTTACGAACAGGATGTCAAACATAATACTCCCTTTCATGCTGTAAGCACATATCTTCGTCAATTTCTGATTCAGAACCTTTAGAAATATGGAAAAAACAAAATCATGTTTCTGGTAAACACGCAAAATTTCGTTTTCTTTGCAGTCAGAGTGAACCAAGTCCATTCTAGCTATTAACATAATATCATTAGTAACACATTAGTATTTTATAACAGCTCTTGACTAATTTCATGAATGGTATATATATATATATATATATATATATATATATATATATATATATATATATATATATATATATATATATATATATATATATATATATATATATATATTGACTCACTTTTGCTGTTTATAACATAATAATTTCTTAATAAATGGTAATAAATTGATTTAAGAATGCATTACACTTGGTTCGCTGTGGTTGTACGGAATTTTGAAAACTGCAGATCAGCGCTTCTACACTTCATTGCAGCCCATAGGCTGTCTTACTTACCAGATCCCGACAACATTTGATTCCAGGAGCTGTCCGAAACAGAAAAATCAGTTAAAAATTCGGATTTGCCAGTGATTTTACAGTCGATAGATTATAATTTTCTGCATCCAATGGTGTGAGTAACTCAATTTTGAAAAAAAATGGCGTTTGGTTCGTTTTGGCAGAATCCCGACCATATATCCTATATTTATATTCAAATGTCTAATCCTTCAAATTCATTTTTAAAATCCTATTTGATTTGAACGAGGAAAGTATCACCCATATCTGAGAGACAAGGCGACGAACGTCTTCTTGAATTGCGATGGCGAGAGGGATCTCAATCCGTTTACTTCCTGAAAACGATGGAAGTCATTATGGAAAAGTATCTTTTCAACTAAACCGATGGAGTAAAAATTGTTCAACATATAAGTTCTAATTTAGGTTAACGATTCTTCAGATTGGATTTGATTTTTGGTTTCAGACCTTTTATTTCAGCTTTTCAGAGTATCAGACATATGTTATATGTATCCAGCGTTTTGGGGCACCTTGACAAATGTTCGACAATCAGTTGATGTATTCGAAGACAGGATTCGTCCTTCACGTTCATTACAAATCCATTATTTATTCATACATAACTTGTCCCGTTAACAAGAAAGTCTTTGTTCGAGTTTCGTATTTGATACGTACTCTAAAAAAATAATCTTGTTGAAAAATGTTCTTCTGCGTACTCCGACAAGGGTTGGCTATGATTTGCACCCGTTTAGATTTCGTTCCTTCTAAGAAGGCCGTCGATGTTTTCGTCAAATCGCGTCTCACACGTCACACCAAGTTCCGCCGTAAAGTGGACACCCATTCATCCGCTTCTGATTTGGCAACTCCTCCTCCAACGCCAACGCAATGGCCAACTTTAAATAAATGTTACTCAACGTGCGCTCCCTCGTAAACCGCAGATTTATCCTCAATACTTGCCGAGTATTAACGGACTAATGCCGTATCTTTCCCAAGCAAACGCTACTTAATCGAACAAATCCTCTCGGGAATTACTCCACATTACATAAAACTTCATCAACGCGGCAAGTCGCGCCGAAACGCAACGCTCAGAGTGGTGATGACATGGGAAAAAGACAGCTTCCGATCCGATCGGCACACAGTAGCAAACACAGTCTATAGGCCTCTGCGGCAGAGAAGCAGAGATATTCAAATTTATGCTTACGCATCTGCATAATTCCCTCCGCTCCGTTCCGCGCATATTTTGAGTATTGAGTATTTTGTTTACTCTTCCGCGCTGACGATGGCGCGAGACGGGTTTTTCTTCTTTCTTTGCCTCTTTTTTTTGTTCAGTAATTTTCAATTTCTCGGAAAGTACTCAGTGCATGTATCGAGAATGGCAATTAATGGAGTAAATAAACAAAATACTTAAGCGATTCCCGATGGGTTCCATATCCCGGCGCTGGTCGTGTACCAAAGGAAAAACGTATGGAATTTGTTCCGAGAGATTCGAATCAATCATTCTAACCGACTGAGGTATTGATGGTTCTGAACCTCTAGCTAGAAAACTGTCTCGATTTGATCAATAAATTTAATCATCACTTTTTTGTTGCAACATTTTCCAGCGTGCTTTTCGAGGTTCAAGGTCTGTCGTGTGGCCGGAGCGTGGGTGAAGTGGCCTTCTGTTTGTCCGCGGAGATTTCTTCGGAATTAACATATTGCACACGCTAGGAGCGGACATTCGTGCGAGCTTTTCGCGGTGTGCAGATTCGCGATGCAGGTCATGGCCCTGATGTACCACACGGGACTCTCGGTAGCGAGAGTAGTGGGCGTTTTGGTTCATTCGCTTCGAGTTATTATCAACGGCAGAACAATGACCGCATAGCGAATGGTGGTTTGGGTCTGCATTTCGCCTACTGCCCGCGATACGGATCAGCAAAATGGAATGACAGCTCGTTTTCGGCGGACAACTTGCCGAGTTAATCCGGTGAATTATGGCCCAAATCCGATGATATTTATGATTTAAAATAACACTATCGCCGGCGAAGCGCTCGGAACGGTAGCTATCAGCGGCTACGAAAGTGGTGACGTTTTTATTGCGGTGACCGATGATCTTCGCGTTGTCATTATGGTGGTAATTATTTTTGTGACCCAACTTTGGGCAGAATGAAAAAGCATCATTCATCGAGAACACTCATCTCCCACTCACATATAATTATACAGCTATTTACACAAATAAAAATCAAGCTGTTCACTGCGCGCAGATTCGATGCCGTCTCTCCAAAGTAATTCCCGTCGGTTCCACTTTTCTCTTTGATTTAAACTTTGTATTTTAGGGATTGTTTCACCTGCAGCTCGCCAATCGTTTTCTTGTTAGCCTGTTGTACTCATATATTCTCATCTCGTCATATTAAACTATGCATGATGACTGTAAATTTCTGAAAATTTTCAAAGCTTTGTCAATCCATAAATCTGAAAATCCTATAATCCAAAAAGCAGGAAAATCTGAAAATCCGTATGTCCAAAATGTCCTAAAATATGTATATCACTAAATTCTGAAATCCTAAAATTCAAAGTTATCGAAATCCTCGGTAATTCACTATTCCCGAAAATTAAAAAAAAACTCAACAGTCAGAAAATACGTAAATTTGTAAATCCTCAAATACTTTATTTCGTAAATCCAAGAATCCAAATATTCTAAAATCCATAAATCCGTGAATATGTAAATTCAAAATGCCCGAAAATGTGTCAATCCATGAATCCAGATCGTTCGAAAATCCTTAAATTCTCGAAAATTTACGTAAATTTGAAAATCCAAAAATTCGAAATCCTCGAAAATCTGCAAATCATTAACACTCTAAAATCTGTTATTCCTCAAATACTTAAGCTCGATAATCAGTAAATCCATAATTACGAAAATTCGTCCGAAAATCCGCAAATCAGTAAATTCAAAATACACCAAAATTTGTCAATCCGTGAATCCAAATTGCTAAAAAATCCGAAAATCCGTAAATAAAAAAATGTAAGGAGTTGTATCTAGGACACGACCGCATTTTAGACGTAGAACTACGAAATTATATTATGCAATCCACCTGTTTAACACTTTGAATATTATTTAAGAATGCATCGAAATTTTTGAATTAACTTTTCCGTTTTTTTATTGTTACTACTTCAGTAGTAAAAATTTTCATTTTAAAATCGAACAATTTCTAACTGGTAGGCCAGGCCTGGTAAAGTGATAGAAAATAATATTGATATCGCTACCAGACTGTAGATTTACCTATTATATATATAATATATTAATGTATTACATTTACAATTGAACAGCGCTGCCAATCCGCATCAGAATTTCTCATTTCCACTCAGATATCGATCACAAACTATAAACACTTATGCTCCCATATTCCGCTTGAGGTGGAATCGAACCCCACAACATGCAACAGTAAGATTTTCCTACAGGGATTTGGAAGCATACTTCCATGAAATATACGTATATACGTAAATATATCTGAATAAATGCAGTGTATATCTATATTCCAAAATTCTGGATGCCAGAATATGTGAACGGAAGAATTGTCAAATGATCATTGTATTTTACATTTCCCTCTGAATTTATTGCACATCTCATGTTTACGTAGTTCTCGAACCGCAAGAGTTTAATCACTTCTAGAATCTGAAATGATGATTTCCCCAGGTTTCTCAGATTAAAAGAACGTTTTAGGGAAACATATTCCGGTCTGCACAACGACAATCGAGTACAAAAGTACTCAAAACCAGAAAATACCCTCGACTTGCATGTATTTGCAAAGCGGATTCACCCAGGCACATTAATTTTGAAGTCCGTGTTGGGGAAACACAGCTCTGTGGGAACAAATATACCCCCGACTCGCATGTATATTTACACAGCGGATTTCCACAGATACATCGATTTTGAAGTCTGTGTTGGAGAAACCTTTTAGATAACGCTTGACATTTTACAGTTATTCAATGTTCATCTCATGAGAATAACATTTTATTAATTGTGATGATAAACGCGTGGAAATATTTCCTATCAATTGATGCAAACATCTTACCGATCTATTAAGAAATGTTCGAGTTATAAGCATTCGAAATACGGGTAGGGTTAACACACAAATCTGCAGAACAAATGTATGGGAAAAAGGAAACTCTTCCAGTTTTCATGAATTTAAACCGTTTAGATATTGGCGAATTTAAATGTCTAGCGTATCAAACAAATCTTAGAGAATTTCCGATTCGATTGGTATGCAAATCATAAGAATTTGTTCACAGTGGAAATAGTTATTAACATTAATTTTATTTCATAAAAACGTTACCTTCCTGAAAGACGTAGTTCTACGTATAAATTCCCGGATATTATAAATCCGTTAATTCGAAATTCCAAATAATCGAAATTCTCGGAAATCCTATAATCTAAAATTTCAGAAAATTTGGGAACTCAAAAGTCTGAATATCTGAAAACACGTGGAACTGTAAATTCCAAATCCCTAAATTCGTAAATCCGCAAATCCGAATAATCCTAAATCCGTGAATTCGTAAATTCGAAAATCTTAGACTCCTCAAATCCGTAAATTAAAAATTCCTGAAAGTGAACCCAAAATGCTCGAAAATCTGACAATCCGTGAATAAAAATTTTCCGAAAATTTGTAAATCCGGAATTCCGTAAATTCGAAATCTTCGAAAATCCGTAAATCCAAAATCACAGAAAATTTGTAAATCGGTGAATTCTAAAATGAATCTGTGAATCTGTGAATTCTCAAATCCTTAAATTCATTAATCCGCAAATCCGAAAAACCATAAATCTATGAATCCGTAAATCCTAAATTTCGAAATTCAAAACTCCGAAAAATCCAAAAATTCTAAAGTCCCAGAACCCATAAATCAAAAAATCTTAGAATCCTAAAATCTGTAAACTTGTAAATTTAAAATAGACGGAAATTTGTCAATCCGTGAATCTAAAATGCAAGAAAAAAAATCGGACCAGTGAATAAGAGAATCCAAAATTTCGAAAGTACAAAAACAAAACTAAAATCGTGAATCCAATAAAAATTTAAAACACGGAAAGACGAAATCCAAAAATTTGTTTATTTTTTAGAAAATCTGAAAATCCAAAATTAGTAAATTCGAAAAAATCTTCAATTTTTAAAATTCGTAAATTCGTGAATTCATAAATTCGTAAATTCATAAATTCGAAAAATTCTTAAAATTCTTAAAATTCTTAAAATTCAAAAATTCATGAATTCGTAAATTCGTAAATTCGTAAATTCGTAAATTCGTAAATTCGTAAATTCGTAAATTCGTAAATTCGTAAATTCGTAAATTCGTAAATTCGTAAATTCGTAAATTCGTAAATTCGTAAATTCGTAAATTCGTAAATTCGTAAATTCGTAAATTCGTAAATTCGTAAATTCGTAAATTCGTAAATTCGTAAATTCGTAAATTCGTAAATTCGTAAATTCTTAAATTCGTAAATTCGTAAATTCGTAAATTCGTAAATTCGTAAATTCGTAAATTCGTAAATTCGTAAATTCGTAAATTCGTAAATTCGTAAATTCGTAAATTCGTAAATTCGTAAATTCGTAAATTCGTAAATTCGTAAATTCGTAAATTCGTAAATTCGTAAATTCGTAAATTCGTAAATTCGTAAATTCGTAAATTCGTAAATTCGTAAATTCGTAAATTCGTAAATTCGTAAATTCGTAAATTCGTAAATTCGTAAATTCGTAAATTCGTAAATTCGTAAATTCGTAAATTCGTAAATTCGTAAATTCGTAAATTCGTAAATTCGTAAATTCGTAAATTCGTAAATTCGTAAATTCGTAAATTCGTAAATTCGTAAATTCGTAAATTCGTAAATTCGTAAATTCGTAAATTCGTAAATTCGTAAATTCGTAAATTCGTAAATACGTAAATTCGTAAATTCGTAAATTCGTAAATTCGTAAATTCGTAAATACGTAAATTCGTAAATTCGTAAATTCGTAAATTCGTAAATTCGTAAATTCGTAAATTCGTAAATTCGTAAATTCGTAAATTCGTAAATTCGTAAATTCGTAAATTCGTAAATTCGTAAATTCGTAAATTCGTAAATTCGTAAATTCGTAAATTCGTAAATTCGTAAATTCGTAAATTCGTAAATTCGTAAATTCGTAAATTCGTAAATTCGTAAATTCGTAAATTCGTAAATTCGTAAATTCGTAAATTCGTAAATTCGTAAATTCGTAAATTCGTAAATTCGTAAATTCGTAAATTCGTAAATTCGTAAATTCGTAAATTCGTAAATTCGTAAATTCGTAAATTCGTAAATTCGTAAATTCGTAAATTCGTAAATTCATAAATTCGTAAATTCGTAAATTCGTAAATTCGTAAATTCGTAAATTCGTAAATTCGTAAATTCGTAAATTCGTAAATTCGTAAATTCGTAAACTCGTAAACTCGTAAATTCGTAAATTCGTAAATTCGTAAATTCGTAAATTCGTAAATTCGTAAATTCGTAAATTCGTAAATTCGTAAATTCGTAAATTCGTAAATTCGTAAATTCGTAAATTCGTAAATTCGTAAATACGTAAACTTGTAAATAGATCGAAAAACTATAAATCGAAGAGCTAATAGCCGAAAAACTACAAAAACTAAAAAACTGTAAAAAGAAAATTTTAAAACCGAAAAACGAGAAATGAAAAAAACTGTTAATACGAACAAAACGTAAGTAGAAGATGTTTCTATACGAAAGCTGTAAATCGAAAAACTGCAAATCAAAAAACTGAAAATCGAAAAACTTGTTAAGCTGTAAAACTTGAAATCGAGAAACTGTACATCCAAAAACTGAAAATATAAAAACCGTGGATCGATAAACTGTAAACCGAAAAACTGAGAATCGAAACTGAAGGCCTGAAGGCCGAAAAACCTTCTATGATCTATGAAATCTATGAAAATAGTAAATTGTAAATCTAAAAACTGAGAGCCGAAAAACTGTGAGTCGAAATCAGTAAAATTAAAAACTGGAAATAGAAAATTTGAAAACTAAAAAACTGCAAATCAAAAAAATGTAAATAACAAATATGTTTATAATAAATTATAATATTATAGTTTTATAAATTATAATTGTAAATCAAAAAAATCTGAAATTGTAAATCGAGAAACCCTAAATCGATAAACTGGAAGTCGAAAAATTGTAAATCTAGAAGCTAAAAATATAAAAACTGTAGATCGGAATATTGTAAATCAACAATCTGAGAATGGAAAAGCTAAAGCCGAACTTGAAATAAAAAAATTGAAAACCGTAAAACTGTAAATCGAAAAATTGTAAATCTGAAAACCGTAGATCGAAAAACTGAATATCAAAAAAGTATAAATCGTAAAACTGTAGATAAAAAAAATAGAAAATAGAAAAACTAAAAACCTAAATTCCAATTCTAAAAACTATAAATTGTAAATTTAAAAACTGAAAAAAGAGAAACTGTAAACCGAAAAAAATGAAAACCCGAAAACTGGAATCCACATAAAAATCATAGATCGAAAAATTGTAAATCGAAAATCTGTGTACCATAAAACTGATAGCCGGAAAGCTGTAAATCGAAAAACTATAGAATAGAACTGAAAAAAGACAAACGGAAAACCGAAAAACTGTCACTCGAAAAATTGTAGATCCCAAAACTGTGAATAAAAAACTGGAAATAGAAAAACCGAAAAACTGTAAATCGGTAAATTGCTCTTGTAGAAACAGTAAATACAAAAACTAAAAACCGAAAAACTGTAAATCTAAATCTGAACATCGAAAAACTAACTGTAAAACTGTAAATCGAAAAACTAAAAACCGAAAAACCGAAGAATTTTAACTCAAAAACTGTAAATCCAAAAACTCTAATTTAAAAAACTGGCAATCGAAAAACTGAAAATCTCAAAACTGTTATTAGAAAAAGTTAACATCAAAAAATTGAATACCGAAATACTGGAAATTTAAATACTGAAAATGTGGAAACTGTAAATCTAAAAAAAAAAATGAACAAAATTATGAATTATATATATTTATATAATCATTGTATATAAAAAATGCAAATCGGAAAACTGTAAATAAAAAAACTGTAAATCAAAACACTGTTAAAAGAAAAACTGAAAATTGGAAGTTGAAAACTATTGATAGTGGAAGATTCTTATAGTTTTTCATCAACTTATTTCAGCAATATAATTAGCTCTGATCTGTAGAATGTATGCAACATCATTTATTGCACCATTGTGACCAACATGTCCTCTAGTTTCTTCCAATCACTACAACCGCAGCTTAGAAATGTCGTCAAATAGCGATTTAGCATCCACTGAGTAAAAAAAAACCTTCAGGACTGATCGTTCTTCCGTGGATCACGCTGAATCGTACCGTTTTTTTTTTTCACGAAAGTCAACCATGAGCCTTGCTGCTGCATTCTGTGCCGTTCCGTTTTACGAATTTGGCTCGGAACCGCGTGGGAGTTTTTGCGGGCTCGCGCCGGCTGGGCCCGAGCCTCGAGATCTAGGTCGTCGTAGCTCCAACCAGGGGTGTGCGCGGCTGTTCGCGGTATCCCTAACCAAAACCGATTTTAGATACAGTTTCGTGAATTGCAAATATTAATGATATTCAAATGAGATTCGGGCTTTCCGCTGCCTGCCACGGGAATGAGATGCAGCAGTTTTATGTGTGTCTCTGTGTGTGTGTATATGTACGTAATGATGACCGCCTTTTTCTTAACAACCGTCAGCAGTAGGAGCAGTAGTAGTAGGGCTTCCATTGTCGGATGCTGGCTGATTGTGACTGGTGGTACCGATGATAGCTCGGAGCAGGAGGAAACCACACTGGAAACGAATGCCTTTTTGGCTGCCCGCTGCTTCAGATTCTAGTTGCCCGATAAGGTTTATAATGTCATTGTCATGGTGAGTGAGTGGAATCGTCGTTATCAGGAATACCTATTTTTGCACTGGCGAAGTGAGCCCGGGAAAAAGGGTGAAGACAAAACAATAGTCGAGAATGAGGTTCGTACTTTTTTTCTGCTTCGTCCAAGGAATCTTGATTAGGGCATAGAGAGAGAGATGTGAGGCTGGGATCTGCTGTTTCACGGGGAGCATTTGCGTGGGTTGGCCGATGATACCGGTAAAGAGTTGAAAAACGTGATAGTAGCTGGTGCTGGTATGATTGTTGGAACCGGTTTCTGAGGAAATTATGCTTCCCGTTGTCGTATGAATATTAGCGGAGATGCACATTAGGATTATTCTGAGGCATTTGGTCGCATGGGTGAAACCACCTTAGCGACGCTTTTCACCGGAATTTGAAACGGCAATGCATCGCTACAAAGTTCGCCCGAGTCTCCACCTACTGCTCAACCTGAGCCCAGAGCCAGTGGAGATGATTGTTTGCCTAACAATTATCTTCCATCTAGGTTGGTCGTGTGGCAATGGTTGGGAGGCAGTGCCGCTAATAAGCTGCTTTTAGCAGATTTCTTTCCACAGATACATAATGGCGCTGATTATTAGATAGCACATATAGAATAGAAGACAAAGAGATCCGAAGGTGTGAGAGGGGGCGTACATATGAATATTAATGATTGCTTTTCTGAATTTATAATCGGCCTTATATAACACATCGCACCGGAGTGATAAAATCAATTAACATCCGAAAGTTGCCCCTAACAAGGGGTCGTCCCATTTGGCGCCCGGGTTTTAATTAATTGGACGTGATGTCCAACGGGGGGAATTAGATGTTTTCACGTAGCTGGTGGTTAAATCGTGGGAGAGCATTAATTTAGAGCTCCATGTTGAACTGCGGTGTTCTCGGAAAATGGGTACATTAAACAAAATATCATAATTGGGTTTCGAACCAGTGCGCTTCAACATAAACTCACCATGCTTTCCGGCGTGATCATTTGCGGGTTGACTCAAACCCAAGCAGGAGTTGTTTTGTGAGGCTTACCTGGAAAGAACAAAAAAAAAAGATAAATAAATACATAGTTAGCATCACCAGTATCCCTCAATGTTTCTGAGAGTGGAAATTGTGAATCGTCCTTAGACTTCCTAACCAAGACAACAACATTCTTACCGCTCCATACTTTTGGTTAATTATACATTCAAAGAATAGTGGAAAACCACACTCTTCTTTTCATCTCCACTTCAGAAACGAGGAATTTCCTCCTTAATTAAGTCTTATTACGCTCGACAGAGTTATTCAATTAAAACCACGACTTCTTCTCCCACCGAGCAGCCGCGTGACTCTTCAACACTACATCCCGGGCGCGCTGTTTTGGTCCCCGAATGCTGCGAGCTACGGTTGCCACTAACTTTCGGTGATGCGAAAAACTACTTTCCTCGAGCACAACGCGCGCTGTGTTTTCCGCGTGATGGGGGTGATGGGAAAAACTTCCAGCGGAAAGAAAGTTTTCTTGCTCTCGTGTACCCGTAAACAACATCTTGTCAGCTTCCAGGCGACGGAATACTGCTATCAGTTGCTGATTCCAAATATGGAAGAAAACACACAAAAACTGGAACCGAAACGAGTACAACAAATATGTGACTATTTAATCAGATGACGTTTTATGTTCTAACAACCGGAAGCTGCAGCGGGGCGCTTTCGTTGGCTAGGATAACTGAAACTTGGTTATCTGAGGTCGGCAAATGTCCACCGAGTTGGTTAAGTTTGCTGATGGCTCGACAGAAATGTGGCCACGAGATGAATGTACATCAGTGGAAAAAATAGGGATTTTTACTGATCGATTATTTACTTTGAACATTTTAGTTGGATGGAAAGTCCATGTTGTACACATTTTTTAGGTCCGTAAAACATCACTTGTTATAGGACCTACACGCAGATAGTGTACCTTTTCCACGTTTGTTAGATGCTCACGGTCATAATCCTATTGAATTGGACATTTCCCACGCCAAACCATGAGAAACAGCCCTAAACCATAATATTTCATGGCTCTTTACCTCAAACTCTTAGTCGCCGTTTCTTATACTACAGCTCGATCTTTGACTCATCCAACCAGATGACCCGCTTCCATATGATTTTCACATAAAAATAATGAGCTATGATTAAATTTTCCGTATAGAATGAATATTGAAGTTTTTTAAAAGGAATTTTGAACATATTTTTTTTCTATCAAGGATTTAATAACAGAGGAGGTAGCAATGATGACATTTTTGAAGATATATGAAATAATTTGAAAATCAATCGAGAGAGAGAGAGAGAGAGAGAGAGAGAGAGAGAGAGAGAGAGAGAGAGAGAGAGAGAGAGAGAGAGAGAGAGAGAGAGAGAGAGAGAGAGAGAGCAAGTACAAATAAGCAAAAAATTAATGTTGTGAGTTAATATTAATTCAATTTTTAGAAAAATATGATTTATTTTGTGTTCCGAGCCTATATTGGAACATTATAGATCCGGGATAATACAGATTCCAAAACTGTGTAACCTATCGACGTGAAAATATGTATATATAGATATCCACGGTACGGTCGCATTGTAGACGTAGGGCTATGAGAAGTCGAATATACCATTTTAGAAAATGGTGGCCCTAAAAGACTGGAAACAAAGTTTTATAACTGAGTGAAGCAACATAGATAAAGAAGACTAAGGTCATTTAAGAACGAATTGGAGGTAGTGAAAGAGCACACGCTCACTACGGAAACGGAAACGGAAACGGAAACGGAAACGGAAACGGAAACGGAAACGGAAACGGAAACGGAAACGGAAACGGAAACGGAAACGGAAACGGAAACGGAAACGGAAACGGAAACGGAAACGGAAACGGAAACGGAAACGGAAACGGAAACGGAAACGGAAACGGAAACGGAAACGGAAACGGAAACGGAAACGGAAACGGAAACGGAAACGGAAACGGAAACGGAAACGGAAACGGAAACGGAAACGGAAACGGAAACGGAAACGGAAACGGAAACGGAAACGGAAACGGAAACGGAAACGGAAACGGAAACGGAAACGGAAACGGAAACGGAAACGGAAACGGAAACGGAAACGGAAACGGAAACGGAAACGGAAACGGAAACGGAAACGGAAACGGAAACGGAAACGGAAACGGAAACGGAAACGGAAACGGAAACGGAAACGGAAACGGAAACGGAAACGGAAACGGAAACGGAAACGGAAACGGAAACGGAAACGGAAACGGAAACGGAAACGGAAACGGAAACGGAAACGGAAACGGAAACGGAAACGGAAACGGAAACGGAAACGGAAACGGAAACGGAAACGGAAACGGAAACGGAAACGGAAACGGAAACGGAAACGGAAACGGAAACGGAAACGGAAACGGAAACGGAAACGGAAACGGAAACGGAAACGGGAACGGAAACGGAAACGGAAACGGAAACGGAAACGGAAACGGAAACGGAAACGGAAACGGAAACGGAAACGGAAACGGAAACGGAAACGGAAACGGAAACGGAAGTGCCGTTCCCGAGATCAAGACAACCAGTCGGATTAGGACTACCTTCTCCTATGTACAGCGCGGACTCGATTATATACAGTCTTCGATTTTTTTTTCACTGCATATAATCGAATCCTATTTATAATCGAGTCAAAAATAAACTTTTTTTTATTCGTATAGTATACTATATTTTTCGTTTATTGAAAATAAAAGCAGAATATAATTTTTGATTCATCCCTTTAAAGTCAGAAAACACCTTTTTCACATGAAAAAAAATTTTTTTTTCCCAGAATATCTCAGATGGATAGATGATCATATTTGATGAAAAAATCCTTCTACGCATATGTTCGAATATGAACAATGTCAGAGCCATAGATCTTTTTTTTTTGTTTCGGACTATGTTGCCTCAAATTGGCTCTACACTATAAAGTATGCTGCATAAACCAATTCTGTTGCCTTCATTTGAAAGATGAGAAAATTTAGTACAGGATATAGTAGTGGAATATCAAAATTAGTGGATTTAAATAACTGCTTTGGAAGTGAAAATTCCAAAGTTAGTAATTTTTAATATGTGATTATTGATTTCATCCCAAAAATTTATATTGAGCTTGATTGTTTCTATCAATCAAATTAAAGTTCTCAAATCACTCTACAATTTTTTCTTTGACAACCATCTTCTGTCTTTCCTAATTTCGTTGCAATATCGATATAAACAATTCCTGGGGAAAATTCAAGCAAAATCTTCAAAAATCACGGTTTTTACCCCACTGTTCTGAAAATAGCCACTAAAATTCCACCTTAACGTTCAAAGGTTACATTTTTTCTTGAAATAAGCCATAGCATTTTTTCCAAACTGTATATAATCGAATCACATGTAATCGAATCTGTATATATTCGAGTCTGTATGTAATCGAGTCCGACCTGTATTGTGAATGTAGATTATTTACAGATAATTTACTTTACGTTTTGGGGTCGTTGTGACATTTGAGGTTAAAAACTACCCGTAAATGCAAAAAATAAAATGAATACGATTATTTATATTTTCTTGGTCGAAGTTTCCCCTTAACCAAAAACTGTTGACGCTACCTGAAGTGAGTCCATGTAATAAAAATGGGTTCACTTAAACCAGATAACATGAAAACGAGTGGTGTTTAAGTTGTAATATTTTCTTTTTCCATAGTATACGTACAAACATTAAGGAACGATTTATGTGCGCCTAGTTCACAGTGTTAAAGGGTGTCAAGTAGCTGACCCGGAATCTTCCAGGAGGTGATAGAGGCAGAATTATTGAGCTTTTCTTGTTTTTTTTTTGGGTATGTTTGTCTTAAATTAGCACCAATTCAAAAAGTAGATTCAAAGTTAGATTCAGTTGTTTCCATTTTAAGGATGACCAAATTTAGTACCGAATACAGTTGTAACGAACCGGAAGCTTGAATATTTTTTGTGATGCGAGTAAAATGGACACATGTTAGGGGTAAGACGAACATTGCCATTCTACGCATAGTTGTCCCATGTTCCAAAATCAGCAACTGAGAAAAACGCATTCAAAGTTTTCTAGCATATTTGTCTTCAAGACGCCAGATGCTTGAAGCATTTCGGTGGGTTTTTTATAAGCAGAAAACTTTTGTTCAATGAAATGTGAAAAGATCCCTTCATTTGAATCAATCAATCTTGGTTACGGTCTTAAAAATTCATGGTGGGCCAGTTATGCCTAGACTATGAACATGGGACAATTGATGTTGATTTCTGAGACACTGGGAACAAACAATAAGTATTTGTAGTTTTTTGTATTTTTTTCCGAAAGATTATGCATAAAAACATCGTTTTATGAAGAAGAGTGATCTGCAATACTTTGCAGAATACAACTCTTATTGTTATTAGGCATTCGATAACAAGGTGTACACGTGTTCTGTTAAACTTTTGACGTAGGACTACGTCTAACCGGAAGATATAGGGGGTGAAATGAAAATCTAGGCACTGAACAAGTAGGAAAAAATGCAAGATTTGGAACGCTTATAACTCGAGCATTTCTCAATAGATCGCAAAGGTTTTTGCATCAATTGATAGGAAATATATCTACGCATCTATCATAACGAATAACATTTCATTTTTCTTGAGATAAATAATTGAATAATTGTGAAATATCAAGCATTGTCCAAATGCATTATGAGCCCATTTTTGATTGGTCCATTTTGTGCTCCTCAAATCGTACCGACCAAAACGGGCAACCAGAGCAGCAGCGAAATACAATGAAGCACGATTGGAAAGGAAAAAGAAAAAAAATGAACGAAACATTGGTCGCAGTCTCACACATGCGTAATTCTCGAGCCAACCAGTCAGCTTAAAAATCCCCGCTCCGCTGCCGAAACGATCATTCTCATTCAAACCGTACACCACATCGGTTCGCATCACAACACATCAACAAACCAACCCAAGCAGCCATGTCTGGACATGGTAAAGGAGGAAAAATGAAGGGAAAGGCAAAATTCCGCTCGAACCATTTTGGACTGCAGTTTCCCGTAGGTGTAGCTAGGCCGAGCGCGTTATTACCAGTGCACCAGTCCACCTAGCCGCCGTTATAGAGTTCTTCGCCGGCTGCCGAAGTGATCGAGTTGGCTGGCAAAACTGCTTGCGCTTTGGTTCGGTGGGCATCAAGACAACAACAGGCGGACGCAAACGCAATCGCAATACGGCAGCAGGTAGCAGAAGAAAAACGTTTGTTCTTCGTACAAACTGCTTTGGTGGCAAATCCAGAACAAGGCGGTAAAGAGGGCGTTCGAAATGGTTTTTTTCAAAACCACGAGTACTAAGTTTTCTAAATTGGAACCATTCCATAAAACAAGGCGCTTTTCAGGGCCATTAAACCTTCCAAAAAAGAGTTTAGGAAATACAGTTCAATGCTTTCTAAAACAATATCCAAAATAATAATAAAACACAAATTGATTTTTTCATAATTTGTTTGCCAGGATATGATGAGTATGTGAATTTGGCAGTTGTTCTGAGCTAATTGATAGTTGGGGAATTTCCTGATTATTCAATTTTCACCAATTCTTAAATTGTTTCCAGATTGAAAGTACAGTAATTTACAATTAGTTCGACATTTAGCTAATTGGACGGACATGTAATGCGACTTATTTAGTTGGACATTTTTGTAAACATAGAGATCCAAATTATGACCCCACATTGAAAGTCGACACTGTACCACTGTCATCGCAAATGTTCAATTACAGGTTAAAATCGCCTCCAATGCGACACTGAGTGGCGCTTCGGCACGTCGCATTGAATGTAATTTACTGTACAATATGTCACAAAGCTGGATGGGAAGAAATTTTCCAACTGTGAAAGCTGTGGCGAGTGGCAAACGCAATAGCTAAACAGGAAGGTTTAACCGAACAAGATGGGAATATCGAGTGATAACAAAAACACAACACCAAAGGTTCTTTTCAGAACCATCAACATATTCATAAAGAGTAAACAGTAAACTAATCCATTTTTCAGGTAGATAGGTAGGTATTCACGTAGGAGAAGAAAATAAAACAATATATTTAAAATATATATTTAACAAAAGCTGTCCCCTTTGTATAGTCCTACGTCACTCCGGTTATGTCCCCGACATTACCCACCCGTCTTTTTTTTATTTGTTTGAGAATTAGTTCAAACAAATAAAAAAACAAATTTCTTCCAAACCAGAAATGAATGCATCAGTCTTGCTGAAAGCGTGACATAAAATTTTTATACTTGAACCGATTTGTATGATATGGATCTACAATAAATATATAGTGGGACAGTTATGAATAAAATATCTACATGGGACAGTTGAGCTCGATGTCGTTAAGGTGAAGGTGGAAGCTAGCCATTGTAGTAGTATAGGTAAACCCTCTTGTAAAAATGGGGTAATAGTGTTTGTGAGAGAAGAGCAAAGCACACGTAAATAGATCAATTCACTTATCAGACTGTGTGGCGCTTCATTGACACGAGTCTTTGAATACATTTGAAAAAAAAAAACAAATAACAATTCAATACTAAAGTAAAATGTATGAACGATATGTTCCGATGAACAATTGCAAATATAAATATATATAGAAGGTGCATTTGCATATGATTCTGATTATACGCGAGCGTAACATGAGCAAATTTATAACATATGCGAATTGGGGCTCTTTTGGTATTAACAAGTTCTTCCGCATAGTAACTCGATGTTGATAATTCCTTAATATTTTACTTCGTTGATCGTATTGTTTTCACATATTCACGTTGGAAAGCCTTAACCCTTCTCTTCGTTGGCCGAGGCATTTAGATTGAATTTAATACTTTTCCGTTTACTGTTTTTGAAAGCATAGGCAGCCGTGGCAGTGTTCCGAGCTCTGCAAAACAATTTTCTTACCCAATGTTAAAGTTGCTAAAACTTACATTATAGACCCATTAAACGTAAAAATAATAATTGTATTGATATCAACACAATTTTATTCTATTGATTTTCATGACATGGGACGCTATGACTCCGGAATAACATTTTATTGAGTGGTTTTATAGCTGTTTCGATGATGTTGTTTGACATCAGTGTCGAAAAAATAACGATGCTTCCACCAATACAAACAAAACCATTGCAGAAGATTGAAAAACGAAAATTTAACTTTCAGAGCACTTGCTCGATTTTTCCGACGTTCTTCACTATAGGGTGCGAAAGCAGATGAAAATTTAATATCTTGTGAGTAATCGATTAGAGTTTGGTTGATATTACTTGATGGGAAGTGTGCGAAAACGATCATTTTCTACACACTGTTTCGCAAAATTATTGATTTTCGGGCGAGGGGTGAGGGAGGGAGATGAAAGAAATGAGCGCCATTGTAGCAGCCATTTGTGGCTAGCTTCCACCTTCACCTTAAAAGCTGGGAACAAACTATAACTTTGTTGTGTTTTTTCCGGAAGATTCGGTATAACAACATCGTTTTATGAAGAAAAGTGAAAATTGTCAAAAAGTAACATGGGACAACTATGCGTAGAACGGCAGAACAGGTATTGTAATAAACGAATCACAGAAATTTATTGCTCGTGAGAGAAGCAGTGTTTTTTAACTGGGGTATTAAATTATTGAGAATGTTTAATGAATGTTGAAAAAGACGGGTGGGTAATGTCGGGGACATAACCGGAGTGACGTAGGACTATACAAAGGGGACAGCTTTTGTTAAATATATATTTTAAATATATTGTTTTATTTTCTTCTCCTACGTGAATACCTACCTATCTACCTGAAAAATGGATTAGTTTACTGTTTACTCTTTATGAATATGTTGATGGTTCTGAAAAGAACCTTTGGTGTTGTGTTTTTGTTATCACTCGATATTCCCATCTTGTTCGGTTAAACCTTCCTGTTTAGCTATTGCGTTTGCCACTCGCCACAGCTTTCACAGTTGGAAAATTTCTTCTCATCCAGCTTGTGACATGTTGTTCAGTAAATTACATTTAATGCGACGTGCCGGAGAAACACTTTGCCACTCACTGAAACTAATTGTTGCCTTGATGAGCGCCGAACCGAAGCTGCTCTGTTCTTGATGCGGGTTTTCTGATTGTCGTGAGCAGCTTTGCAAGCCAACTCGAGCACTCCGACGGCCGAAACTCTATAATCGCTGTTAGGTATACTGGTGCTCCGGCACCAATCCGTTCGGCCTAGTTACCCTTGCGGAGCAATCAGTGAATGCGACCAACAGGGAACTGGAGACCTGCACGGTTCGAGTGAGACTTTGCCTTTCCCTTAACTTGTCCTCCTTTGTTACGTCCACGATGCCGATGCCGTACAACCACACGGGTTTACGGTTTGAAAGAAAATAAGACATTTTTTTGGGGTCCGCATGTTTTATACTCTAGCGGTACACACTCACAGGATAGAGACAAATCGGCAGACTCAGCCAGAGGGGTGAGTCCAACGAGACGAACGAATGAGCGTTAAAAGGGAGCGATGGCAAAAAAATACATTCATTACGATTTGTTCGCTCGTTGGATTCACATGCAGGCTAAAAAGGGTCCTTTTCAGGATCACAAAATTATCTTCAATCTAAATAGTTTATTGTTTTGTTATCACTCGATATCCCCATCTTGTTCGGCTAAACCTTTCTGTTTAGCGATTGCATTTGCCACTCGCCACAGCTTTCACAGTTGGAAAATTTCTTCCCATCCAGCTTATTACATATTTTACACTAAATTACATTCAATGGCACGTCGCATTACTACCACTCAGTATCGGATTGGAGGTAATTTTAACCTGTAATTGAACATTTGCGATGACAGTGGTACAGTGTCGACTTTCCATGTGGGGTCATAATTTGGACCCCGAACTCTATGTTTACAAAAATGTCCAACAAAATATGTCGCATTACAGGTCCGTCCAATTGGCTAAATGTCGAGATAAGTGTAAATTACTGTACTTTCAATCTAGAAGCAATTTAAGAATTGGTGAAAATCAATAATCTCAGAACAACTGCCAAATTCACATACTCATCATATCCTGGCAAACATGAAAAAATCAATTTGTGTTTTATTGTTATTTTGGATATTGTTTTAGAAAGCATTGAACTGTATTTCCTAGACTCTTTTTTGGAAGGTTTAATGGCCCTGAAAAGCGTCTTGTTTTATGGAATGGTTCCAATTTAGAAAACTTAGTACTCGTGGTTTTGAAAAAAACCATTTCGAACGCACTCGATGCCGCCTTGTTCTGGATTTGCCGCCAAAGCAGTTTGTATAAAGAACAAACTTTTTTCTTCTGCTACCTGATGCCGTTTTGCGATTGCGTTTGCCTCTCGCCACTCCAACTGCCTGTTGTCTTGATGTCCACCGAACCGAATTTGTTCTGTTCCGAATGCGGGTTTTCTTATCGTCGCCAGCAGCATTGCCAGCTAACTCGATCACTTCGGCGGCCGAAACTATATAACGCCGGCTAGGTGGACTGGTGCACTTGTACTAACGCGCTCGGCCTAGCTACCCTTGCGGGGAGCTCCAGATCAACACGATTCGAGCGGGATTTTGCCTTTCCCTTCACTTTTCCTCCTTTACCATGTCCAGACATGGCTGCTTGGGTTGGTTTGTTGATGTGTTGTGATGCGAACCGATGTGGTGTACGGTTTGAATGAGAATGATCGTTACGGCAGCGGAGCGGGGATTTTTAAGCTTACTGGCTGGCTCGAGAATTACGCATGTGTGAGACTGCGGCCAATGTTTCGTTCATTTTTTTCTTTTTCCTTTCCAATCGTGCTTCATTCTATTTTGCTGCTGCTCTGGTTGCCCGTTTTGGTCGGTACGATTTGAGGAGCACAAAATGGACCAATCAAAAATGGGCATATAGTGCATTTTGACAATGCTTGATATTTCACAATTATTCAATTATTTATCTCAAGAAAAATTAAATGTATTCGTTATGATAGATGCGTTGATATATTTCCTATCAATTGATGCAAAAACCTTTGCGATCTATTGAGAAATGCTCGAGTTATAAGCGTTCCAAATCTTGCATTTTTTCCTACTTGTTCAGTGCCTAGATTTCCATTTCACCCCCTATATCTTCCAGTTAGACGTAGTCCTACGTCAAAACTGAATTAATATACCTATAATGTACAATGTATAATGTATCATGTACTTCTCATACCAAATAACATTTGTAGCGCCCCTTCTATTATTTTTGTAGAGATGCTTGAAGAACACCTTGTCAATAATTTCTTATATTTCATTTTAGCACACTAGCGATTTACCGTGGAGTTCCGAAAATGCATCCACCTTGTCCAAAATAAAAAAAAAATCTCTCTATTTACATTATTATTCACGTACCTGTGTTGTTGCCGAGCTACCATTTTTTTCAAGTGACCTAATCTTTTTTTTTATTTTTGTGCGAGTGAAACAAATCTCAAGTTTCCACTTGGTCTGTGGTGAACAGTTCAATGCCCGCGGATTGTTTTTACGTACCCTGCAGTTTAGTTTATTTCATATTTCATGTCTTCGAAATCTGTCAACCGATATTTTCATTTGGCTATTAGGTGTCCGCTTATACACGCGAAGCATTAAAAACATCAGTGGATTTAATTTTGGAATGAAACCACTCAAAATGCTTAATATTTTGAACAATCAGAGTCAATTATGATTTTCAGTTTTACCCCCACTGTCTTATCTGTACTTCCCCTATACGATAAGTTGCAAAGATAGTGGTGAGAAGGGTTGCCAACTATAATTTTAAATAATCAGGAAGAATGAAAATAAAAATCAGGGTAAATCAGGATAGCTCATATTGGGTTGTCCGAAAAGTTAATGTCGATTTTTGGGAGAACAAAAACATCATTTTCAATCAAAGCATTACAATTTAGTTTTGTATCCCCAGTTCTGTTTAACAATTTTACGCCATCTTTCACATAGCAAAAATATTCTATCCTCCCAGAACATGTTTGCTTCCTCGTCGAAAACTGCTGCGATCCATACATGTGAAAAACAGGTTGCTTGGTAGTGGCTCCTAGGACAGAATCCATCCCAAATCCCACCAGAAACAGAGTATATCTTGCTTCTGGCGAAAACCGGATATGTAAAAGAATTAATATGCATGGTAAAAATCTTCGCATAAGCGGAAATGCTAGTGTTTCGATTGATTTTTTGATCGTTTTTCCAAAAAAAAAAAAATTGTAAGGGGTTGTATCTAGGACACGACCGCATATTTTCGACGTAGAACTACGCAATTATATTATGCAATCCACTTGTTTATCACTTCGACTATTACATTTTTGTAATAGATTATGATTATGTTATTATGGTAAATTTGATGATCGTCCTTTAACGTTTGATATGATGCCTAGGACTACCAAAATATGTGAACGGAAGAATTGTGGAACCATCATTGTATTTTACATTTCACTCTGAAAATATTGCACATCTCACGTTTACGTAGTTTTCGAACCGCGGAAGTTCATTCACCTCTAGTATCTGAAATGACGACTTTCCCAGGCTTCTCAGTTTAAAAGTACGTTTTAGGGAAACATATTCCGGTCTGCACAACGATAAGCGATTACAAAAGTACTCAACACCAAAAAAATACCTCCGACTTGCACGTATTTGCAAAGCGGATTACCCCAGGCACATTAGTTTTGAGCTGTGTTTTGGGTTGTGGAAACACAGCTCAGTGGGAATAAAATAAGTAAAAAAAACTGTTTAAGTTAAACGCTTTAATTGTAATTAAACATAATAATGTACTAAAAGCTAGAAAATAATTAGGCAAGTAGCAGTTAGCAGTTAGCCAACGTACCCCACGATTTTATTTTGGTCTTATCAATGCCCTAGACTAATGAAGGAGATGTGTGATAATCTATTCTATCAATTAAACAATTTCATTTGATACCAATATTGAGTGGATTTCAGATAATACATAGTGTGTTCTCCAAGTCAAGTTCCTTCGTTTGATACATATATCTCAATCAACTTTTTTTTTGAGATGATATGAAATCAGCTATTTTGTAGCGGCGGCCAAATTGGATTTTTCAAGATAAGCAGTTTTAAAATGACAGCAGAGATAAAGATGTTTTATAAATCGGTCAGTTCCTATTGGTCAAATTTCTATTAATTTGGGACAACCCTACAGACATAGAAAAATACATACAAACAGTTCAAGCTAAATAAAACCGTTTAATAAAGTAATTTGCTATTTTGTGATTGCGGCCATCTTGGTTTTGGATTTTTCATGATCTGCTATGATCTACTATTCAAGCCCTTTTATTTGATACCCATATTAATGGGTTTTTTCATGAATAACCGTATTCTACTAGTCAAACCCTTTCATTTGATACCCACATTAATGAGGTTTTGAGAAAATATATAGTTCGCCATTTTATAGTGGCAGCCATCTTGGATTTTCAAGATCATAAAATACGCAGTTTTATGATGACTACAGAGATAAAGGTGTGTTCCAAATTTCAGATCAATCGGTCAACAGAAAGGGGGTCAAATTTCTATTAATGTGGGTCAGCGCTACAGACAAACACGTTACAAAGTTGCAAACATACAAACATACAAACAGATTGTAGGGCAAGCTAAAAAAATCCGTTTAAAAAATACCCTCGACTTGCATGTTTTGACAAAGCGGATTCCCCCAGGCACATTGATTTAGAAGTCTGTGTTGGGAAAACCGTAAATCGGGCCAATCAAAACTTGGCAGTTAGGGCGTTTCGATAACGCTTGACATATTACAGTTATTCAATTGTTCATCTCATGTAAAGTAATATTTTATTAACTGTGATAAACGTGTAGAAATATTTCCTATCAATTGATGCAAACATCTTTCCGATCTGTTAAGAAATGTTCGATTTATAAGCATTCGAAATACGGGTAGGGCAGAACACAAATCGGCAAATGTATGGGAAAAAAGGAATTTCTTCCAGTTTTCATGAATTTAAACCGTTTAGAGATTAGCGAATTGTAATGTATAGCATATCAAACAAATCTTAGAGAATTACCGATTCGATTGGTATACAAATCATGAGAATTCGTTCACAGTGAAAATAGTTATTAACGTTAACTTTATTTCAAAAAAACGTGACATGTTTTCTGATTTGGCACCCTTCCTGAAAGACGTAGTTCTACGTCAAAAAAACTTACAGCAACACTACAGCCAATTGCAGAGAAATCAATATTCAACTTTTAGGGGGTTTCCGTAGCCACATTGGTTGCGCGTTCGCTTAGTAAGCGATCGATCGTGAGTTCAAAACTCAGGGCCCTCATTGACCATCTTTGTGTTGTTACAGAATAGCTACGTCCACGCAACAATCATCAGCGATGGAGATCGATCCACGGTCGAAATTAGATCGACTCATCCATACAACTGCTCTGCTCTGCAAGACACATCGGGCTGCTGTTCTATAAATAACTCAACAATGATCAATCAACTGTCTCCGCTGTCCGGTGGTCTAACTGGATAATGGAAGAACAGAAAGAATACTCTTACGCCTAAATGGCTACTGTGTAAATGTACCATATGCAATGGTATAGAAGGAATACTGGCGAATGGCAACTGCGTAATGTAATGTGCTATAATTATAGATATGATAACCATGTGACATGTACACGATTAAAATTCGGCTCTGTTTCAGCTAAAATGCTAATGAGGCTAAAATAAATAAATGGTATAAAAAAAAATCAAGTTTTCACTGAATCCACCGTCCATGCTTTGGAATGAATCTTTACTTTTTCCTAACTTTTATGATATTTAGCACGGTTAAAGATATATTTACCATAGTCCCATAATTAAAGTTGATTTTACTTTGCATCAGACGAACAAATTACATATAAAATAATTTTTTATTGACTGTAGACTCTTGAGTAATTTTACACTCTGAAACGTATTCCTATATTAATAACTCTGGGGATACATCTACATACACTTTCTCCTCGATAAAGCAATGTTGTTCCTCAAACTTAATCTCGTTGTAATTTCATAAATTCGACAGACAATCTGGTTTCATTATTTTCTCTAGCACTGGTTTTAAAAGCCACAAAACAATAGAGGATAGAAAAAGCACTGCTTTGCGTCTAGAGAATTTAACTTAATGTAAGATACAAGTGCGAACCGGAAAACTGTGATGACAGAAAACTTTGGCATGGAAACCAGTATATTTATAACGAATAATGTATAGAGTATAAAAACCAGGGAAAAATCAGGATCTTTTCAGAAAAAAATCAGGATAAATTGAGTGTTTGTTAGGGTATCAGGCTGAAAAGTCTGGGAAATCCTGAAAAATCAGGAAGGTTGGCATCTCTGGTGGTGAGAGTGGAAATCCTGGTCAATAGTGGTAATTGTGATCGTTCTTTCTTGAAAACAATGTCACGCTATGCTACCAGACATAAGGTAGTTGGGATGCACTCATTTTTTTTAATTATCTCTGAAATAATAAAAAAAATGATGGCGACTGTATATAATATTTCTGAATGTTTGATCAAAAACATAAATATTTTCAATATTATGTTTTGATGTTCTCCGGGATGAAGATGATGATATCCTTACTCAAAACACATTACCAGGCATCGCATTGGATATCACACAAATTTGACCGAATTCGAAACGCTACGTTTTGTATAATTTGTTCAAATCAACTAAACAGAATCGAGAATCATCGGACCATCCAAAGGCTTAGCAAACCAATCCTAAATCCCAGACCCGGCTCAGTCGGTGTAAATTACGTTGGTTCACGCAATCCATCGTTCTCCGGACTTCGGGTAGAGCACTTCTCACCACTTCTTTGGGGGGAGTCGGAAGAAGAGAGAGGAGTCAAATGGCGGACATTGCGAGAGAGATGCTCTGGCCGTTGCTAAAAACAATGAGCCCATCGTTCATAACTCGTGGCATCATGCTGTGGTGCGTGGTAAAATCTGCAAATGAAGGGTAACTTATTATTATGAATGGAGCACTTTTTCATATGTGGGGTGTAGAGAAAATTAAATTTCGTGTCCGTTCTTGCCTTCCCTGATCCGCGACGGGGCCGGAGCCAGCCGGGATCGCAGGGGAGATGGATCATTAGGGAACGGCTTTGCTGTGGATAATTTCAAGAGTTGATCCAAAGCAATCCCGAGAAATTCCGTGCGTTGGCGTTGGCCAGCGGAGATCCGTTCGATGCGTGCTTTTCCTTCTTTTTATTATTTGTTCTCCTCAGCTTCATCGACACGGGGGGTTCACGTTCGGCGATTCTTGATTGCGGTGAGACCGCAACGCTGTCCTAGCAAAGTCTCGGTCTCACCTGAAGTCTTTTGTTGTTCGATCGAATTCAATTTTCGACTTGTCCCGCTTCTCGGCTGGACCCTGACAGGAAATGTTGTGATACTTGAGAAACAAAATCTATTCATAAATTCCTGCACGGGGCTGAAGACAAACAAACGCTCGCATACACCTGTGCAATCAATCTCCCCGACGGCAACCCAAAACGTGGCAAAGCAGAATCCCCGCAAAGAGCAGAACGCCTTTCAAAATGTACCGGGATACGAAATTGAATGAAAACTACACGAGTAAGAAGTGAAGAAGAGCACAATAAAAACCAAATTATAACCGTTTAGAGGTTAATTTTTATCTATTTTGAAGTTTTGTGGAACGAGAAGATAAAGTGGTTTCAAGCTGTGCGATTATTGGATCCGAAATGGACCGACTGGGGTGGGGATTCGCGCAATTAATTATTCCCGGGGTCTTCCTGTGATATTTGTGATTGGATGAATACTCACCCGCATGTTTTGAAACATTTGGGACACAGTGTTATGTCACAGTGGAAGGTTTGGCAGCTTTTATGGAGAAGAACAGCGGAGCAACGAGTATTTTGGTGATAACCAGCAGCGATCGTCGTATTTTATCTGTAATTTGTGGAATGTTAGTAGCGGAACTGTATTCACGTTCAATTGGAGGGGGTCAATACATCTTTCCAGATACTACTGTGTTACGCTACGTGCGAAGTTGTAATTCTCCATAATTTTAATTTAACACGAACCACGTTGAGTCAACCGAATTTTCTAGATTCTCATTTTATATATATTTTTTTTATATGTAGTTACAGGGAAATAATCAACATACAGTCGACACCGGACATCGTGAGAGAATGTTGCATTATAAAACTGTTGTTATAGAGAAATTTAACCAAGAAAAAAGCTGAATTCATTACGAAATAATCGAATTAAGGTACACCGGGTCAAGTTGATACAGGGGGTAAGTGAGCACGCAAGCCGTAACCTTCACTAGGAATGATGGATCGACGTAATATACTTTTTCGGTAAACATTACCTTTTAACCCACCTTATGACAGCCGTTATCAGACTATTGGAATGCCTTAACGCAATCTGCGCCACTGCACAGTGGGGCGAGTCCATACAAAGGCTGTCCAAGAAAAAAAGTGTCACTAAATGAGAACAAAACTGGTATTCACATAATTTCGGGATGTTGAACACGAATCTGGCATCAATTATTAATTTGGGGTCGTCCAATAAAGCACGTGATGTAATTTTTTGGGTTTTAATGGCACTCTCCTCCAGTAGTATTTTTACATACTTTTTTATTAAATTTTATGATCTTTCACCACAAGCAACCTCACTGGGCGTCCTCCCTATTCAAAAAGATCACGTAGTTTATGGACGACCTTCAAAGTAACTAAATTTTTGCTGTGAAAGTAAAAAAGATATTTTTAGACTACAAATTGAAACAACAGTTAATACAAAAAAAAGTACAAATCAAAACCGTCATCATCATCTTCTTCTTCTTCTTCTTCTTCATAACTGTCATCAGATTCATTAGCATCTTTTCCTGATTCAACAATTGTTTTCTTCAATAGAAATGTTTTTTGACGTAGGACTACGTCTAACCGGAAGATATAGGGGGTGAAATGGAAATCTAGGCACTGAACAAGTAGGAAAAAATGCAAGATTTGGAACGCTTATAACTCGAGCATTTCTCAATAGATCGCAAAGGTTTTTGCATCAATTGATAGGAAATATATCTACGCATCTATCATAACGAATAACATTTCATTTTTCTTGAGATAAATAATTGAATAATTGTGAAATATCAAGCATTGTCAAAATGCACTATGTGCCCATTTTTGATTGGTCCATTTTGTGCTCCTCAAATCGTACCGACCAAAACGGGCTATCAGAGCAGCAGCGAAATAGAATGAAGCACGATTGGAAAGGAAAAAGAAAAAAATGAACGAAGCATTGGTCGCAGTCTCACACATGCGTAATTCTCGAGCCAGCCAGTCAGCTTAAAAATCCCCGCTCCGCTGCCGTAACGATCATTCTCATTCAAACCGTACACCACATCGGTTCGCATCACAACACATCAACAAACCAACCCAAGCAGCCATGTCTGGACATGGTAAAGGAGGAAAAGTGAAGGGAAAGGCAAAATCCCGCTCGAATCGTGTTGATCTGGAGCTCCCCGCAAGGGTAGCTAGGCCGAGCGCGTTAGTACCAGTGCACCAGTCCACCTAGCCGGCGTTATATAGTTTCGGCCGCCGAAGTGATCGAGTTAAGGTAATATTATATTATCAGACACGTAGCGTAACCGGCACGGCACGTTTCATGCAAGACAAATATTATTGCGTGTGTTTCAAATGTGTATGCGTATATATAGCGGAACGGCTCCTGGCATACACAGCACGCTTCAGACAAACGCATGAAGGAATTCTCGAAAAGAATATTTTGCCGGTGCCGGGCACGAACTACATGCGAGTAGCACCATACATACAAACCCAACGTCGAAGTTCGTGGTGTGGGTGCGTTCGTCGCTCTTCGGTACGACATCGGTTCAATCACCAGTAGCATTTCTCCGCTCCGTCTGCGCTGCCGGTCCGTACAGAGAAGTTGCTATGCCTGATGATATGAATACATCATGTATTTGTCTGCCGGTGTCGGTACGTGCCGTTTACGCTACGTGCCTGATAATATAAAACGGCCTTTAGCTGGCAAAGCTGCTCGTGACGATAAGAAAACCCGCATTCGGAACAGAACACATTCGGTTCAGTGGACATCAAGACAACAGGCAGCTGCAGCGAGTGGCGAATGGCAAACGCAATCGCAAAACGGCATCAGGTAGCAGAAGGAAAAAGTTTGTTCTTTATACAATCTGCTTTGGTGGCAAATCCAGAACAAGGCGGCATCGAGTGCGTTCGAAATGGTTTTTTTCAAAACCACGAGTACTAAGTTTTCTAAATTGGAACCATTCCATAAAACAAGACGCTTTTCAGGGCCATTAAACCTTCCAAAAAAGAGTCTAGGAAATACAGTTCAATGCTTTCTAAAACAATATCCAAAATAACAATAAAACACAAATTGATTTTTTCATGTTTGCCAGGATATGATGAGTATGTGAATTTGGCAGTTGTTCTGAGATTATTGATTTTCACCAATTCTTAAATTGCTTCTAGATTGAAAGTACAGTAATTTACACTTATCTCGACATTTAGCTAATTGGACGGACCTGTAATGCGACATATTTAGTTGGACATTTTTGTAAACATAGAGTTCGGGGTCCAAATTATGACCCCACATTGAAAGTCGACACTGTACCACTGTCATCGCAAATGTTCAATTGCAGGTTAAAATTACCTCCAATCCGATACTGAGTGGTAGTAATGCGACGTGCCATTGAATGTAATTTACTGTAAAATATGTCACAAGCTGGATGGGAAGAAATTTTCCAACTGTGAAAGTTGTGGCGAGTGGCAAATGCAATCGCTAAACAGAAAGGTTTAGCCGAACAAGATGGGGATATCGAGTGATAACAAAACAATAAACTCTTTAGATTGAAGATAATTTTGTGATCCTGAAAAGGACCCTTTTTAGCCTGCATGTGAATCCAACGAGCAAACAAATCGTAATTAATGTATTTTTTTGCCATCGCTGCCTTTTAACGCTCATTCATTCGTCTCGTTGGACTCGCCCCTCTGGCTGAGTCTGCCGATTTGTCTCTATCCTGTGAGTGTGTACCGCTAGAGTATAAAACATGCGGACCCCAAAAAAATATCTTATTTTCTTTCAAAACCGTAAACCCGTGTGGTTGTACGGCATCGGCATCGTGGACGTAACAAAGGAGGACAAGTTAAGGGAAAGGCAAAGTCTCACTCGAACCGTGCAGGTCTCCAGTTCCCTGTTGGTCGCATTCACTGATTGCTCCGCAAGGGTAACTAGGCCGAACGGATTGGTGCCGGAGCACCAGTATACCTAACAGCGATTATAGAGTTTCGGCCGTCGGAGTGCTCGAGTTGGCTTGCAAAGCTGCTCACGACAATCAGAAAACCCGCATCAAGAACAGAGCAGCTTCGGTTCGGCGCTCATCAAGGCAACAATTAGTTTTAGTGAGTGGCAAAGTGTTTCTCCGGAACGTCGCATTAAATGTAATTTACTGAACAACATGTCACAAGCTAGATGGGAAGAAATTTTCCAACTGTGAAAGCTGTGGCGAGTGGCAAACGCAATAGCTAAACAGGACGGTTTAACCGAACAAGATGGTAATATCGAGTGATAACAAAAACACAACACCAAAGGTTTTTGTCAGAACCATCAACATTATCATAAAGAGTAAACAGTAATACCAGGGACAGACATACAGCTGTACTAGCGTTGTACGTGTACAGCGTTGTACAGGTACCATCGTAGCATGACAGACATACTTTGGTTGTACATTGCACCGCATGTCAAACTGACAATCAAAAATTCGACCAATTTTCACCACATGTTTCAATGAAAAAGTTTTTTATTTAGCGTCTGAAACATCAAACACAACAAACAAGTATCCAATCTGAGTTATTAACTCAAGAGAAAGTCAATGAAAAGAATATTTACCAAGTGTTTTGATTCAGTTTGTTCATGCTACCCACCACTAACCATTTGTGGCGCTGCGCACAGTACAACTGTAGCCATGTACAGCGGTAAAATAGGTCGGTACAGGTACAGCGATTGTACCGAGTTGCTCTCATGGTTCTAGCGCTGTACATGGTGACAGACATACAATTTTCGAAGTACAACGCTAGTACAGCTGTATGTCTGTCATAAGTATAAACTAATCCAGTTTTCAGGTAGATAGGTAGGTATTCACGTAGGAGAAGAAAATAAAACAATATATTTAAAATAAATATTTAACAAAAGCTGTCCCCTTTGTATAGTCCTACGTCACTCCGGTTATGTCCCCACATTACCCACCCGTCTTTTTTTTATCTGGAAGTCTAGTCTTTTCTTCTTTTTAAAATAAGTGTTTACTATTGGATCAGTGAAGATAAGAACATGACTAACTATATCATGGTTAGTATTTTCTCGACTATTTTTAAGAGTGAATTTTTATCGGGCATATTTGATTATTTTATGACCCTTCTCTTGAGTACTCATTTCCTCAGTTCGGCGCCGTTTTGATCGCTCACTACACTCATCGAATTTCTTCATAGTTTTGGTAGGTTGTGGTGATTCCCGAGTAGGTGGCATAGCATGATCCTTAAGCCAGTCTATGTGGTTATTCTCAAATTGATCACGTTTCCGTTGTGGTTGCTGAAATCTGTTGAATTGTTTCCTGAAAGTTCGGAATTTATAATACTTATCAGCAGGAAAATCTCTTTCGCTGCTATTTTCATTTCGTCTAGTGAATTTCTATGCCTCATTGTTTCATATATTTGTAGTCTATCTAATCCGGGTCCTTTGGTAGAAAGGGACATTAAAAAACTTGTATCGAACCATGAATGGACAACTTACTAGACTTAGTTTTGTGGTACCCCTGAAGTTGAAGACTCCATAACAAGACTCAACGAAATTATGGGTTTGATTATCTAATATATCGCTGATATCTGTTTTGAACGATTCGAGGAAACAATGACACTGGAATCACACAACATTGCGAATGAAACTGAAACTGAAATGAAACTTGCTATTGCTTTTCTCACTAAAACAACAATTCGCGCAGTCTTGCGCAGCGTCGGACACTGCTCAGTTGGAAGCTTATATGTTTACCTAAATTTTGAATGTAGTCACAATCATTCTACAAAAAAATCACAGTTTTTCAGGATTTATTTTGGTGCGAACGGATTTTGACGATTTGCACACCAATCGAATCGAAAAATCTCTAAGATCTGTTCAATATGCTATACATCACAATCCCCTAGTCTGTAAATTGTTTCAATTGATTAACATTGAAAGCATTCCCATTTTCCCATACATTCGTTCTGTCCATTTGTGTGCTTGCCAAACCGTGCTGTCAATAACAGGCAATTTATAGTGGCTCTCAGATTTTCGTGAAAAGTGGTGATTTTGTTCATTACCGCAAAACATTAGACCCGTATTTTTCTATTTTTACATAAGGGGGACCATTTTCATCAGATTTCTCCCCTTTTTTCCAAAAATTACTTTTTAAAAAATTCCTAACTTGTGAACTACTGAACCGACTTAGATGGTCGACATATCAAATTAAAGCTAATAAGCTGGTCTTTCTTGGAAGTACGTTACACTTGCAAAAATTGTAGATTTGGACTCTGTCATTATTGATTGTATTTGTTGTTGTATAGTTTTCATGGTCTTGCGACCAAGGGCGCTATATTTTTTTTCTTGAAAGCTGAGGTTTTTTTTACATAACATATCCAAAAATAAGAGAGGCGTCATTTTTTGTTCTTGAGTTATGATTTTTTCAAAATAAACCGATGGTTCGAAAAATCAGTTTTTACCCCTCAGCTGTCAAGTAAAAATTTAAAAAATATAGCGCCCTTGGTCCCGAGACCACGAGAACCATGAAAAACAAATGCAATCCAATTTTTCTGCAACTGTAATATTTTTGCAAGGAAGACTACTTTATTGCCTTTAATTTGATATACCGAAATCGGCGTAGAAGTTCGAAAGTTATAAATTTTTGAAAAAAGTTTTTTTTGGAAAAAAAGAGAAAAAAGTTGATTTTTCGGACCACCCCAAAATAGAAATGATCACCCTGATTGAAAAATTAAATAAAAAAAGGGTCTAATGTTTTGCGGTAAAGAACAAAATTATCACTTTTCACGAAAATCTGAGAACCACTATATCGGTTTGACAAGGAATGACTGCTATATACCGTTCTGAAACATATTTCGGACGCTTAAGGCATATGATGCAGAAAACAGATCAAAACTTTATTCACAGGTATTATTTGGTTGAGATTTTTAATGAATTAGTTCAATATGCTTTTAAGCTTTCTACTTTGGTACCTATTTGATTAGAAACATAATAAAATCATCGAATAAAATGCTTTTCAAATGAAGCGAATGAGCAATTCAAAATGAAATCGACAAATGACAAAACATGAGTATTTTTGATTCGAATGAAAGTGTGTATTCCGTTTGGGTTAGAGGAAATATGAGTTTTCCACAGAAATTGGGAATTTTTTGACTCAAGCGTAACTTTTGAAAAGGGCGTATCGATTTGAGTAATAGAAATCTTTGATAATTTGTATCTCAAAAACTATGAGTCGTACCGAAATAGTCTTAGAAAGAGTTATAGAGTATTGATGGTTGAATATGAAAAAATGTACACTGAGAAAAAAAATAGTACTCTTTTTTTATTTACAAAATAAAAATTCAATTTGCAATATCAAAAATACATATTTTTTAATTTTATTTTTATTTTTTTCATACAAAATAGAAGTCATGCAGAAAATTAAAAAAATGGGCCCAAGATGGTAAAACTATTTTTGACGAACTTTGTGGAACATCGAATTTTTAGGAATTTTCGAAACTTCGAATTTTTGTATGTTAACAATCATTTTTAGCCACAAATTATGAATCCTGATGTGATTTAAAACAAAAAAGGTTAGTATCAATCTCCTTCTAATTGTAGCCATTCTCGAAATATTTAAAAAAATATTTCTAATATATTGTCTTTTTCATAGTAAATAATCACTTTTAATATGTTTGTCGTGTTATACCGTCATGTTCATGAAATTTTATGAATTTGCTTATAATTTCCAACAACTTTTCTAAATACATCATCATGGTTTATTTTTTGACTCAAGCGTACCTTTTGAAAAGGGCGTATCGATTTGAGTAAGAGAAATCTTTGATAATTTATCAAAAAATCGAAAAAAATAAAAAAAATACATATTTTTTGATATCGTAAATTAAAATTTTATTTTGTAAATAAAAAAAAGAGTACTAATTTTTCTTCTCAGTGTACATTTTTTTTCATATTTAACCATCAATACTCTATAACTCTTTTTAAGACACTATAGCGGTACGACTCATAGTTTTTGAGATATAAATTATCAAAGATTTCTCCTACTAAAATCGATACGCCCTTTTCAAAAGTTACGCTTGAGTAAAAAAATGAACCATAATGATGTATTCGGAAAAGTTGTTGGAAATTATAAGCAAATTCATAAAATTTCATGAACATGACGGTATAACACGACAAACATATTAAAAGGGATTATTTACTATAAAAAAAACAATAAATTAGAAATATATCTCTAGAATGGTTGCATTTAGAAGGAGATTGATAATAACCTTTTTTGTATTAAATAACACCAGGATTCATAACTTGTGATTAAAAATGACTGCTAACATACAAAAACTCGAAGTTTCAAAAATTCCTAAAAATTCGATGTTCCACAAAGTTCGTCAAAAAATAGTTTTACCATCTTGGGCCCATTTTTGGAATTTTCTATATGACTTCTATTTTGTATGATAAAATAAAAAAAAAAAAATATGTATTTTGGATATTGCAAATTGAATTTTTATTTTGTAAATAAAAAAAGAGTATTATTTTTGTTTCTCAGTGTACATTTTTTCATATTTAACCATCAATACTCCATAACTCTTCCTAAGACTAATTCGGTACGACTCATAGTTTTTGAGATATAAATTATCGAAGATTTAATAAAGTCTTACTAAAATCGATACGCCATCTTCATAAGTTACGCTTGAGTCAAAAAATTCCCAATTCTTGTGAAAAACTCATATTTCCTCCAACCCAAACGGAATACACACTTTCATTGGAATCAAAAATACATGTTTTTAGAATCTGCATTTTTAGGACGATTTCATTTGGAATTGCTGGAATAAGAATCAAACTTCGGAAACTATTTATAAAAAAAATCAAATTTCGGAAACTCTGTTTGCATAACATTTGTGTGGTTTTATGCAAAATTTAGATTTCTGTACAATTACTAATACTGTAAAATGAGTTTTTTTTTTGTAAATCTCAATTATCTTTTAAGTATCTTGTCGTGTGTTTGATTACAGTGGAACCCCGATTATCGAGCGGATGATCCGCGAATGCTAGTCCATAGTTATTCTATAGAACTTCCCAAAATTTGTCAGTGAGAGGTAGGATCTTTTGTTTCGGCCATGACTTTCACATTATCTGATCACTGGTGTACACGACCTTACAGATTGATAGCTTAATGATTTCTGTATTGATAAAACATAGTTTTCATGCTGGAATATCTTTATTTCGTGTTCACACCTCATTTTCAGTCGTTTATCGCGTTATCCGCAATATTCGTTATTCGCGGTGACCTTGCCAGACCATTTCGCGGATAATCGGGATTCTACTGTATTATGATAAAGAAAAAGGTTCGGGTCTATGGGAGTTGAAACGCTTTCAATCCCGCTGGCCTTCTTCTTTATCAATAAAAATCAAATTTAAATTTACTCAACCAAACCTTTTACACAGCTACTAATGTGACAATGATTGGAAGGCCGACTTGCAAGTGTAACATTTTACAATTTAGTATCATATAATTCCATTGGCCTCTAAATTTCAGATTATACATATTTACATACTAAATACCAATTGAGGTTTGAAATGCGTTTGGATATGTGGACATGTTTATATGTTTTGTTAATGATTTATTATAGAACAGTATTAAAAATGACCTGCTATGGTGCTTTGCGACAGCAGATGCGTCAAGAAAAAGCTACTTTTTAATATATTTTTTTTCAGTTTTAAAAATTAAATTTCGTTCATTTTTTATGTTCGTTACTTGACGATAGTTTTTATCAATCATTTCAAAATTTTATAAAACAATTCTTTTACACAGCCATCAACGTGACACCAATCAGAAGACTGGAGCACATTTATATTACAAATATATCGTATAACTTCACTTACTAATTCTTTCAGCAGATGCCGATTCCACAAGGTAATAGTAATAGTAATATTAATAGTAATAGTGATAGTAATAGTAATAGTAATAGTAATAGTAATAGTAATAGTAATAGTAATAGTAATAGTAATAGTAATAGTAATAGTAATAGTAATAGTAATAGTAATAGTAATAGTAATAGTAATAGTAATAGTAATAGTAATAGTAATAGTAATAGTAATAGTAATAGTAATAGTAATAGTAATAGTAATAATAATAGTAATAGTAATAGTAATAGTAATAGTAATAGTAATAGTAATAGTAATAGTAATAGTAATAGTAATAGTAATAGTAATAGTAATAGTAATAGTAATAGTAATAGTAATAGTAATAGTAATAGTAATAGTAATAGTAATAGTAATAGTAATAGTAATAGTAATAGTAATAGTAATAGTAATAGTAATAGTAATAGTAATAGTAATAGTAATAGTAATAGTAATAGTAATAGTAATAGTAATAGTAATAGTAATAGTAATAGTAATAGTAATAGTAATAGTAATAGTAATAGTAATAGTAATAGTAATAGTAATAGTAATAGTAACAAGCTCCGCCAGTAACACCGGCTGAGTGTATCCTATGGCATACCTCCCCTACTTTCTTTGTAGCTTCCTGTTTTAAAATGCCGTAAGGCTTATATTGCTTCAATGATAATTATATACACTCAACCCTTCTATAACGCGGTGAGTGTGTACCGAGTTGTATGGAAACCGCACTATAAGAAACTCAGAATGAGTACAAATCACATCATTCGTACCACGTAGTATGGAGACGAATGAGAGTTTATAAAAGGAAATGATAAAAAAGTATAACAAAAAGTAGAAGGGTCTAAGCCTAGGGGCACGGGCGGAAGTTTGACGTCGGACTGTAACTGTTCAGAACAGTTGTTTTTTTTTTAAATGTAATTCTTTCCATTGTCCTGAAATCAGTTAGTTTGATTCTTTTGAAACTCTAAATAACAGTCCTGAAAAGGCCGAAAACCGTCAAATGGTTTGTAACGGTTTGTACTCATAATCGAGAGCAGTAGATTTTTCGGTGGAATAATGCCTGTTTGCAGACTATCACAAACAAGTCATATTGGTTGTACTGCCCAATCGATCATAGAACGAATTGAGTTATTAAGAATTATGAATATGAGTCATGAAGATTAATCCTTTGCGGTTGTTTGTCTGCTCTCAGTCACCACAGCAAGGAATCATACTAAATACATACTAAACGAATTTCATATAGGTAACGGTACTTGTTATTAACAAAATATTGTAAGCGTGGAAAGATAAGAGGATCTCTTAACGATCTCAATAGGTCATCGCATGATAATCGCTGCGATCCTCCTAGTATTGATATCATTTTCGCTGTACAATTGCCCATGTTGCCGCAGCCCGGAAGACACTCGCTTATGATGTTCGTCACCCCGTCATATACAAAAGTCATTCCCTAACTGGAATATCTTCAACTGGACTTATCTATAACAGGGCGTACGTGAACTGGGATGCGAAGCAGTTATTTATCAATAATAGATGTATTCTTCAATTTGAAGTATTGCTTTTGCTGTTTTGAAGTTCAGTTAGAGAGTTTCGATAAAAAAATTCGATAAGTGTATTGATTTTTCGACCCAATTAACGAACCTTTTTTATTTGTTAAATTGTACACATGTGTTATTATTTCTACTGTTGATGTCTCAGGCGAAAAAAATGCTGGATAAACTTGCTGTCTAATGGTATATATTATAACAGATATCGTAAGAACGATTTAGCGTAATATGCATTTGTAAAACTCTCAGACAAACAATACATTTTTCGTAGAGTGACCCCCTATATAGAAATCAAAGACGTAGTTTAAATGTTAAAATTTCAAAACTGCATTCGGGTGTTATTCTCTGATAAAAGTGAATCCCTACCTAGATGGGGACTACGGACGTTGATGATGCTGAAGTTAAAGAAGTGGCTTCGCTCAATCTGCACATTATTTCTGTAACCATTTTTGAAGTATACTGAGTTTTTGAAAATAAAACACAATACGCTTGTGCACATTTGTGAACACTACAGCAGTTCATGTTGCAAACGTTTATCTTCGAATAAAGTACAGTAGCAGCTTTATACTACTTGAATAATGAGAGAGTGCAGAATTCATTCAAACTCTTGTGATCATTTTTTCTCTTTAACATATCAGATACTGTACTGTTTTCCACCCTGCTTAATATCCAAACGGGCGCACCTTTTTCCGTAGATCTCTCTTAAGCTTATCAAGAAGTTTGATAGGTTTGGCAATGACAGCTAATTTTGCAGCACATCTTGACTTGCGAATGGTGTATCTTCTAATCCGGAGCTTGCCTGAAACCGATGTCGTAAACGGCTAAAAGATTGTCTTGAATGTTTATATAAACATATCCAGTTAAAATCATGCATTGGTTTCACGGACAGAACAGATGGGACGTTGTTCGCGCTATAAGAGAACCGCGTTATAGGAGGGCAGTCGCAATTTCATCGCCGCGTTCTGAGAGTACCGCGTTGTAGGAGGGTTGACTGTATTTGAATTCAGGTTATTTGTTGTTCAAAGTAATTAAATAATTGAAGGCATCAGAGCATGAATCTTGATTCCTTATTTTTGTTACATAGCTACATCTAATTTGTCATTATTCTTTTGTACCAATTTCTCTTTCTTAATTCTAGAATTTGCAGCTTTTTTGTCTTTTTCAGTTCTTCAAAGTTTTTTCTCCCGCTCAATCCATTCTTCCCGCTTTTTCTTCTTCGCAGGTTCTACTTCTTCATACAACATATCCCAGGACTCGCTCGTGGCCACTGCAGGAGTAACGAGAGGCTTACTTTTACCATGATTTGATGAATTACCAGGATACAAGGCAACATAGGGAGGATTCAAGGTTTCTTCTGTTAGAAGTTCGTCCAGTTGCACATTGTCCACTAATTATTCAACTTCCCTCATATCTATCTGCTGGTCCGAAGCTGAAAAACATGTGTATTATTTATACAAGATTTCAAAATTTTTTGGTGCGTTTTATCTACGCTTTGCATCCATAATATGCCTGAAAACTCACATTGTAGTATCACCAATTTCTACTGTTCGAAATATGATTCGTAGGGAAAAAGTTCGATTCAAATTTCGGACACTTTATTTTGTAATTTTTTGAACGAAAATTGTATTACACTTATATATTTTATAGTCAACTGCGAAACACTTACCAAACCATCACAGTAAACTGTTAACGATATTGAGAACTGATGAGACACGGGAGAAATATTTAATATTGATGAAGGAGGTAAATTCTACGTGCTCACGCTAAGCAAATGTCAAACACAAACGATAATGAGTAGTGTTGTCAGATTTTTGCCGATTATGTTATAATTCAAATATAGTTCTCATATGAGATGATAGTGAAACCAAGGGATTACTCTAAAGAAGTAATTGTGATATTAATTTTATAGTTATACTAGCTGACCCGCCAAACTTCGACTCGCCCAGAATTTATTTTTCGTTATCACATTCACGTTTTCACCTTTTTCTTACTAAAAGCACGTTTATGGGTCCAATCGCAGAACTGTTTATTGGTTGCTCTTCTAATCTACCTTTTAAAATCATTTTTTACTATAAAATTTCAGTACTTCTACCAAACCTCGACATTATAATGTGGGATTATTTTCAGACACAATTCTCGTTGAAGATTTTTCAACCACTCGAAAATAACATGTTCCTCCGTTACATGGAATAAATATTTGATACAGAAAATATTATAGAATAAAGACAGCCCTAAATCGGACAATTCCTTTCTCGAGTTTTGCTCTTATCAACACATTTGGCGACCCTCTAAAACCTCCACATGCCAAATATGGCTCAATTTGCTTGATTAGTTCTCGAGTTATGCAGAAATTTGTGTTTCATTTGTATGGCAGCTCCCCCTTAGAAAGGGGGTGTCTAACCACCGTAAAAACATTTATTGCACTCTACAACTTTCATATGCCAAATTTGGTTCCACTTGCTTGATTAGTTCTTGAGTTATACAGAAATTTGCATCCCCTAAGAGAGAGAGGAGGAGTATCTTACCACCATAGAATCATTTATTGCACCCCAAAACCTTCACATGCCAAATTTAGTTTCATGTGCTAGATTAATTCTCGAATAATGCAGAAATTTGTGTTTCATTTGTATGGCAGCCCCATATCGCAGTATCGCAGAACTGTTCACTGATCGATCTTTTAATCGACCCCGTTTAATTTTGTATGGCAGCTCCCCCTTAGAGAGGGGGGTGGAGTGTCTAACCACCGTAGAAACATTTATTGCACCCTAAAACCTCCACATGCCAAATTTGGCTTCATATTCTTGATTAATTCTCGAGTTATACAGAAATTTGTGTTTCGTTTGTATGGCACCCCCCTCTTAGAGAGGGGGGTGGAGAGTCTAAAAACCATAGAAACATTTATCGCACCCACCTCACTTTCATATGCTAAATTTCGTTTCATTTGCTTGATTAATTTCCGAGAGTTTGTATTTAATTTGTATGGCAGCCCCCTCTTAGAGAGGGGGAGGGGTCTCAAACTATCACGAAAACCTTACCCGGCCCCAAAAACCCCTACATACCAATTTTCATGTTGATCGGTTCAGTAGTTTCCGAGTCCATAAGAATCAGACAGACAGATAGACAGAAATCCATTTTTATATATTAGGCTATCAAAAAAGTCCGACGGTATTTTTTTTTGAATTTTCATTTGTTCATAAAATTAGTTACAATCATCTGTTTTAAGTCAAATATGCGCCGTTTTGTTCGATGACTTCTTCCCAACGAGATGCCAACTTTATAATACCCCTGTTATAGAAGCTTATAGAAGAATATATAAATATATAACTTCATAATACCCCTGTTATAGAAGCTCGCTTCCTTATTGGCAAAAAACTCGGATGGCCAATTTTCACAGGCCTCTTTTGTGGCTAACTTCTGACTACCTAGCTCGTTCGCCATGGACAAAAACAGATGGTAGTCACTTGGTGCAAGGTCCGGACTATACGGCGGATGCATAAGAACCTCCCATCCGAGCTCCCGGAGCTTCTGGCGCGTCACCAAAGAAGTGTGTGGCCTAGCGTTGTCCTGATGGAAGACAATACGGCCTCTGTTTATCAAAGATGGTCTCTTCTTCATGAGTGCTACCTTCAAGTGGTCCACTTGTTGGCAGTACAGGTCCGAATTGAGCGTTTGGCCATAGGGAAGCAGCTCATAATAGATTATTCCTTGACAATCCCACCAAACACACAGCAGAACTTTCCTGGTCGTTAATGAGGGCTTGGCCACCGTCTGAGTGACCCACTTTTCATCGCCAGTCACCATCCGCTTCAGAAACGGGTCGATTTTGTTGCGATTCAGCAGCGATTCACATGCGTCGATACGGTCAAAGATGTTTTTTTGCGTCAACGTGTGTGGCACCCATACATCGAGCTTCTTTGTAAATCCAAGCTTCTTCAAATGGTTAATAACGGTTTGATGACTTATCCCCAGCTCTTGGCCGATGCTACGGCTGCTACTATGCCGGTCTTTCTCGGCTAATTCAGCGATTTTGTCGCAATTTTCGACGACAGGCCTTCCGGAGCGTGGCGCATCTTCGACGACCTCTACACCAGAACGAAAACGTTGAAACCATTGTTGGGCGGTGGAAATGGAAACTGTATCGGGTCCATAAACTGCACAAATTTTATTGGCAGCTTGAGATGCATTTTTGCCTTTGTCATAGTAGTACTTTAAATATGTCGGATTTTCTCTTTGTTTTGCTCCATATTTGCGACACTATAACTCACGAACGACTTAACCAAACAAAACACTGTCAAGGACTATATTATAGCGCGCAAAAATACCTTTCCAACAAGCTATAGTATGACTCGATACAATGAATACAAGTAGAACTACGCGCTTACAAAGACACCTCGCGGAAATACCGCAGGACTATTTTGACAGCCTAATATATAGATAAATAGATAGATATATAGATATAGATCATCAGTGCATTAAGAATTTCAAGATATTAGAAGAAAGTGTCCGAAATATGATTCAGAACAGAATTTCAATTTAACAAACTTCTCAAATGTATCTGGAATCTCAGAAAAAATGAGTGGTTCTATAGTTATGAAATGCAGTTTATTAGGACAAATTTCGATTTTGATATTTCATTTATGTTTATCTTACTTTGGGTTCCGATTCTACTTACTCAAGCGTCAAATTTAGCTCGAACGATCGATACCTAGAGTGAATACAATTTCTTCGGAAATGAATCACAGCGCCGAAAGACAAATGTGAAAACAATTCATAACCATTCCGGCAAATAGTTTCCGTGCGAGAACAAACAACATACGAGCGTCGAAGAAACGGTTGGTTAGGCGCCACTTGAACTTCAAATGGGGGAAGCGAATGCGAACGAAGCTTCCATTCTGCGGCCCCCGCCGACCGTGAAGTGATAAGTGCAATGGCAAATAATATTTTCTCCATTTATCTACTCGCTTATCGCCGGGCGAAACTTTCATTCGAAGGAATGTTTCTCTGTACGCCATGTTTTACACAGAATCAGTCCGCAGTTCGCGCGAGCGTTCTTCTCCCGCTGTTTGCTGCATTTCGTGTTGCCACCACTGGCCAACAAAGAAAACTGCGCGCGGAAAACTAAAAGCTTATTATCGCTTTTGTGCAAAAAGCCCAACCAACTTCCCAGCTGCCGATAGCCGTTCAGTGAGGTAAATAGTACGCAAAATAGTGCATTGTTGGAAAGTTAGCTTCACAGTTTTGCAAACAACTGTCGATTGACTGCTCCGGGGGAAAAGGGGGCCAAACGGTTCCGTGTTTGTTTTTTCCGCAATGGCGCCTCCACGGAACCATGGCGAGAGGTATGCGAGTTGCTAGCATGACTCGGCATCATTTTGGCTAAGCCGAGATGGATTAAATTGCAGTGAAATGCAGTGGGAAATTAGGGTAAACTGGAGAGCCTCGGGACAGTTCGATTGCTGTCCTGGGTGGGCATTGGATTGTTTTTAATAACTGTTATTATGAAAAATCGCTTTAATCTACGTATAAATTTGCGCTATTGTGCAAACAAATTGAGCAAACACCCTTCAGCCATATTTTTGGTGGCGCACGATTGGAGTCAATGCCAAAATAACTCAACTTTCCATCGGCAGTTGGAACAAGTTTTCGTTATCGAACCTGTCTAGCCACAAAATCGTAAACACAAATCAACTCCGATTGAGACCTCATTTGCAGCCAGGCATGTTTTCATCGCCATCTGTTGTGCTATGAGAATGGCAGCATACGATACCACATCCAACCCCGGTGACGGTAGGCTTCGGAGTCCACCGTAATGGCTGACAGCGTTTATGACAACGTGGGCGGTGAACAAAGTTTCATGCACGGATCGTTTTATTCGGTTGCATTCATTGGGAATCATTTGTGAATGACACGGCGAAGGCGGTTCAAAAGTCATTCGCTATTGGGAAGAACAATCACTTGCAACTCATCGAAGCCATCAAAGTGACAGCTTCTTCAGACTAACATGACAATGAGTTGTCGTCACCCAGTTTTACATTCAACTTTAAATCTTTGTGAACTATGAATATGAGTTCTTAATAGTAATAAAAACCACCCATGAACATGATTGCAACACAACAACAGATGGAGGGACGACAAAATCGCCAATCGTTAAACTGTTGTTACGTTTTTTATGACTCATGCTTAATTCACATTCCCAGCGGCGAACTTTTTTTTGCTCGCCATCGTACCTTACCGGGTTCAGCACGTATGTTCCGAATGTGGTTAGACAAAGTTGGTGCTCGGATCGGGAGGTGTTGGGCGCAGTGCTGAGGCTGAGGGAGGTGAAAATTATGACATACAAAGATAATCGCGGCCCATTCTGGTCCCATTGCCGAGCGCGCTTTGGTTAGTTTGCTGAGATTTGCTAATGAAGCTCAAGTTTTGTTTTGTGTGTTTGATTGGAGCGGTGACGAGGTTTTGTCACGATCGTCGCGATTTCGAATGTGTTGTTTGCTTGCCAAAGGGAAGTTGAATTGGATGTTAAGTGATCGAGACATGCACTGGAACGCGACCCGTTAAGGATATAACGACTCCAGGCAGCAGCGCTGAAAATTGTTTGCAGGCTATAAAAATTATCTATTTTTATTGTTGTTGGAGGTGGTGCGAACAAGCTGTAGATGGAGACTAGGGTTTGCACTAATGTTATGTAGTCATATCTGGTGGATGATATAAATCAAAAGTAGCAAAACTGTACATTAGTATGGATTGTCTTATCTAGGATCCCATCCGCATGCTTCCAAGTAATGTGTTTTCGGTCGCACGCCTGATTTATTCATATTATTCAGATTCAGATCGAAGGACAGAAATAACTGAGAAATTTTAATAAAGAAATTTTTGTTTTATGAGACAAATGAGCTGAAGTATAAATTTTATGGTTAGTATTTTTGTTTCAAATTTGTTAGAAATTAAATACAAACACATAGACATATATAATTCGATTATTTCGTAAGGAATTCAGCGTTTTTCTCTGTTTTTCTAATGCGAAATTCTGTTGTGATGTCCGGTGTCGACTGTATGGTCATTATTTCCCTGTAACTATATATTAAAAGATAAGACATAAGATCTATTCAAATCATATGAAAGGGCCTGGCCGGGTAAGGGAGTAAAAAGTGCCCCCAAACCAATTCACTAGCTGTATGGAAAATAGTGCATAGGGTACTAAATAAAACATTTTGGCAGTAGTACCATTAATTTGAGTCCTTCTATGGTACACCATAGGATCTATGGTGAACCTTTTCGTTTTTTTTCACGCCATTCTCAATAGCTTTGAGACAAAAATAAGAAAAATACTGAAAGTACATCTTACTAAGGTGTATCGATAAATATCTTCAAACAATTTTTTCATCAAAAAATCTGAAGAAAAAAAAATTAAACGCGCGGTACAAAAACATTTCGCATTTCGAAATTAAACAAAATATATAACTTTGACACCCACTTCTGCTCTAATTTTTATTTAAATTCGTTCGTATGTGTCTTTTTTACCTGTTGCGTAATTTTTCCTGAATTTTTAAAAAGCATTGCGAGACACAAAAATAATTTTCCTAATCGTCTGCATTATTATTTTTAATTTCCTTGAAATCGATTATTTTACTGTATTCGTGGTTTTCAATTGTAAGATTAAAATAGAAAATTAATAATAATTTGGATTTTTCAAAGTATTCTTCTCATTAATCCATTAATATTTTTCATACAGCTGGTGACTTGGTTTGGGGGCAGTTTTTACTCCCTTACCCGGCCAGGCCCTTTATATAAAATGAGAATCGAGAGAATTCTGTTGACTCAATGTGGTTCGCGTTAAATTTAAATTATGGAGAATTACTAACTTCACATGTAACGTAATACAGACGATGTTCTATATATTTTTAATAAAAAAAAATTGAAATATTTTGATTAATTATTTATGTGTTTTCGTCTGTTTTGATACCTTTAAGTTATATTTATGACGAGGAAAAGGCCCTTTTGAGCTGTTTACTCAAAAGTGCAGAGTAATTTCAACTCGTTTCTAAAAACATCTTATCGCAAGGTATTCACAATAATATTATAATACACATCATACAGAAAACATATGTAGGGAATTCATTCAATCAACTTGCGCCAACACTTATTTGAGATTTCTTTTGCCGAATATCACTTTAGAGTACGCGTGAGCACAGTGCAAGTCGGAGGAAATTTATTCGACGAAAAATTCCCCCGACCAGAACGGGAATGGATCCCGAACCCCCGGCATGTTAGGTGTGACGCTAGCCACTCGACCACGGAAGCACAATTCAAAAAGTTACCCTTTACAACATGTTCACCACCTCGAAAAAATACCCTGTGCAAAATTTCAGCTAAACCGGACCTAAGGGAGAGTGACCCAAAACGGTCAAAGTTTTAGTTTTTTGACAATCGAAAAATTACCCAAATTGCACGAATCGTCGAGTTAAATCACCCAAATTTTAACATCTGCGGCACTAGTTGCATAGGGTATATTATAATATTATATTATATTATTACAGGGGTCCGAAATATTTTGCATAGGGTATATTATCGAGCAAATCAACATTTCGCAGTAAGTACCGAACGAAACTTTGAAAAAACTATTTTTATTGGCACCCTAAACCATACGTTTTGCTTCGTATTCCGAAAAAAGACTATGTCCCAGAGTGCCGATTCTTTACAATTTTTTTTTTCGAGATGACAGTAAATCTCGACGTTTCATTCAAGACATTTGGCATCAATAATTTTTTTTCGGAAACCCCGATTTTCATTACTTCCTCGTTGGGTGATTTTTCGATTTTCAAAAAACTCAAACTTTGACCGCTTTGCGCCACTCTCCCTTGAGTCGGATTTAACTGATATTTTTTTCGAGGTGGTGATATTTTTTTTGGGTAACTTTTTGAAATTCGAGATAACCATTTTCATTGGCACCCTAATATACAGCCATTCCATGCCAAACCGACATAGTGGTTCTGGGAATTTCGTTAAAAGTGTTGTTTTTGTTTCTTATTGCAAAATAATGGACCAGATTTTTAAAAAAAAAAATTCGTTAGAGTGGCCATTTCGATTTTAGGGTGGTCCGAAAAATCAGTTTTTTCCGATTTTTTCTTCCGAAAATTTTCAAAAATTCATAACATTCAATCTACCAGACCGATTCAGGTGATCGATATATCAAATTAAAGCCAATAACCTGTTTTTTTAAATACTACACTTTTTGAAAATATAAATGAATTTCAATTTAATTTTCGTAATTTTTTATTGTAATGGTTTTTTATAGTTCTCATGGTCTCGGGACCAAGGGCGCTATAATTTTATATTTTTTACTTGAAATCTTATAATTTTTACCGTAACATATCTTGAAAACCAGAGATGTGTTCTTCTTTTTTTTAAGTTGTGATTTTTCAAAGTTAACCGATGGATAAAAAAATAATTTTCCCCCTTTTTCCAAAAACGTTTTTTTTTAAATTTTAAACACAATGAGAGACTTACTTATATGAATCCACTCGAATGTGTCTAACGATGCAGTCAGTGATATGGTTAAAGCCAACCTCACACTGGAAATAAATCAAGACGTTGTGAAACTTGTCATCGAATACTTTGGATTGCAGAGAATTTGAAAATTATAGTTTTCCAAAATTTCGAGTTTCGTTTATAAATGATTACAACAACATGCAGCTCCTTTCTGCGTAGCTGCACTTCTCCCTCTTTTCTAACCCTCCTGTACTCGCGTGCAAAATCATAACACGTATACTTGCGCATGGTGTCACAGACCGAAAATTGAACTTCTCTGTAATGTTGCCATTGTGTATTTTTCAGGCTTTATTGGCATTTATTTGAACAAGAGTGTATGATTGAATGAAAAAAACTCCAAAAAATATGTTTTCTTCGTCTTTATTATGTTTTAATAGTCATCTAATTCAGCCTCCTCAAAATAGAGTAATTTTTGATACTCGAACACAAATAAAGAAATTCTAATTTTTCACTGTTATTAATTAAAAATTAGCAACTGAATATAATTCATGGTAGTATAAAGAGCTATAAAATAACATAAAAACGTATTAATCGATTGTGGTTTCATTGGAGTAAAAATCAGAACATAGCATAACTGCATGCTCGAAACAAACATATTTTTTACATTTCATGCAGTTTTTGCGTGTTTTTCAGGTCTTTTATCGAAGAGAAGAATGTATAACGACCTTCTAGATAATTACCAGATGATAAAGGTTTTGAAATATAAAGTTTGCATATTTCTAATATTCTTTGTCTCTGTTTTCTTAGTAAACTAAGAATTAATGCTTTTTTTTAGGTGGGGCATAAAAAGGTGATATAAAAGGATTCCTATGAACTTCCTTTTCTTTTTCTTGTTTTCTTGTCGATATTGTTCATTATAAAAAAAATATCCCCAAAACTGTAACTGTTAAAAATTACCATAAGCTACCGATTAGTTTATAGTTTATTGTTTACAATTCTTCCACAAGTTAAAATCTTCCACAAGTGTGTATATGTATGACCATTATATTTAGCGAATTACTATATGAAAGTCAAACATTTATATTTTGCTTTTGAACGTATGAATCTAACGACGAATATATCGACGAATAGTTAAGATATTGATCCGTTCAATCCAGTTACAAAAAAGGACTGAAATCAAATAAGAATAGTCCGGTAATGATCTCATGCATTATATTCAATAAATATTCCACGCCACTAACATTAATTTATACATTTCATTCAACAATATTCTAGAATATGAAAAAATGTACTTGTCCAAAAAAGTTACTCCTATACTCGCGTCGGTGTGTCACACCGAAAGTGTTGAAAAAGTGGCACACGCCCCCTTTGTACCAACACATGCGATACGCTAAACGATGACGAACGACGAATAACGAAGCAAGAGAGAATCGCAAAGTCGTAGTGTTGATATTTTCTGAGAAATGAACGAATTATTGATTTCTCGGTCTGACAGACCAATGCGCGAGTATAGGAGTGTTAAGCATGTCAGCAAAACAGCCAAAGGCAAAATATCTCCAGTTTTTTTTTAATTTTCACTGTTTTATCCAGATTTTCTATTTTTTGGCGTTTGCATGTTTTTTAATCCCCAAAATTATATTATTTCCTTTCAGTTGTGAAACTGCTACTTCACTCCACTCACATCAAAGACCTTTATGACGACTTTCGTCTTTCCCTGTCTTTATCTATATAAGGTAAACGATGTTAGTTTGTCCAGTCGAAAATATTGTAACAGGATCACTGGACCACCTACAACCCGATACACATGCCCTTATGGCAACAAAATTCTAGCAAGTGCGTCACGCTGTGCAACCAAAATAAACATGCGAACCATGTCGTAAATTCAGGCCAAGGTTCCGATGGTTATTTATTGCATAATATGACGCGCTGACCATTAACTTCCTTTGTTTACTTTTGCACTTCTTCGCTAGCTTCGCTAGCGTGAATTTAATGACAAACACATGCTTGCGCAAATGCGCAAACGTTTCCTATTTATGCTTTCGATTCCGGTTGACATCTTTTCGGACACATGTGTTATGTGTTTTACTACAATTCGCCTGACCACGCATAATAATAGAATTTAGGTTGTAGCTAGTTGTAAGAAATAAACGAATTGAATAAAAGGGAGTCTGACCCAGTTGGGCGGACTCAGTATGAACGCGTACGTGAAAGTCTTTTCATATAACCGAAAGAAACTACTGGGTGTCCACATGGCGATCCTGCGACCTGCGACATGGCGACCGAGACCGGGACTAGTGTGATCTGTGCGGTACTAAGGGTGAGCTCCTGAAATCATTATATATATAAGCAGTTCTTAATAAAAAAAAAAAAAAAAAAAAAAAAAAAAAAAAACGAAATAAATCATAAATCATAATAATCATAAATAGATAGTTGTTGCCCAATGTGTTTTGAGACCAGCATGGGTCTTTTTAGCTCTAAAACTGTAGCAAATACAGGAGACCCTCAGGTCCAAATATTGAACCACTTAGAAAATCATGGTCAAATGCACGAATACCAAGGAACAATCCTTTGTATTCTTCTAGGCGTAATTATCATAACAACGCTCATGAAACTTTTTAAAGCCTACAAAACATGGGTAACAGCTCAAGCTGTGGAGGCGGCACGTAAAATGCAAGCGGCGTCCGACCTAGTATAAAACCAGATGGATCAAACTACAGCTAAGTTACATAAAAACGTCCAAAAACTACAAACAATCAACAAGACGATCCAACAAGAAATAGTAAAAAATCTTAGAAAAACTACATTGAGGGCTAAACTACAAGAAGCAGAGCAATTATATGCCGAAGTAAAACGAATTTTAAAACTAAATATAAATACTATTAAGGGATCGGACTGCACCCACTACATATCAACAGCTAAAGAAGCTATCCAAAATATTAGAGAAACTATAACTAGTAATAAACAGTATAAAAGACGTAGCCTAAAAGAGATTGGACTAGCGGTTTTATTTACAGTAGGATTGAACAAAATAAAATCAAAAATGGCAAACCTTCCAGAAACTATTAAACTCACTTCCTCCATAGTCCCTCAATTTGACGGAACAATCGACAAACTAAAATCATTTTTGGACGCACTGAACCTAGTAAAAACACTAGAAACAAATGACAATAAAACGACTATCATAACAGTTATTTTAACAAAACTCGAAGGAAGAGCTAGAAATGCCTTCCCCGACACACCATCTTCTTTGGAAGAAATCATTCAAACCCTTAAATCGACAATTAAATCCACACCCCCCGCTCAAATAATAGCAAAAATGACCGGTCTGAGACAAAATGGTAATATAGAAAATTTTTGCCAAGATCTCGAAATACTGGTCAACAAATTAGAAAATGCGTACATCGGAATTGAAGTTCCAACACAGGTTGCTAAATCATTGGCAACAAAGGAAGGAATAAAAAGCCTAGCTAACGGACTGAAAAACGAAAAAACCTCTCTAATCATCAGAGCGGGTACTTTCAACTCATTTTCAGATGCAACAACAAAAGCACTGGAAGAAAATTCCACAAGTTCGAATGTTAACATTCTCTCCTATTCGCAAATTAACAGAAACACAAATCGATACAATAACAATTTCAACCACCCTGCTAACAGGGGCAATTATCAGCGTTATCCATTTAATTCTACCAACAGAGGTAGAAACCAACACAGCTTTAATAATCAACAACGCAGAAACGCACAATTTTTCAACAACTCAACTTTTCCTCAAAGAAATAATAACAACCAGGGCCGACAGAACCAAGTTCGAGGTCAATTTACAAATAATAACACGCAGCGATATCACAACAACCAACACAATGCTAATTTTAACCGTCCGGTACAATACATCCGATTGATGGGAAACGAAGAAATTCCGACGGACGACCTCCAGTCCGAGCCGGTTATGTCATTGGAGGGAAACCAACAGTTAGGAAACCGATGCTAAACATTTACAAATGTGACGTAACTTGTTCAATGTTCGTCACCCTAAAAATGCAAATGACTAAAAGACCATGCACATTAATAATCGACACAGGTGCGGACATCTCTATAATCAAAGAAGACCCAATTAACGGAAAGCAAATAATAGACACCAACAATAAATGCATTATTAACGGAGTTACAGAAGGAAAAATAGAAACAATTGCAAGCACATGCACAAACATTATATTCAATGACATAGAAATTCCACATCAATTCCAAATCGTCAGCAATAAATTTCCAATAAAAGCTGATGGCATCTTAGGTAGAGACTTTCTAACCAAATTTGAAAGTAACCTATGTCTGAAAACATGGCTAATGACATTCTTTTATGATAATACGCAGATAGAGATACCAATTCAAGATAACTGGGATAATAATTACGTTATCCCACCAAGATGTCAGTTAATAAAACAATTTTTCTTACCGAACATAGAAGAGGATACCGTCATAATAGCACAAGAAATTAAACCAGGCCTATTCTGCGCAAACTCAATAATCTCTAAAAATTCATCATATATTAATCTCATAAACACTAATACAAGTGAAACAACAATACCAACAGATTTCAAACCACTAGCAATACCTTTAAGCGAATACTCCATTAATCAACTTAACACAACAATAAATCAGGATTCTCCGAATAGAATTACCCAACTACTCAAAGAATTAAAACTGGAAAACACACCAGACAATGCGAAAACTAAACTTATCAAACTTTGTACAACTTATAACGACATTTTCGCTTTGGAAAAAGATACATTAACAACAAACAATTTCTACAAGCAAAAAATATGTTTAGAAGACAAAACTCCAGTATATATAAAAAATTACAGAACACCTGAAGCCCAAACAACAGAAATAAATAAACAAATTAATCACATGCTCGATAATAAAATAATTCAACATTCCATCTCACCATATAACTCACCAATATTACTGGTTCCCAAAAAATCTAACAACCAAGATAAGAAATGGCGATTGGTGGTTGATTTCCGCCAACTAAACAAAAAAATTACACCAGATAAATTTCCACTTCCAAGAATAGACGAAATCCTTGATAATTTAGGTAGAGCAAAATACTTTTCCACATTAGATTTAATGTCAGGTTTTCACCAAATAGAACTTGACGACAAATCAAAAAAATACACAGCATTTTCAACGTCTAACGGCCACTACGAATTCACTAGGTTACCTTTCGGCCTTAATATATCCCCAAACAGTTTCCAGAGAATGATGTCCATAGCTCTCAGCGGACTACCTCCCCAATGTGCATTTCTTTATATTGACGACATAATCGTTGTTGGATGTTCTGTAACTCATCACCTCAACAATTTAGAAAATGTATTTCAACAACTACAAAAGTATAACCTAAAATTAAATCCCCAAAAGTGCTTATTTTTTAGACCCGACGTGACATACCTAGGACACAATATTTCAGCTGTCGGCATACAGCCCGACCAAACAAAATTTTCAGCAATATTAAATTACCCCACACCTTCGACTCCCGATGAAGTCAGGCGTTTTGTAGCCTTCTGTAATTATTATCGAAGGTTTATACCGAATTTCGCAGAAATAGCACACCCATTGAACAAACTGCTAAGAAAAAACGTAAAATTTGACTGGACCCCCGAATGTCAAATAGCATTTAATAAATTAAAGAATGAACTCATTTCACCAACGTTACTTCAATTTCCTGATTTTACACGAGAATTCAAACTAATAACTGACGCCTCGCAAGTGGCATGTGGCGCAGTATTAACCCAAGAACAAGACGGAATAGAACTTCCAATAGCCTATGCGAGCAAAGCCTTCACGAAAGGTGAGGCAAATAAATCAACGATTGAACAGGAATTGACTGCAATTCACTGGGCAATAACGTATTTTAGACCCTATCTTTATGGTAGAAAATTCACTGTGAAGACAGATCATAGACCTTTAGTTTACCTATTTTCTATGAAAGACCCCTCATCAAAACTCACTAGAATGAGGCTGGATCTAGAGGAATTTAATTTCGACGTAGAATACTTACAAGGAAAACTAAATGTAACGGCTGATGCCCTATCAAGAATAAAAATTGACTCTGAAACACTGAAAACAGTGATGGCCATGCAAACTAGAGCCATGACTAGGAAAACACAAAGAATTGAAAATAACCCCGAAAAAGCGAATTTCACTGCACTCGACAACACCGAGTCTGATCAACTTAAAGTGTACGAGGCAGTCGAACCTAGAGAATGGGAGAGTCTACCCAAACTTCAATGCGGACGCGCATTTGAAAGTAATGAAATCACTTGTGAAAATGAAACTGAAATAATAAAATGCGCAATAACAAACAAAACAGGATATAGAGAAAAAATGTCGACATACACTGAAATTGCAAGCAATGACGAAAAATCCCTAGGAAACTTATTACAAAAAATTGAAAATATGACCAAGAAACTGAGAATAAGCGTGATAGCTCTAGCGTTATCGAGCGCAATATTCCAATTATGCAGCGTTCAACTCTTCAAGAAGACTTGTAACGACTCACTAAAAGACTTGCAAATAGTGCTCTACACACCCAAGCGTGTGATAGAAAGCAGTGAAGAAAAACTAAGTATCCTAAAAAATTTTCACAACACACCAATAGGCGGACACGTTGGTGCCAGCCGACTATACAAAAAACTCAGTAGACTCTATTCGTGGACAAAAATGAAACAAGAAATTTATGATTACGTCAGAAATTGCATACAGTGCAAACAGAACAAATACTTAACGACATCTAACGAAAATTATATACAAACCAAAACCCCTCAAAAACCCTTCGACCATATATCCATGGACACGATTGGCCCCTTCAATAAATCAAATTCCGGAAACAGATACGCCCTAACTATCCAATGTAACCTTTCCAAATATGTAATAATAAAACCAACCTCCGACAAACAAGCATCTACAATAGCAAGAGCTTTCGTCGAAAACTGCATCCTTGTTTACGGCACTCCTTCTGTTATCCAAACAGATCAAGGAACCGAATACAGGAATGAATTATTCGAGAACATATCTAGACTATTACAGATAAAACAAAATTTTTCGACACCCTATCACCCCCAATCCATAGGAGGACTAGAAAGGAATCACCGTTGTCTGAATGAATACGTAAGACAATTTGTCAACCCTACACAAAGTGATTGGGATGACTGGCTGCCTTACTACACATTCTGTTACAACACGACTCCTCACACAGACTTTTCCTACACACCTTTCGAACTCGTTTTTGGCAGAAACGCCATACTACCCTTCAATATCCAAAATCCTACACATATAGAACCAATATACAATCTCGAAGACTACCACAAAGAGCTACAGTTCAAACTAAAAGTTACAGCAAAGACTACTAAAGAGTTAATTGATAAAATAAAAAAGAAGCGTACAGATAAACAAAGTGAACTTGCCAAACCAATACAAATAAAAATAGGAGATTCAGTCCTGTTAACGAATGAGAACAGAAGAAAACTAGATAAAATATACCTTGGACCATTCCAAATAATATCAATTGAGCATCCCAATGTCACAATTGTAGACATTAAAACTAAAAACAAACAGACTATACATAAAAATCGCATAATAAAATGCAACTAATGAGCAACCCATCTCCATTAGGGGGAAGGGAATGCATAACTATATTAAATTCCCAGACGATCACGAGTTTATAATATTACCTATTCAAATACCTATGTTGTATTGTATACTACAACAGTTTACCAAGTTAGTAATTAGTTAGTTAATTAACTCGAATACAAAAAAAAAAATGTACATATTCCAAATATTAAACAAACATGTTTATACATACAAAAACCAGAATAATTGTAAGGTCAGACGAATTCTAGGCGAAATTTACTGAACACGAATGATTCCATTAGATTACATCATTCTCAAAAAGAGGGAAGGTGTAACAGGATCACTGGACCACCTACAACCCGATACACATGCCCTTATGGCAACAAAATTCTAGCAAGTGCGTCACGCTGTGCAACCAAAATAAACATGCGAACCATGTCGTAAATTCAGGCCAAGGTTCCGATGGTTATTTATTGCATAATATGACGCGCTGACCATTAACTTCCTTTGTTTACTTTTGCACTTCTTCGCTAGCTTCGCTAGCGTGAATTTAATGACAAACACATGCTTGCGCAAATGCGCAAACGTTTCCTATTTATGCTTTCGATTCCGGTTGACATCTTTTCGGACACATGTGTTATGTGTTTTACTACAATTCGCCTGACCACGCATAATAATAGAATTTAGGTTGTAGCTAGTTGTAAGAAATAAACGAATTGAATAAAAGGGAGTCTGACCCAGTTGGGCGGACTCAGTATGAACGCGTACGTGAAAGTCTTTTCATATAACCGAAAGAAACTACTGGGTGTCCACATGGCGATCCTGCGACCTGCGACAATATGATCTTGGTTTGTCCAGGTTTTCGAATGCTCTAATTCAGCGCACCTGTGTCAAATCAGTTACAAAACATATAAATAAAATTGTCTTTTTCATGATTTACAGTAGTTTTATATTAATTTTCTATGGATTCCTATGTTTTAAAGGCTTATAAAGTCCACCTTCTATTGGTGTCAATGCACCTCTCATTTCAGCTTACTTTTAATCAATTACATGATGATTATTTATTACGTATCCAGACTTTTCTGGATTATAACACTTACAAATGTTGTAAACATAATGTTTGCACACCATTTGTACCAGATTTATATCTCTAAATCATGTAATTAATGTACCTCGATGACCTCAATGCCCGCATGGTTGCTATGGCTACCGCTTGGCGCGCTGCAGTTTGATTGAGAGCGTTGAGAGCGAGGATGATTGATGAACTATTCTAGTCAATACTTATTCTGATTGACGAGACTAATGAATACAAATCTTCCTCTTCATTCAACTGACTTCAATCTAGACTTCTACTTCTCTCTTACTCGCGTACACTATCTGTTTACCCGCGTACACAATCTTATTTTTACAACCATATAGAGTGCAACGAAAACTTGATTTCTGATTCAAAAAAGTAGTTACACCATAAATGTCTACCCACCGTCAAACCTACGAACATAGACAGTTACCAGGTATGATCTAAAGGTCCTCGCGTTAGTATTAGTAAATATCGTACAGATTGGGAGGAATTCTAAACACAATTTTCATTCACTTTGTCTCCGAGTTCAATTTTCTGAAAAAAAAACCCTACAGAAAAACGTCCGACTGACTGTTTAGTCATGTTGACGGAGAAACTGCGTGGAAAAGCCAAAACTTATTTCCAATTGAATACTAAGGGGAATTTCTTCATAGTCTCGCTGACTATCCTCAGTTAAATATGACTATACCGAGCCCTGGTGGTGAGTGCTGTTCATCTTTTAAATGCCCAAGAAATGGCAATATTATGAAGAAACCCTAAATTATGAATGGATCAATATGATGACTGTAAACTCAAGAAATGAGAAATGCAACATCTACATGAAAATGCGATTTTTTTCATTCAAAAATGGTGAATTCAAAAACCGGACGATTTCAAGCCATGATCATTTGTCGGACAAAACATGATCAGAAGTGGACAAACCATGAAAATCGTTATGCAGTAAAACCTGTTTTTGTACGGTTTTTTTTGTGCGAATTTTTTTTTCGTGCGATTTTTTTGTGCGATGTATGAAAAGAAGCATACAGTTATCGTTCATTTGGTTTTTTTCGATGGTTCATATGCATTTCAGTGCGAAAAAAGCATATTTGCGTCTCAATTATCCACTTCTGAAATCATTTTCATCCTCCCATCAAATGGTTTTCTAAGTTTTTACATGACACGATTTCTAACAGCAACACGTTTCGACATGCAACTAAAAGCACAAAACAGCCACGCGCAATCGAAAAGGCAAAGTGTCCCATCGCAAAGCAGGGAAACAAATGGAAATTGAACGGTGAATGGCGTGGATTTGAGTTATTTTCTTGGGGGAAACTTTTTTTATGCGGTCCCTATCTATCGCACAAAAAAAGTTTTTTTTCAAAATGTGTACCGAACACGATGTTTAAAGCTGCTGGTGAAGTTTTGCACGATTTTTTTTATGCGATTTTTTATGCGGTCCCTATCCCCCGCTCAAAAAAAGGTTTGCCTGTCAAACATAAAAATTTGGTCAATTTGAACGCTTTATGGTATTAATAGCAACTAGAGACTTGGGGCTTTTCAACAAACTCAAATTCGTCTTGATTATATATGATTTCCATGAAGAAAAATCGATTTGCATTTACTAGTTGCGTGAAAACACTCTAAGTCGGACAAACCATCATCCTTATTTTACCTTATTTCATATCATGGTGGTAATTTTAAATAAAATATTGTTTATTAAAAATGAATCGAAATATTGGTGTGTCTTTCAATCTATTCCGATTTATTTTCGATCACCTTCTGCTCGAATATAATTCATGATTTATTTGTAAAAAAAATAATTTAGCATGAGCCGTAATTTCCTCCATTACGGCTCGCGTTCACATTCAATATTCTAGGTTTAAAAACTTGTAGCTTGAAAACAATGCATGTTTGTGATCATAATTAGTATGGAAATCTAGAGATCCGTACCGTACAAATCCGGAATCTCTGCTGCGTATGTCAACTCGGAACTGATGAATCAGCATAACAATTTAATCCGTCTAATTAGGACAGATTAGGAGGCAGCATAAAAGCCAAGAAACCCGTTCTCTATCGCCCATCTGTAACATCCTGCTCTCTCGGGAGTGTTTCGACTTACACACACTGTAATCAAGTCCATTTCATTTATTACTTAATTGAGTTATATTATTAACGTTGCGTTGCTTCATCAACGACGATCTGCGTTGCTTCGTCTGCTCCTTTGGCTGATGGAACAAACCAAAACGGTAGCTCAATCACAAGTGCATCAAACCGTGGTGGAAAAGGGACGAATAATCTCCGATTGCAGTCGGAGTGAAAATTTCACAGTAATGAAAAGTACCGCGTCAGTTCCTCGAACCTTTTTCTTCCACGTCCGTCTTACGGAAAACGGAATTCGCACACAAAAAAAAAAAAGCCGAAGGCAAACATATCATTACCCGCAAACCAGAAGTCAGAACGCTGCCGCTTCTCTGCCGGGCGAAGGAAGCCCCATTGCCATCCGATTCCGGGCGCTACCGGGTTAGTGTTTCATGTGGCTGCTGAACTCCAAGCAGTCATCCATCCGTCTCATCGTTTCCATGAGGCCTCACACCTTGAGAGAATAAAACAACAACGCAGCAGCAGCAGCAACCGTCTGACTGATGGCAGGTGGGGGAAAACAGGAATCCGTAAATGCGATCAGCGCAATTAAATTGTAAAACAAAACTTAAACAGAGAGTAAATCATTGCTGGCCTCTCGAGTTGAATCGACTGTTTCTCGTTGCTTGTAATTTTACTGTTAACGCAAACAGCAATCTTCCAGCTTCGAAAGGGCCATTGTTTCCTCGAGTGGCACTTTGTCGGTTCGGATTTTTTTTTCGCTTCTTCCCGTTCTCTCACTTCAGGTACATAATACATTGGACTTGCCAGCAGGATATCGGGATATCGACTCATCCCTACAGGCCGTATATTTCTCTGTCTGTGTGTGTAAACCGAGGTGCGTTCATTCATTCGTTCGCTCGTCGATTCAATTAAATTAATTAAAAGTGATTCAACCATTCCGTCAAGGGAAGGCTTTTCTTAAAATGCGTGTACAATCGACCGCCAATGCTTAAGCAAATTCTAATTTTCCTTCTGATTTTCCGCTACAGATAACCTGCTTTCGAGTGGAAGAACCGAGGGAGGAGGCGCCTGGTGGCGCGCGGCCTGGAGGCTGATCCCATTGTATAATGACTTTTCGGGATGAGAGGCCCACCCAGGTTGAGATGCATCTCACGGACGAACGAAAACAAAAACAAAAAATCCTCGATGCTCCAACCATTCTACGGTTTCTGCTACGGTCTGGATGTGTAAGTGTACCGATCAGTGTTTTTTTTTCGTAGTGCGTGTTTTTGTTCCGCCATTGGGAACCCACCCACATCCATTGTTGTATCCGCGGAGCGGAGTATTACGGCATCCCGACCGCTGCGGGCCATCGTGATGACCTTTACGAAATCGGGCGCTCATAAATTGATTTTGGCCCCATTCATTTTCAATTAAAACGCATTACTCTTCGATATCCTCGCGGTTGCACCTTTCAGGTGGGTCAATTGTTTCTGTATTTGCGCACTCGTGATTTCCGCGGACAGGATTTTTTTTTTCTGCTGCCGTTGTTGCCTTTCTTCTGGTTCAATTGAGTCGTGTTGGGGGTTGAAAGTTGATAGTTAGTTTATAATTCGTTTGATAAATGAACTTGAACGCGAGTGATCGGTGAGCGGTTGTCAGTTGAAAATTGTAAAAGAATATTCAAAAGAACAGTAGGATTTTCAGCTCTAAATCTAGACTGACCTCAGTTAAAGTCGCATTGGACTCAAAAATACGTATGTGCATATCTAATGAAGTCGAACTAAAAATTTAGATTTTAATTTTTTTCATGTTTTATTCGAACAAAAGATATTCCGTTTGGGTTGGAGGAAATATGAGTTTTCCACAGCATTTGGGAGTTCATTTTAACTGAAGTGTAACTTTTTAAAAGGGCGTATCGATTTTGGTAACAGAAATATTTGATAATTTATTTTTCAAAAACTATGAGTCCTACGAAATAGTGTCTTCGAAAGAGTTATAGAGTATTGATGTCCAAACGTGAAAAAATATACACTGAGAAAAAATTAGTCCTTTTTTTACTTTCAAAAAAAAAACTATAATTTGCAATACTTAAAATATATATATACAGCCATTCCATGCCAAACCGGTATAGTGGTTCTCAGATTTTCGTGAAAAGTCGTAGTTTTGTTCTTTATTGCAAAACATGAGACCCGTATTTTTTTCAGTAGGGCGACCATTTCCATTTTGGGGTTTTCCGAAAAATCAACTTGTTCCTCTTTTTCCCAAAATTGACTTTTTCTACAATTCATAACTTTTGAACTACTAGACCGATTCAGATGATCGACATATAAAATTAAAGCCAATCACCTGGTATTTTTTTTTAAATACTATACCTGCAGAATATTCGAATTCTGCTCTCGTTATTATTGATTGTATTCGTTTTTAATGTTTAATGTTTTTTTGGTCTCGAGACCAAAAGCGCTATATTTTTTTATATTTTTTCTGGATAGCTGAGGATTTTTCACATAACATATGTCGTAACCAGAGAGGCGTATTTTTTCGTTTTTGAGTTATGATTTTTCACAGTTAACCGATGGTTCGAAAAATCCATTTTTCCTCTTTTTTCCAACACAAAAATTCATAACTTGTGATCTACTGGACCGATTCAGATGATCGACACATAAAATTAAATCCAATTAGATAGTCTTTTTTGAAAAATAATAGACTTGCGAAAAAAATGGATTTTGATTTGAACTATAAAAAACTAATACAATAAATAATGTATTAGTTTTTTTATAGTTTACATGGTTTCGGGACCAAGGATGCTATATTTTTTATATTTTTCTTGAAAGCAGAGGTTTTTTTTACATAACATAACCAAAAACCAGAGATGCGTTATTTTTCGTTATTAAGTTATGATTTTTCAAAGTTAACATATTTTCAGTTTTCGTTCAATATTTCTATGCGGCTAGATTGGGTGTATGCGACTAGAATTCAATTAATTGACAAATGTGTCATTTTCTTGAAAAAACTAGTTAATTGTCTTTAATTTGATATCGATCATCTGAATCGGTCCTGTAGTTCAAAAGTAATAATTTTTTGAACAGAATCATTTTTGGAAAAAAAAAAGAAAAATGATTTTTTGGACCATCGGTAAACTTCGAAAAATCATAACTTGAAAACGAAAAAAACCTCTTTGGTTTCGACATATGTTATGTGAAAAATCCTCAGCTTTTCAGAAAAAAAATATAGAAAAATATAGCGCCCTCGGTCCCGAGACTTTGAATACAATAAAAAACGAATACAATCGATAACAACGAGAACTTTCTGCAGGTGTAGTATTTTTCAAAAAAGACCAGGTGATTGGCTTTAATTTTATATGTCGATCATCTAATAGTTCAAAATTTATGAATTTTTGAAAAAAAAATCATTTTTGGAAAAAAAAAAGAAAAAAGTTGATTTTTTGGACAACCCTAAAATGGAAATGGTTACCCTACTGAAAAAATAAAAAAATACGGGTCTAATGTTTTGCGATAAAGAACAAAACTACTACTTTTCACGAAAATCTGAGAACCACTATATCGGTTTGGCATGGAATGGCTGTATATCTTATATATAAAATTCTCGTGTCACCGATTCTAATGAAATTATGCACAAAAAGTTTGTTAGCCATGAGAATAGGTCGTAAACTATATTAGATACCGCTATGATTCCGATTACTGTATATTTACCTTATATATACCAATTAGGGCGGCACTATGAGAAAAAATCATTTATAAATTGATTTTTTTTTTGTATTTATTTAAATTTGGTTTCAGAAAATAACATAAAAACCCAAATTTTCATCCTTTTAACCCCGTCCCATTTTCTTTATTTTTTATTTCGCAATTTTGAACGAAATGCGATAAACACAATATCCAAATAAAAAACTTAACAACATTGAGCTTCGTGTTCTATTTCTGTAAAAAAGATACGGAATTTTGGGTGCAATAAACACACTTTTTGAACGAAAAATATTGATAGAAATTTGTTACACTCTTTCAAATATGTTTTGTATGTATCAAAGTGACACATTTTCTACAAGTGGATAGTGTACAATAATTCTGTTCTATAATGTTTTTTATATTATGTATAAAGCTTTAGCGGAAATGTAGTTAAAACAAATAGAAAAAAAAGTTGAGTTAGGGTCAGGACTATGTCATCTAAGTATTCAAGTAACATGAAAAAATAACCTGTATCCAAATGTTACCAATTTAAAATTGTTTTCGGTTTGCTAGTTGGATAGAGAGTAGATTGCTCCACAACTTCTGTTTTTGATTAAGGCAAGGTTGCCGCATTTCCATGGATCGATTAAATTTGAGTCTAACAGATTTCAGAATGCAAAAGCCGATTTTGTTCAAATCGTGGAATCCGATCGGCTTTCAGACCAATTGGATTCCGGAATATGGGTTAGTGTTTGATATTGTTCCCCCCAAACATGGTTCATGGCCTATGCGGTGATCTGAAGCTTTTACCGCCTTGTGTTGCAGATGGAAAACACGATCACAAGGGTAGGTGAATATCCAATGTAAAAACGAAGAAACGGACAACCATTGACAAATATCAGTAACGCAGACTTTGACGGACTGAAAATCGTTGGGTATTACCACATTCGCCTCAGCTGAGCAAAACGTTCATATTTATATTAGTGTTGAGTTTCGCTGTCCAGCGAAAAGCAGTATAAAAGTCCGCGAATAAGGCAAGCAATATGGCTGTGTTTCAAATTCAGAATATCGATTTGACTACTTCTCGATTGAATGACAACGACAAAATAATGCGCCAACAAATTGGCCAGTATATCAACACCAATGAAGTTGTAAATGAATCATGACTGTTGGGTCCCGTTCATGAATTGTGAAACCAAAGATATGGTTTCACAATTCATGAACGGAACCCAACAGTCATGATTTTGGCTATCCATTCAGAAAACCTATTTTTCATTAGCGAAACCGTAATTGAAAAAAAATAATATTGATTTTCTTTATTTCATTTTAAAGTTTTAGATAAAAATATATTACTTTCTTCCACTTCACATTTTATATATTAACATTATTCTTTTTTTTACTTATTTACATATTTTACACAAACACATCAGTTACGCAAATGAAATACATTGAAATAAGATGGTTTGAATGATTTGATTTTTTTTTATTGTTGGCGATCATCGTCCAAAGCGCTCAATAGCTCTTATCGCCACATATTCGTTTGATCTTCATCAACGAATGGATCAAAAACGTAAAACCATTCAAACATACGTACAATATATTAGTTATTGTTTATTCAATTACCAAAATATTCACTAGAAACTATTTATTTGGCAGAACAACGTTTGCCGGGTCAGCTAGTATATATATATATATGTATATATTTTTTTATATAAAATAGAAGTCATGTAGAAAATTTTAGAAATAGGTACAAGATGGTAAAACTATTTTTGAAGAACTTTGTGAAACATCGAATTTTTATGAATTTTCGAAACTTCGAATTTTTTTATGATGATTGTTATTTAGCCACAATTTATGAATCATGATGTGATTCAAAATAAAAAATCTCTTTATCAATCTTCTTCTAAATGCAGCCATTCTCGAGATATTTGAAAAAACATTTGTAATTTATTCCCTTTTTCAATTTTATTTTTTTTTAAATAATATGTATTTTTAATTTTTTTTAAATGTCTCCATATAAAATAGAAGTCATATAGAAAATTCAAAAAATGACCCCAAGATGGTAAAACTATTTTTGACAAACTTAGAGGAACATCGAATTTCAATGAATTTTTGAAACTTGGAATTGAGGTATGTTAACAATAATTTTTAGCAGCAAATTATGAATTCTGATGTGATTGAAAATAAAAAATAACTCTTTATCTATCTCTATCTCAATCTCTTCATCTAAATGCAGCCATTCTCGAGATACTTGAAAAAAAAATCTCATTTATTTTCTTTTCTAATGGTAAATACGCTCTTTTAATATGTATGTCGTATTATAAATTTGCTTATCATTTTCAACAACTTTTCCAAATACATCATTATGGTAAAACTAAATGTTTAGGAGTTACGTTGAAAAATATTATCGCTACGTTTTGTATTAACTCACATGTCTTCAAAGGTGTTTCAACATAACTCCTATACATATATATTAGCTATTAGAAAAGACAAGAAATTAGAAATATTTTTTTTTAATATCTCGAGAATGGCTGCACTTAGAAGGAGATTTATGAAGAGCTTTTTTGTTTTAAATAACATCAAAATTCTTAATTTGTTAAAAATCATTGTTAACATACAAAAATTCGAAGTTTCGAAAATTCATAAATATTTGATGTTCCACGAAGCTCGTCAAAAATAGTTTTACCATTTTGGACTCATTTTTTAAATTTCCTGGACCTCTATTTTCCATGATAAATAAAAATAAAAATGCATATACAGGTAAACTTCGATATAACGTACAATTCACTTTCAAAATTGTACGTTGTATTGAATTGTACGTTATGTCGAAGCATAAGAAAGTACTCACAAACGTAGTCTATAATACTTTATTGTGTTGCTTTTTTAGTAGAGTTAATGAATAACTCATTTCGGCATTGATTGAACTTGTTTTAGCATCACAATACAGATAATTCATTGTTCTATCAGAAAAAAAATATTGAAACAAATTTTCCTTCACACTTTGGAAATGTGTACGTTATATCGAGGTAAAATGTACGTTATATCGAGTGATGTTATATCGAGGGTACGTTATAACGAAGGTACCTTATATCGAAGTTTCCCTGGTTGGACTCGATTATATGTCATTCGATTATATATAATTTTGGACTCGATTAGATACAGGTTGGAAAAATATATATATATATATATATATATATATATATAAGTTAAAGAAGTTAGGCCTTTGGGAAGGTTTTTAAAAAATTATAAACGAACTACCTCACTTGAACATCGAATCATGACTGACTTTATTCCTTACTAATTAGCCTGAGCTGAGTTCCCTAACGCGGCGTACGGTTATGCTGATTCTCCAGTTTGGTTCCGGTGAGCTCGATCGTGGTGGACTTCGACCTGGCCAAAGCGCTGAGCCTTAGGATTGTGTATCGAACGATAGGTCGATGTTTCGATGGGTCGTTGGTATCGATGATGTTGACGGTGCAAATATTCAGGTCGATGCGCCGTCAATGATGATGCGCTGTTTGTTCATGTGTCGCCCGGAGAACTGATGCGTTAGCTCTATTGGAAGTGGGTCACCGCTGTTGTTCGGTGGTTAGTTGATCTGTTCGTGTAGTACATGGGGATGTGGGTGTTAACTACTCTCTCCCTAATGAAGATTCGTCTCGAATCTTAAGTTGTTTTCTTCGGAGGTACAATTCGATGAGGCTGCTAGAATTGAAACCGCTGTTGTTGATTGTTGCATAGATGAACTTCTGCGAGTATCGTTGAAGTTGTTTGTGCTGGGTTTTCTAGTGATTTGTCTTGTTGGGTTTGATCTGAGGAGAGGGAAGATGTCATGCTTTTTGTGTTAGCATAGGGTTTTACCTCTGTTGATACATTTCGTGGTGTGGTGTATACTCCAATATGTTTCTTCAGGCTCATGATTGCCAATCCTATGATCATGGCTGCGAGTGGAATCAGGAATCCAATCGTAGTATGTTGCAGTGTTATGTGGTCTCTTTGCAGTTTATGGATGTGGTCTCGGTTTTCAATTCTAAGCAGGTTTACTTGTTGCAGATCAGGTTGGTTGAAGATTACTGTTGGCTGAAAGTTCACTCCAATTGTTGAAATAGTTCTGATCTCGTGATGATTAATTGTCCTCTTGTCGTCGTATTTGCTTCCATTGATTGAAACAGAGCAGTTTGGATATTTGATCAGTAGAGTTCCCGTTATCTGTCTCGATTTGATGTTGCAATTTGAATCCAGAAGAACGGATTTATCAGCGTTTCTCACGATCAGCGTGTGGTCGTCGATAGGCTTAATGTCCATTCCGATGCGATGTTCCTCGTAGGGGCAAGATGCGTTGATTCCTCTTAATGCGTTGTCGATACAACCGTCGCCTGTTAAATTCGTGAGCTCCTGTCTTTGGCAAATTCTATAATTTTCAACAATTGTACATTCGTTATTTATTCCTAGTGTCAGTGTTTTACTCAGAACAGCTGAGTTGTAGGGTGTCGATATAATTCTGTTTTTTCTTGGTAATGTTTCAAATCTAATATATTGGAACTTTTCTGACATAAATATTGGGATCTTGATCACAAATATTATTTTTGTACTTTCATGATGTGTTTCTATACTAAGAAATTCATAAATTTGGTCAATATTGTTAATGTGAATATTTTGTTCTTCTAACTTTTCTAGTACAAACTCTGTTTCATTATTGTTTAATATTGCCCTAGATAAAATCCCTATTTTCGATAGTTGTACAATTTCAAAAATGTCTCTTAGTTGGTTGTTTAGTAGATCTAGATTGAAAAATAGATCGTGAACTATTCCTTTTAAATGATTTTCATATTCTGTGTTTACGTTATTGGCAATTCTCGATATTCTTCTTAAAACCTCAATTTGGTTTTCATTTACGTGGCTAATTAAATTGTTAATTTTAGCTTCGAATTCCTGATTGATTCTGATTTGTCGGTTGTTGTTGTCAATAAGTGTGTTGGTTTTGGTTTTTGAATTTTCTATCGTTTGTCGGATTAATTGTAAATCGTCGTCGTCTAAATTGCCGGTCAATGATTTGATAAACGTTCCTAATGGGTTTAAGAGTCCTCGTTTCTGTCGGTGTATGGGTTTCAACTGTTTGTAATTGTCGGAAATTTGTTTCATCCTAATGTCCAATGTTTTAAGGTATGGTTTCGTGAAATTTTGTCGTTCGAACTGGTGTAACGTATACTGGAGGTTGGTGAAACTACTTTCGAACTTTTCCAAATCCACGATGTGGAGATGGAAATGTTGAGATGTGATAATCTTCGCTTCTCTCTCGCTAAATGCTATTATTCCATCATGTCGTGAGAGGTCTGTTATCGTCACTTCTGCTGTAACATCAAGGGCTAATCTGGAATAGAGAAATATGTGAGTACTACTTTGGGTTTCGAGACGTCATTTTCTTTGACGTCTTATTTTTGTTTTATGTATCGTTCTTCCATTCTGATCTTGGAAGGTTTTTGTGTTATCTCTTGCGATTTGATATCGTTTATACTTATCCTTTGTTTTACTTTTGACCCCTTGGCGCGCGACGTATACAGTTTCGTCCACTTCCAGTGATGGGTCAGCTTCCTTGTTTTTGTTGTGGTGCTGTAAATCTTGTTTTTGTTTTTTAATGAGAGCTAATGTTGCTTCATTGTATATTTCATTCCTTTTCCTAACAATTTCTTCAATGTTACTCGGTCTCACCTCTCCCTCTTTTATTCCAAAGAATACTTCTTTGGGTCGCATCTTGGTTGGAATACTTTCATGCTGATATGATTGATATGGTTGACGGGGAATAAATGGTCGATGATTAAACATCGGTTGATGAGTTTGTAATTGAGGATAAAAATGTATTGGTTTGGGTAAACGTGGTGTTAAAGTCGGTTTACTTAAGCCCGTACGACTTTGATAGTTACGTTCTTCTACCGCAGCATCAAATGCTTGTTTTATATTTCTGGGTTGACGTGCACGCACGTTCCCTCCAATCGGCTCTTTCAGCCCTGCTAGGAAAACCTGTAGAGCATTTTCCTTATGCGTCGAGTTTCTATCATTTTTAATATTCTCTTCTCTTGGAGAAATATTAGTATTATTAATTAGTAAGGATAGAAGATTTTGTACTTGTCCAAAAAATTGTTCAACTGATCCGTTTTGCTGAAGTTGAAACAGCTCGCGGGTAAGTGTGACTGAGTCACGTTTATCATTATAATAAGCGATGAGATTTGCTTTAATCTCATCCCAGTTGAGAGAAGTTCCATAAGTTTCTAGGACTTGGTCCGCTTCATTAATTATTTTGCTTCTTATAGCTTGAAGCCAAATTTGCTCGAAAGGTGTATTTTTAATAGGTTCCATGAATGGCATAAAATGTTCGACGGACCTAATGAAACTATGCAACTTAACGGGATTGCCGTCGAATGGTTGCAGTTCTCTCACCGCTTGGGGTGTTTGGAGAGATTTCGTAATCTTTTCAGCCTGTTCGAATATTCTGTTTGTTTCTTCAATTCGATTCATGTTCTGTCTAGGGGGTAGTAAAGGATTCGGTTGAGGTGGAGGAGGAGGTATTGGGTTAGGAGAATTGTTCATTTCCGTGTTCATTTCTCGATTTCTTAAATTATAGGGATGGAAACGGTCCATCAAATCCTATATCTCGGGGGTGAAGAAATTTGATTAGTTTTTCTTTAGAATTTTCTTAAATCTAAACGCGATATTTTATATGGCGATTGTTTCTTACAATCTAAACGCGGCTGGCTACACACGGCGCAGATCTTAAATCTAAACGCGATATTTTATATGGCGATTGTTTCTTACAATCTAAACGCGGCTGGCTACACACGGCGCAGATATTCTCTCTGCTGTGTAGACACTGTGCTTTCGACCGGGGGAAATCTTATTGTACCGATCGCATCTACCACAGATATTCACTCTGCTATGCGATCAGTCTCCTACGCGGTGTGAGATTAGCACTTCACCGTTGGATGGTCTGATAAGAACTTTCCGCACTAGTGGAACTACAGATATGCTCTCTGTTTGTTACACACTAGTTACTCGCTACGCGAGGTGGTCTACTTGCACATACGTTTAATTTCTTTTGATAATGATATTATTAATATTTATGCAGATATCAATTCTGCCACATTGGGTGTTTTAACTTTAGTTATATAGAAGGTATAAGATAATAATTGTGGAGAATTACTTACATGGAGAATAAAACTAATATTCGCAGAGTGGTTCTTCCCGATAGCACCTTCATTGATTGATCTGATAAATTTCTTCTTTGAAACAAACATTAGTAATGTTCAAGTCTTTTTCGAAGCACACGTATTGTCTTTTGTATTTGGGCCTCTTTTTCTCGTTATTCAGTTAAACTTCACTTTGCACTAGATTATTTCTATTTTCTGTTAATCCGATATTGTTCTGCACTTAATCAATTCGATCACTATTTCATATCTATTTCGAAACACTTGAGCGGTAATCGCATCCTACCGACTGCGCCAGTTAAAGAAGTTAGGCCTTTGGGAAGGTTTTTAAAAAATTATAAACGAACTACCTCACTTGAACATCGAATCATGACTGACTTTATTCCTTACTAATTAGCCTGAGCTGAGTTCCCTAACGCGGCGTACGGTTATGCTGATTCTCCAGTTTGGTTCCGGTGAGCTCGATCGTGGTGGACTTCGACCTGGCCAAAGCGCTGAGCCTTAGGATTGTGTATCGAACGATAGGTCGATGTTTCGATGGGTCGTTGGTATCGATGATGTTGACGGTGCAAATATTCAGGTCGATGCGCCGTCAATGATGATGCGCTGTTTGTTCATGTGTCGCCCGGAGAACTGATGCGTTAGCTCTATTGGAAGTGGGTCACCGCTGTTGTTCGGTGGTTAGTTGATCTGTTCGTGTAGTACATGGGGATGTGGGTGTTAACTTATATATATATATATATATATATATATATATATATATATATATATATATATATATATATATATATATATATATATATATATCACTTATTTCAAGAAGAAATGTAACCTTTCAACGTTAAGTTGAAGTTTAAGTGGCTACTACATGTACAATGGGGTAAAAATCGTGATTTTGAGGATTTTGCTTCAATTTTCACCAGGAATTGTTTATATCGATATTGCAGCCAATTTAAGGAAGATAGGAGTTGAATGTCAAAGATCAAAATGTGGAGCAGTTCAAAAGCTTTAATTTAGTTGATAGAAACAATTAAGTTTGATGTGAATTTTCAAGATAAAATTAATAATACCACATCAAAAATTACTAACTTCTAAGATTTCACTTCCAAAATGTTATTAAAATCCACTAATTTAGATGTTTGACTACTATATCGTATACTAAATTTGCTTATCTTTCGAATGAAAGTAACAGAGCTGTCTTCCGCAGCGTACTTTTTAGTGTAGAGTCAGTTTGAGGCGACAGAGTCCGAAACAAAATAAAAGTTCTATAACTCTGTCATTGTTGAAATTCGAACGTATGCGTAGAAGGATTTTTTTTCTTCAAATATGATCTCATATCATCTCCTGAGAGAATCTGGATAAATTTATTTTTGTTTTATGGGAGAAAGGTATTTTCTGACTTTGAGGGGATGAATCAAAAATTAAATTCCTATTTCATATTCAAAAAAACGAAAAATACATGCAAAAAAACCAATAAAAATATTTTTTTTGACTCGATTATATACAGGATTTGATTGTATATAATCGAGTCCGCCCTGTATAGATAAAAAAATTAAATTGAAAAAGACAATAAAATGTTATTCATCGCATAATATAAAAGTTGATTGTCTGAGACAAGCTGAATGTAAAATTGGATAACGATATTGTCGCCTATGAATTTAGATAGACAGTAACCTGTGTGCTTGGCACCAACTATTTTTGAATTAGACGGCTATGAATTATTCAAAATTCTTCATCTGACGTCGAAAGATATGGTTTATCATGTTGATTCCGATAACAACAGCAATTTCGGTTGAGCAACAATACTATCTGCGACAGAGCACGACAGAACATTATAAATTTTTATCATTTCCGCAGATTTATCGCCTCCATTTGTCTTCATCGTCGAATCCAGCTCCTCCTGAAGCCATGTTTCTTTTTTTTTCATTCTGAGTTTCGCACACTGCTTCAAACAATCATCAAAAAGCAGATTAGCCAGATACGTCTCCCCCTGCCCAAAATCCCATTGGGGGAAGAAACAAATCGAAAGTAGAAAACCGATTATCACATCATTTCGCCAAATCAACTCCAATCAGCAGTTTGATTTTCGTCTTTCATCGTCCTCATCGACGTTTCACCACGGGACTCGATATCGGATCGCGCGCTGTTGGCCGGTGACCTCGGTGGCATCAGCAAATTTATCAAATCATTTTTCCTAATTAACATATCTCTGCCCACCTGCTCCCGCGCCGATGTTACCCCGGCCGGTGGGTCATTATCGGGCTGGAAGCCCCCGCAGTCAAAAAGTTAACAATCTCTCAATCGGGCTGACCGAGCCTCCCGAGGAGTTCGGTTTGTGTATGTGACCTGGAAGGTCACCTGATGAAATGGCCACGGGAACGTTGGTCTTCTCGTGGGGAACGTTCAGCACGATCTCAATCGCGCACTGCAGGCTAAACTGTTTACCTCCGGTCAACAATGTATTTTTTTCCATCGTTCACCTCCATCAAAACATCAACTGAAAAAGTTAAATGTTTTCCGTCCAATTTCTAATTTGCTGCACGCTGTGCTCCGTCATCCCAAATCGATCTGTTCGACAAATATACTAACAATCTCGTACTGCGCGCTAAACTGCCATTAAATCTCGCAACATGTGCGATCTGTGTGGCAGTTCCAATAACACGAAGCTTATTGCGTGATGAATAAACGGAGACATTGCCACATTTACACTGCAATAAATTAATTAACCAGTAGCGGCAGCAACAACAGGCGGACATCTCTCGTCCTGCCGTTTCCCCCACACACGCAGTGGGATACCACTGCCCCAGAAGCTACCCAAACGGCATCAATTCGGACCAACAGTTCGGCGGCTGCTGGAGCGAAAGGACATAAATGACAAATGACAACAATAGAAATAAATTTATCGCGCAACAAATGCAGCTGAAAACTGGGTAATATTTTTTGTGTGCAGTTTTGTTGCTTAGCACAACACACACATATACACGCACACGCCCAGGTTTGCAGACCTGGTAACCCGGAGTCTGACTGCAGCTATTCGCTTAGTTTAGTCGCGGAAAGTAAAGGTTGTGGTCCATTGGGTAAACTTTGCGTTGGTTTTTTTTTTCAATGCTGTTACCGCTGCCACTGTCCAAACTATCAGACACTACTGCTGCCTGGCTGGCTGTTGCAGCCACCGTCTGCTTCTGAAATAGTGCATAACTGCACACAGCCACACAGTTTGACTGGAGTTTGCAGCAGCTCTGAAGTTAGTCGCCGTAGGGTGTCTTCTGTACCTTCGCTGCCACGGAGTAATGATTAACCGGGCGGCAGTGGGGCCAACAATGCAATTTGGGTGTCAACGATGTCGGAAATTTGAAAAAAAAAAAAATGTATATTTACTGTTTGTTTTATAGCGAAGATTAGCCAAAAATAACTTTTCAAATAGACTCAGTAAAATAAAATGTCTTTCCTAGATCAGCGAAGGTATGTTCGTACATCTATTCAATTTTTGTTCCTCCTCGAAAAAAACGCTAATGGTCTCAGGAATCTCGGTTATTCAGTACTTACTTAACGACTGGTTTATACAGCCGTTTGCAAACATAGGGTCCATGGGTTGCTTGCTTATCAGCACTATATAAAAATACAGGAGTCAATATAAAGATTTTCAAGAAAACCTTTTAAAAAATTGTTCCGATGGGGTTTTGGTAAAATTGTGCAGCAGTTGTTGGATGAAGAACATTTACTGTGTCAATGCAGTAGATTAATTCAGCGAAGACTGCGGACTCTCGGAAAGGGCACTCTTATGACTAACGAGATTTGGTCGTAAGGAACTTCATAAAGGAAGTCATACCTTCGTGGGGGGATATGGAAATTCCTAGTGCGACTATCACTTATTCCCTGAGTGATGGAACGAACTGACATTGCATACATAGCAAACTGGAGTGCACAAACTAATGGTCGCAGTGGTTCAAGGTTTCTACAGAAGATCAGTTCCTAGATACTTCATTGGTTAACCTGGACGACCCTTATTTGTTATCTTATGCTTAACAACGGGCCAATATTTCTCGATAAGGCCACACGATGCCTCGGCAGTAGTTTCAACTGGTCTAATCTACGCAACACATCATAGTGTCCTTAAATGGTTTGATGTATGGTATATTCTGTTTTCCAGGCAAGCTTCTTTCTAGATCATCGTGTCCTTTGTGCAAAACATCTTCAATTTTCGTCCACGGCAGGAAATTTATCGTCAGATCAAGAACTTCATTTGGAGAATTTCTTAACAAAAACAAATTCCATCTTCCTGGGGACATCTTCCCAAACCGTTACCCTCAAAAACATGAAATAATTGTCCGAAGACCGCTTTGCTTTGCTAAATCCTTGTTATACACTGCGTTTCATAACTATAGAACCACTTCATTTTTCTGAGTTTTCAGAGATATGTGACAAGTCGGTTGAATTGAAGTATATAGTGTGGAATACAACAAATATTTTCATTTATAAGACTGGTCATTTGAACTGTATTTTTATTTTTTTTTATTTAAATCGTTTATTTTTACAGGCTCAGTTACATAGGTTTAAAGGAGCCGAACTCCTTACTGTATTGTTACTAGTATATAAACATTTTTCCTTAATTCTAATGTTAATAATATAGGAAACCGATTACTCGCGGTTGACTCGAGTTTAGAAGGGTGACATATTTTCTTCAGGAAAAGGAGGGGATATGAGGATATATTGACAATGATCACACTCACACTCTCAATCACACTCATCACACTCAATTCTTAAACCTATCTTATATCTAATATGTATTTACATTTCATCTTATTCTTAAGAAGGGATCCGATCTCTCACAAAGGAAAAGGAAAAGGAAAAACTAAGGGTGTAAGGACAATCACACACGAAGATCGATAGCTTTAAGGAATACATATATTTGGGACATGTAATCAAGGTCTAACCGAGCCAACACGTCTCTCACCGGCACCATGGGCGGCCTTCCTCGGGCCCGAAGGGTGTCTTCTAAATTCGATCTGGCGACAAGATACAGCTCGCACGACCAAACAACGTGCTCGATGTCGTGGTAACCTTGGCCACAAACACAAAGATTGTTGTCGGCAAGATTAATACGAAAGAGTAGCGCATCTAACGAACAGTGATTGGACATGAGTCGGGAGAAGGTGCGAATAAAGTCCCGACTCAAGTCCAGACTTTTGAACCATGGTTTGAGGCTAACCTTAGGGATAATCGAGTGGAGCCACCGGCCCAATTCATCTTCGTTCCATTTGCGTTGCCAGTTAACTATGGTATTTTTGCGGACTAAAGAATAAAATTCATTGAAGGCGATTTGATGCTGATAAATATCGCCTTCAATTGCACCTACCTTTGCTAATGAGTCAGCCCTCTCATTACCCGGAATTGAGCAATGTGAGGGGACCCAGACAAAGGTAATGACATAACAGCGTCTGGTTAAAGCACTCAAAGTTTCTCGTATTCTCTCAAGGAAATACGGCGAGTGCTTTTCCGGCCTCACTGAACGGATAGCTTCGACAGAGCTAAGACTATCCGTTACAATGTAATAGTGTTCAACAGGTCGTGAGGCGACGCTGTCCAGCGCCCAGTGTATCGCTGCCAATTCAGCAATATACACTGAGCAAGGATTCTGAAGACTGTGTGAGGTGCTAGAAAATTCGTTGAACACTCCAAATCCTGTGGACTCATTCATAGAGGACCCATCAGTAAAGTACATATTATCACAATTGATATCCCCATACTTTGCATCGAAGATCGTTGGAACGATCCTCGATCGAAGATAGTCTGATGTTCCATGGATATCCTGCTTCATGGACAGATCAAAATGCACAGAGGAATTGATGTAGTCAGGAAAACAAACACGGTTGGGAATATACGAAGAAGGATTAACCTGCATGGAGACGAATTCATGATATGAGCTCATGAATCCAGAATGAAAATTTAGCTCGATCAGCTGCTCAAAATTTCCGATCACCAATGGGTTCATGACCTTACACCGGATGAAGAACCGAAGAGATAATAAATTGAAGCGATCTTTTAGTGGGAGTAGGCCTGCCAAAACCTCGAGACTCATGGTATGCGTTGAGGGCATACATCCCAACGCGATACGGAGACAAAGATACTGAATTCGCTCGAGTTTAATGAGGTGTGTTTTGGCAGCTGATTGAAAACAGAAACTGCCATACTCCATCACTGAGAGAATAGTTGTTCCATACAACATTATAAGATCTTCGGGATGGGCTCCCCACCAGGTGCCGGTAATTGTACGGAGAAAGTTTATTCTTTGTTGACATTTTTTACTCAGATACCTAATATGGGCCCCCCAAGTACATTTGGAGTCGAACCATACCCCAAGATACTTGAATGACATAGCATGAGTGATCGGTTTACCCAAAAGTTGAAGCTTTGGTTTTGCTGGTTTATGCTTCCTAGAAAAAACCACCATCTCTGTTTTCTCCGTGGAGAATTCGATCCCTAGCCCAATGGCCCAGGTTGAAAAATTGTTCAAAGTATCTTGTAAGGATTCTTGCAGGTCGGATTCGTTTGATCCGACGACAGACACTACTCCATCATCTGCAAGTTGTCTTAGGCTGCAATTTTGTGTAAGACAATTGTCAATGTCGCTTACGTAGAAGTTGTACAAAAGGGGGCTTAAACATGAGCCCTGGGGGAGTCCCATGTAAGAGACCCGACTTACTGCCGAATCTCCGTGAGAAAAGTTCAAATGTTTCTCACAAAGCAAGTTATATAACATATTATTCAACAGAGGCGGCAGACCCCGAGAGTGTAATTTGTCTGACAAAACCTCTATTGAAACAGAATCAAAGGCCCCCTTTATGTCCAAGAATACTGAAGCCATTTGTTTTTTTTTTCGGCGTAAGCCATTTGAATTTCTGAAGAAAGCAACGCAAGACAATCATTCGTCCCCTTGCCCCTGCGGAACCCATATTGTGTATCTGAGAGTAGGCCATTCGTTTCAACCCATCGATCAAGGCGAAACAAGATCATTTTCTCCAACAATTTCGGTATACAAGACAGCATTGCTATTGGGCGGTACGAATTGAAGTCGGACGCGGGTTTTCCGGGTTTTTGAATAGCTATAACTCGTACTTGTCTCCAATCATCTGGAACAATATTATGCTCCAGAAACCGATTGAATAAGTTCAACAAGCGATGTTTCGCCACATCAGGGAGATTTTTCAGCAAGTTGAACTTAATTCTATCCGATCCCGGAGCAGAATTGTTACATGAAAGGAGAGCAAGAGAGAATTCTACCATCGAAAACTCGGAATCAAGATCGCACCTATCTTGTGGTATATCTCGAATAATTCTTTGCACTGGAGCGGAATCGGGACAAACCTTTCGTGCAAAATTAAAAATCCATCGATGTGAATATTCCTCGCTTTCATTGGATGAAGAGCGATTTCTCATGTTTCGAGCCACTTTCCATAAATTTTTCATTGACGTTTCTCGTGATAAACCTCCCACGAAATTTCGCCAATAAGCACGTTTTTTCCCTTTGATCAAGTTTTTAAATTGATTTTCAAGGTCCAAATACGTTTGAAAATTCTCAATGTTTCCACGTTTCCGAAAAGCTTTAAATGCATTCGATTTATCTCCATAAAGCTTGGAACACTGGCCATCCCACCATGGATTGGGAGGCCTTCGACGAATAGTGGAACCTGGGATGGGTTTCGTTTGAGCGCGAACCGCGCTGTCATAGATCAAACGAGAAATGAAGTTATACTCCTCCAATGGAGGCAAACCATCTCTGGAATTGATGGCTAGAGCAATCGCGTCCGCATATTTTTTCCAGTCAATGTGTCTTGTGAGGTCATATGCCATGTTTATAGATTCAGAAGAATTCAACCCATTGGTGATAGAAATTTTGATTGGCAAGTGATCACTACCGTTGGGATCCTGGATTACATTCCACTTGCAATCTAACGATAGTGAATTCGAGCAAAGCGAGAGGTCAAGAGCACTTGGTTTAGCAGGAGGTTTAGGTACACGTGTTGTTTCCCCAGTGTTCAAAACGGTCATATTAAAGCTGTTACAAAGGTCATATATCAACGATGAACGATTATCGTCGTACGGTTCCCCCCAGGCAGTTCCGTGAGAGTTGAAGTCTCCCAAGATCAATCGTGGCTCAGGAAGGAGTGAGCACATGTCAACAAGTTGCTTGCGGCTAACCGCAGCTCTCGGAGGCCAATACAAGCTGACTATACAGAGGTCTTTGCCTCTGATGTTTGCATGACAAGCAACAGCTTCGATCCCTCCAATAGGTGGAAGGTCAATTCTAAAAACTGAGTGACACTTATTGATCCCCAATAGTACCCCTCCGTATCTTTCATCGCGGTCCAAGCGTATTATATTAAAATCGTGGAAAGAGAGATCATTTTGAGAAGAGAGCCAGGTTTCGGATAGAGCAAAAACATCACAATTGAGTTTATGAATTAGAAATTTGAATGTATCCAATTTAGGGATAAGACTACGACAATTCCACTGTAAAACAGTGATATCTCCGACCTCTCTATTTAAATTAAACATCAAGAGAGATAATCATTGCAAGGAGGGGCCATGTTTGCATCAATTGCTGCAAAATTGTCTTTAGTACTGGAAGCATTGCGGTGACAATGGCTCTGATGAAGTCGGAAACATTAAAACACGTGAAGATTTGATCCACAAGGTCAGACAACTTTATAAATCCCGATTGGGAAGTTGATCTTGACGGAAAAACAGGGACAGTTGGGGTTTTTGATGTCCCCTCGAGTGCTGGGTCGTTCGAAGGTGAACTATTACCACGGAGGCCAGGAGGGACCTGATTTTGCTTATCCGCTGCACTCGATTTTTTAGGCAAGCTAACAGGGGGTATCACCGGAGGGACTTGTCCTTGAACTTTGGGAGTGGTCACATTTTTGCGCCGGGGATTCCCTTGAGAAATAAACGGCGTGCCCCCGTTAGCTGTATCCGCTTCCATTTCGTCAACTGGCAACGTAGCGAAGACATTGTGTGTATTGATTGGTTGTTGTTCTTGAGCCAGTGGAGAAGCGCCCTTCAAAATTTCTGCGAAAGTGCGTTTAGAGCGTTCCCTCAAAGAGCGCTTCTGTTTCTCCCAGCGAGCCTTGTATGTTTCACAAGCTGAGAGCACGTGTGGGGATCCCCCGCAATATGGACACTTATGCTCAGTCGCACTGCAGGATTTCCCCTCATGTTGTTCTCCGCAAGTGGCACATCGTTCTTTATTGGCACAATAAGCAGCCGTGTGACCAACTGACTTGCACTTTAGACAAGTCATTGGCTTTGGAATAAAAATTCGCACGGCTAACCTCAATTTATCTACCATCACGTAGTCAGGGAGAGCTGAGTCAGCGAAGGTGACTCGAAACGAGTTGGACGGCGTAAATTTCTTTTCTTCTCCTTCATGGGAGACTGTTCCGAGCTGGCGGCAACCCAAGATCTTAACAGTCGTCGAGGGCAGTTTTTTAAAACGGCCGGTACCTTCACTCGTAATGTATTCGCACGTCAAACCCGTTTCGGTTATCACACCCTCAATTTCGACTATGTGAGAGGGAATGTAGACCCGATACTCAATTGTAAAATGCTGATCGACAACAATCTTGTTTGCGTCTTTTCGATCATTCACGACAACTCGCAATTTGTTTGGTCTAACCTTCGAAATTTCCGAAACGGAGGTATACCTTGCCAGATCTTTCGCGATCTGCATGACTCTCAACGCCTTTCCATTTGGCTTAGGCCTGAAGAAAACAACCCAGGGACCGGTTCCGGGCGCATCTTCTGGATAGACCTTTACACGGGGAGTGGGAATAACAGGGGGGGAAGGCGAGGACGGGGATTGAGAGTGGGAAGACGAAGGTTGAGAAGGAGCGGGAAGAACAGAGGGAGAAGACGAGGTTGAAGGTAGAGTGGGATCGTTAAGGGCAGATGGGAGATTTGCTAGTTTTTTGGAGGGAGGCTTGGTAGGGTTAGCTGACTCGTCCCCAGAAGAAGTATCTTCCGTATTTGGTACGCGTTTGAGTGACTTTTTTTATCACTTAGGAGGGAACTAGAGTCAGAGACCTCCATATCCGAAGGTCCCCCACCCTCTGCCATTTTAAATTTTCACTTATATTCTAAGTATTTTTTTAAACAATATTTCACAATAAAATAATTCACAAAAACAAAAAAAAAACTTATAATTATTAAATATTTTCTCTCACTATATTCAATCTTATTCACCTATGAACGCACTCCAGTGCAGATGAACGGGAGCGTGCTGAAAGCTCGTTGGTGGTGGGAATGTGCCTACGACACCACTACACACAGTCGTCGGTGAAAGCTTACCCGCACTGTCACTGTTGGCACGATGACTCGGCGAAATCTCCAATGTCGGCGAAGCAGCGACAAAACAAAAACCAATGCTTGGCTTTCCGAGGATGAAAGCCTCTATCCACTTGCAGGCAGGGCACTTCACTCACTATTCAGATAGCGAAATGAACTCTTCAGCGGCAAAAAAAAACAACAATCACGCGGTAACCGATAACGGAACTTGGACGCGACTTTCCTTCGTCTGGTTACTTCGGGCAATCGGCGAAGAATGATTTGAACTGTATTGTTGTGTTCAGGCGTAAAACATGAAAAATACTGAAATTCCAGCGTTTCATACCTATAGAACCAGATGGGAAAAAACTCTCACTCCTTTACAAATTTAGGGTCAATTTCACCTGAATTACAATAATTTTCTAATCCGTAGGTCATCTTTAGTTCTCAATCAGTTCAAATAACTCATTCGGGGTTGTTTCGACCAAGTTGCGCCATGCTGTAGTCTGTATCTCGTTCTACGCAGAGGACACTGCTCGTTTAAGCTCTTCGAGTCACTCATACTGCTTGTAAGCTGCATCTACTATTCGTTCGACCACTCCTCATAAATGCTGGATAGGGATTTGATTTGATAAACAAGCTGACCAGTCAAGAATCTGATGTCCCCATTCATTAAACCATGTCCATGTTCCACGTTCCGGATTTTATGAATTGACGGCTAATTACCCAAAATTATCACGATGAATGATTTTTGAAAGGTCAAAAACACTTTAGATGTGCTAAATATTTATTTTGAGTGTGAATGGGTGAAAATAACCTATGGATGGCTACTGTGGGTAGGACCTGATTCTAGGTTGGAATGGTATTAAAATCAAATGGTTGAAGGATTTTGGAATAAGGAACAAAGGAGGTTCGAGAAGGAAATTAGAAGGGAAGGAGTTGAGCTTTCTTGGGCTGTTTCGACACAACAAATGTAAATTATTTATGGTCACTGTTCGGAGAGAAATGGTTTAAATGTGCGACAATGGATAAGAACTTTGCGAGATGAAAGATAAAAACGAAATGCGGTTGGTTCGACATTATATTTTCGAGTGTTTTGTTCGTTCATTTTACAGCGTTATATAGACTGACCGGTGGTTATCGACTCTACTGGCTTGGGGTACAATAAAAGGTTCTTTTTGACTTGAAATTCAAACTGGATATTGAATTCCTATGCATTTTTGGATGCTGTGATAAGTGAGAAAACATACCAAATCTGTTGCCCAATTCATCGCCGTCAGCCCACCCCGAGTCGTTGCCGATCAACACCCCGCCAGACCTAGTACAAAGCCGTTACTCACTAAAAACTGGAGAAGGAGCCTCAAGTTAATAAGCATTTGTTCAGTAACCTAAAACAACGTTAATCCAAATACAAAAAACTGCCCATACTAATCACATGGCGACCTTGAGACTCGAGGACCCAAAAGAGGCCTTTCGCGTTCACCTCTGCACGATCATGATTAAGGTCTAGAGGCTTAGGCAGCGTTTCCGTCTGTAACCAGCAACTTACATTCTCGGGGGCTGAGAGCAGCCAGCCGAACTCTCAAACAATTAACATTAGTCAGAATCCAGGCTCCTAAATTTTACGACAAGTTGCTGACAACCCGTGATGAATATGTCTTGATCGACTATGAAACTTATGCGATAGCCGATTTTAACTATATTCCGGGATTCAAATTTTACAAGGCTCCTGCTCGCGGTAAGGGAATACCTCAACAAACAGATTGTAGCCTCCATAAAGTACCATGATAACATAAAGTGGTCATATAATGTGAAATCCATGACCAAAAAATAAGAGTAATTTGATGCAAAAACAGAAGTAAATGTTTCTGAAGTACTCCATTGCACTTCTGATTGTGCAATCGTGTTGATGAAAAGCTATCTGAACCAGACCTCTTTGAAATACATTGGTCGCCACTGCGCAAAGCTAGAAAGTTATTGGGAGTACAATCAAAATCCAATAAATTGAACATTTAACAAAAAATAAAAGATTTTGAACGCTTATAACTGGATTTGTTGATAGGTCGCAGAGATGTTTGCATCCATTGTTTGGAAATATTTCTACGCCTCTATCCCAATAAAGAACATCATAATTTTGTAACTGACACTGAACGAATATCATTCTCATTGTGCAAGTTTCGGTGACTCGAACTTTAAATAGTTGTTCCGTCCGTGAAACGAACGGAATGGAAGAAACGTTCTCCTACAAATTACAGACCACCCTATAGTTACCAGCAGACGGAACTATAGTAAATAACGACGCCGACCACTTCCACAACACAGTTACCAGGGGAAGGGAAGGAATGTTAGTATGACATTTGTCGCCAGAAGGGTCACCTCTATAGTCGTGGTTCCCTAGCGATTATCATGTGTGGAAACATTGTTATTCAGAAAGGGTACGACGAATGAGGATTCACTGTGCTGAGTGATGTGTCTGCACACGCGTGTTCTCAACTATTCAGCGAAACGAGATTATGAAAAAAATATCCACTCTGACCTGAAAAGGTCACAGAGAAAACTCCTTTAACATTATAAGCCCAGCGTCGGTCCCTAGGGGCCGACGTTGTGCTTTTTGGTAGGAAAGTGCTGACTGACTGGGACTAACAGTTGCAAAATAATAAAATAAAAATATATGCGATTTGTTTTCGAATGTTTTAGAAAATGCGACTACTTTCTAGGTGAATTGCTGACTACTTTCTATTTATACAATAAATATCTTTGGGCACTGGGACCGACACTGATATTGTGCAAACGCTCTTGATGCGCGCTGAACGGAAAGCACAGCAAAAAAAATCGGGGCTTAACGCGTTAAAGATTCTCGAACGATATATTTTCATTCATCACTCGTATAACATTTAAATTTTTTTTCAATTGTCTCGATCAAGGTTTTTAAAAGGAAATCTGAGTAGGTCACTGAGAAACGATCCCGATAACCTGTCGATGCAAAAAGAGTGACATTTCGGACCACCGTTCTAACATTTCTCGCTTTCAGTTCATATGGAACACAATTTCTTTGTTTTTGGATGCGGCTTTAGTCGTTTAGAAAAAAAACTTGCCGAGTTACTCCCAATGATTCAGCAAGTTCTGTTTGCATTCGACACATCGAGTAATGTCCCTGGTTCTTCGTCTTTAATCTTTTTCGGTTGACTCGGACACTTTTTGTCTTCAACACTAAAATCACCTCTTTTGAATCGTCCAAAAAATCGCTAAAACAGGGTAAAACAGTTCTGGCGAATTTGCCAACAGAAATTAAATCTAATTTGTAAAGAACATCTATTCAAATGGTGGTGACATGCAGAGTTGCCAACTTAACAGTTTTTTCTGTATATTGCCAGTTTTTTTTAGCATGCCAGCGAAACAGCCAGAGGCCAAAAATCTCCTTTTTCTTAAATTTTCACAGTTTTATCCAGCTTTTTATTTTTCGGTATTTTCATGTTTTTTACGCCCTTTTGAAGACTGCTTCCACGACCTGATTGAGGTTATCGAAACTGACTCAGAAACGTTTTACGAGACTGTGGTTGCCTGTTTTAATAGAGACGGAACACCATACAAGCAGGATATTCTTGTAGGATATTCTGCCGAAGGGGCTAATAACATGACCGGTACCGAGAAGTCATAAAGAGCGTATCTAGAAAAGTACTGCCCAAGTTCGTTCACACTAAAATGTGTTTGCCCTAGTATGGTTCTGGGTGCAATATATGCATGTAAACACATGCCTGAGAGAATTGAGCAGCTATGTAAGGATAACTACTCCTATCTTAGCTACAGTCCTTTATGATACAGTAAGTTCAAGTTTTCAAAGCAACAAGAAATGTACCTCATATGCCATCTGTCTGCGCCCTTACTACCATTAGCCCTAGCAGAGTACAATTAGCTTGTCGCGAAATAAAAAATTCTACAAATCCGGGGCCAGATGGTATCCCCTCCATTGTGTTGAAGAAGTGCTCTGGTAGTCTATCGTCGCCACTGAGTTCGCTATTTTCTCGATCACTGGAATGTGCAAATTTTCCAAAAGCATGGAAAAATTCTTTCGTTTCTCCAGTATTCAAAAAAGGCTGCAGGAAAAATGTCAAGAATTACAGAGGAATCGCCAGAATTTGTTCGGTGTCTAAGTTATTTGAACTCATAGTTTTGGAATTCATCTCCCATGCATGCTGTAGTTACATCTCACATCAACAACATGGTTTCGTTCCCAAGCGATCTACCTCAACAAATCTGGTACTGTACACCTCATTCATCGCTTGCTCTCTACAGTCACGTCAACAAATTGATGCAATTTATACAGATTTCTCAGCTGCGTTTGATAAAAAAAAAACCACGAAATAGCGGTCGCTAAACTCCGACGTCTCGGATTCCACGGCAACTTCTTGAACTGGTTACGTTCATATCTGACTGGCCGTGTGATGTCAGTGAAAATAGGTGACACTGTATCTTCTCCGTTTCCAGTACCATCGGGTGTTCCTCAAGGTAGTCATCTTGGTCCTTACATTTTTCTTCTGTACCTGAACGACGTTAACTTTTGCTTGGAGTGCCACAAACTCTCTTACGCCGATGACTTCAAGTTGTTTTGGCCCGTCAATTGTCTTAATGACGCAGTGTACCTGCAGCAGCAGCTTGACATTTTCGTTGAATGGTGTGATAACAATAGAATGGTTTTGAATCCTGAAAAATGTTCCATTATATCTTCTCGAGGAAACGTTCATCTGTCGTTTATGAATATAAATTGCGCAGTGTGATTTTAAGCCGTGTAGTAGCAATCAAAGATCTAGGAGTCATCATTGACAGTAAACTCACATTCAAGGATCATATATCTTACGTCACCGCCAAAGCTTCTAGAACTCTCGGATTCATCTTTCGTGTCACGAAACAATTCAAAGACGTTTATTGCATCAAGGCACTCTATTGTGCGTTGGTTCGCTCAATTCTCGAGTATGCATGCATAACATGGTCGCCTTACTATCAAAACGGTATTCAGCGCATCGAAGCGATCCAGCGTAAATTTGTTCGATTCGCTTTACGTAATCATCCCTGGAATGATCCCTCAAATCTTCCTCACTACGAGAACCGCTGTAAATTAATTGGACTTGATCTACTGAGCGTATGTAGAGACGTAGCTAAGGCTACTTTTATATCGGATCTGATTCTCACGAATATCGACTGTCCCGACCTTCTTCAAACGATCAATTTCAACATTTGCTATCGAAACCTACGCTACTACACTTTTATTCGTCTCCCTCACTCCCGCACAAATTACGGGCACAACGAGCCCGTAGCGAGTATGTGTCGAGTGCTAAACCGATGTTTTTCATCGTTCGATTTTCACCTGTCTCGCTCAACTCTCAAAAAAATGTTCCTCGTAGTTCTTAGACATTAATAAAATCTTCATTTAGACTTAGATTTAAATTAGATTTAGATATCATTAGGGCACTAATGTAAAGGCCTGTTGATATAATAAATAAAATTAAATTTGGTCGCATGTAAAATCGTGCATTTAATTTCAATGATCATTTGATTATCAACATGACGAACATAGATCCAACTAATGTCATAAAAAGGAAGCATATGTCAATTGTTCTCCTTCTACAAAGTATTCCGAATATTTGCGATCGAAATCGAAAAATTCGGGATATTGATAACGAGTTTAAGGGGGAGATCTCAGACCTGGATTTTATTGACTTCACTGTAAAAGAACACAAGGATGCTTCTTTCTTTTGGGGTAAAATTTTGTCACTAAATAGGAATGACAATCATTTTGCTTATCGTAAGTTGAAAAATATTATTCCAATATTTCTGATTTTGCCGCATTACTCAGCAATCGATGAACGATTGTTTTCAGAACACAATGTGAACCAAAAAAATCTAAGAAATAGAACAGGAACAAAAACTATGCGCGGAATTCTAGCTTCCAAAAAGTATGTAGACATGCATAAAGAACAGTCAGGGTTAGTAAGAATCACACAGAATGTAAAACAAAACTACAGGGTTTTCCATTTCGGGCTTCCGAAAGTATACAGCCCTGCGCTAACAACCGTTTGACATAGCTGTCAACCAAAGCGTCATATCGTTAGTTGAATGTCTGCCATTTTACAATATGGATCGTTTAAGCATCGCACAACGTGTTAATTTTGTTAAATTATACTATAAAAATGATTAAAAATCGGTAAATGTTTTTCGGGCATTACGGACGGATTTTGGTCGTCATGGATGGCCTACAGAGCACACAATCGCTAATGTAGTGCGTAAATTCGAACAAACTGGATCCGTAGGGGATATTGTGAAACCTGTGCATCATCGTAATGTGTGTTCGGCCGAAAATATTGCTGCTGTTGCTGCCAGTGTGGAGGATAACCCGAATGTTTCGATTCCACGGCGTGCTCAGCAATTGGGTTTGTCAAACACATCATTGTGGCGAATTTTGCATTTGGACTTGCACCTACATCCATATAAAGTCCAACTGGTACAAAAATTAGAGCGTGGTGACCATGGAATGCGTCGGGCATACGTCGATTGGGTGAACGAACAACAGCAGCAAAATGCTGAATTTTCGCATCAAATTTTCTTCAGCGATTTCGAGCTCGGTGGCTGTGTGAACACCCAAAATTTCCGTATATGGGGCTCAGAAAATCCACACGTGATTGTTGAGAGGCCATTGCATCCGTCAAAAGTCACTGTTTGGTGCGCATTATGGTCTGGTGGAGTCATCGGGCCGTATTTATTTGAAAATGAGGACGGCGAGACGGTAACGGTGAGCGCTATGGCCGCATGTTAAACGATTTTTTTTGCCACAAATTGAAGATATGGATACGGATGACATGTGGTTTCAGCAGGACGGCGCCACGTGCCACACAACACGACCGAACATGGCCATATTGCGAACGAAACTTGAGGGACGCATAATTTCGCGTTTTGGTGATGCCGATTGGCCGTCCAGATCATGCGATTTGAACCCGCTAGACTTTTTTTTGTGGGGTTATGCGAAAGACCGTGTTTATGCCAAATCTCCGCAAACTCTTGAACATTTGAAAGACAACATTCGTGAAGTTATGACCGAGATACCGCCCCATATGTGCCGAAAAGTCATCGAAAATTACCTGTTCCGGATCAAGGTGTGCGAGGAAGCCCTAGGTGGACATTTGAATGATGTTGTATTTCATACATAATGGCATAAACTAAACTTTAATTTGAAATAAAAGTTTCATCGAAATTCGAATTCTAAGTGTATTTTATTATTTACTTTCGGAATTTAAAGTTGGAAAACCCTGTATAATGTTAATAATGATCAAACAGATTGAGGAAATTTAAAAATGCTACGGTACTTACGTTTTCACGCCAACGAAGCGCAATTTTTTTATGAGTTAATTTTTTTTTTGCTATAAAATTTATTCTAAGGGTAAAGTAAAAGGGTGGCGAAGCTCCCATTTAACGAGGATAAGGAACAGAGACAGTCCCAATTCATCGAGGTGACGCAATCCGAGTTGACCGCCGACTCCCTGTCAGCAGCGGCGGCCTCTCGCAAGCAAACCTGTTTCCCCAAATTGGAAACAATAAATTTCACTAAGAAAAAAATAAATTCATATTGAAAATAACGCTCCGATGGCAGTAATACGGAAGTACCAATGCTACATAATGACACTGTCACTGTATATACTTATTTGTATTGTTAATATAAAAAAATGAGAAATAATCAAAAAAAAAAATTTCTTCCAGTTTTGATCCAGTTTTTCCTTTTTTTACCAGAATTCTCCAGGTTTTTTTTCAAATTTTTTCAACTTTTTGAAACTTTGGTTGGCATCTCTGGTGACATGAAACTTTTGTCAAAGGAACTAACTGAAACCCATTCTTGCTTAAGTAAGTAACCATGATAATTGGCCAAATCTGTGCTGAGCGTACGGTCTCACAGACCGAGAATCAAAATTTTGTTTTAAGGCTGAATTAGAAGGCTATTGAAACTGAATTAAGTTGACGAATAGGTATTTGCTGAAGTTTTTTTTTTATTTAATTATATCTGTACGAAATTAAAGCAAACACTGTAGTCCGGTTTCGAAGGACTTTCTTCACTGCAATATGCAGCACCAGAAACGCACCGAAATGTACAATTGTACGCGCGTCACTTAAGCGGGAACGGATCTTTGTCACCGGATGAAACGCGTGAGTTTAACAGCCGACTGAGACGAGGAAGCGAATAGAAAAATACTTTGTGAGATCACACCGCATGAAAAAAGACACTTGTATATCGTATGACGATTTATTGGCGAAAGAGAGACTGAGTGTGGATTACATGCATATTTTATAGTTTCTTGTGCCTATTGTTTTTCGGCACATCATTTTTGGGGAACTGTTCTTGGACAGTGGTCAGTGACCACTGCTGACGATTTTGTCATACCGTCGCGTGAGTGTTATGTGAGTGTGTGACAATGAATTTTATTTTAATTTTATTTCGATTCTGATCAATATCTTTTATTACATAAAATAAATACAAACAATGCCTAAAAATACACAATAGCAATATTAGAGAAATAAGCACAGTCTGTGACACCGTGCGCAAGTATAGGAGGGCTCAAGATTTGTTCTATTCTCTAGTACTACATTCATTTTTCAATGAATTTTTAATGCAGTCAACGTTGGTAGACCGCCGCCTAACATTTGAACAATTAGTCGCCCGTAATGCCCAAAAGTTTGGTCACCCCTGGTCTAGTTAGTGTGCGACCTTCCCCTAACAAACATTAAAATAAAATGTGAGGGAACCTTGTGAAACTTGAAAATAGGCTTTCTTCAGGATCATTATTAGCGATATCATACACAATTTGATATTGAACGCAATATCTATATGTGAAAGAATACGATGAAGTTTTGCTCACTAGTAGTAACCAATACGGTACATCGATGATGTTATACCTTCTAACATGCTGTTTAGCAGCGATTATTCTGTTTATCGGGGGGACCGCACTGCGTTGACGAGCACTAAGAAGCGTTCAGGCGATGTCCTCATTGCTGTGAAGGATACCATCCCGTCCAGTCTAATTCCGACTAACGTAGACAGCATTGAGCACGTATGGGTGTCGTTAAGCATGTCACAATGTAAGCTTGTCATTGGTGCCGTGTATATTCCTCCAGATAAGGCGTCGAATGTGCAGTTGTCTAATCTTCATATCGACTGTATGGAATCAGTAGTCTCACACTTCGGGCATGATTCGGTTGCTGTATTCGGTGACTACAACAGACCTGGACTGCGATGGATTCGAAACGATAATTCTAGATGTTGCGTGGATCTCACAATATCATCTATTACTCAATCCAACTCTGTTCTGCTTGACGGCATGAGCTCCAATAACATGTGGCAGATGAACTGCCTGAAAAACCACTCCGGGAATACGCTTGATCTGTTATTTGTCAATGAGGAGATAACTAACTACTTGACTATTGATGAAATTGACAATCCTCTTGTTCCAACCGACATCCACCATCCACCTTCCTCATGTACAATCGAAATTGACAAGCCTTTACTAGAGCTCAATGACCATGAATTTGACGTCGAAGCACTTAACATCAAGAAAGCTGATTTCAACAGATTGGGCCAATATTTACCGTCAGTGGACTGGTCGCCAATGATCCAGTGTGTAAATCTGGATGATGCTGTCGAGAAGTTCACTCTCATACTTCAACGCGCTTTCATCTTATTCGTTCCACATCTACGTCCCCCGCAGAAACCACCTTGGTCAAACGCTGAGCTTCGACGTAGGAATAAACGCTGCAACGCTGCGCATAAGATTTACCGAAGAAATGGTACATCAACGAACAAAGCGTCGTTTCAATTCGCCAGCCGTCAATATAGAAGCCTGAACCGTCAACTCTATCGTAAACATGTGGTCTTTATGGAACGAAATTTGAAACGCAATCCAAAAAGCTTCTGGAATTTTGTGAAATCTAAGCGCAAAGAGTCTACACTACCTTCGGCAATGTATTTGGATGAACGATTGGCTTGCAGCTCTTCGGATAAATGTGAGCTTTTTGCTTCCTACTTCAGTTCGATGTTCAACCCCACCTCTGACAGTGTTGAAGCTGCTCTGGAACTAACTCCTGCTGGGAGCGCTGACGCTGATACACCTGAAGTATCACCAGAAGGGATACGAAAAGCGGTCGAGAAATTAAAAATTTCCTATCAGCCTGGACCTGATGGAATTGCAGCGTGTGTTCTGAAAAAATGCTTCGAACATCTGGAGCAGCCACTCACTCATTTGTACAACTTGTCTCTGAGAACTGCAACCTTCCCGACTCGATGGAAAGCATCGTTCATGTTTCCGGTGCATAAAAAAGGAAGCAAAAACGATGTCCGGTGTTATCGGGGCATCACATCGCTGAGTGCTTGCTCAAAGCTATTTGAAATAATTATGTCGGAACACATGTTTCGTCAGGTGAGACACTACATTTCCCCGAACCAGAAGTGTCACTACAAATTTGTGTGAATTCACATCCTTCTGTCTTAGCAAAATTGAAGAGGGCCGACAGATTGACGCCATTTACACGTGTATCTTGGAGCCGACTGTTGCCTGGTATATGCTGATGATCTAAAGCTGTACATTGACGTCAACAGCATTGAAGATTGTCGTAAACTCCAAAAACTTCTTGATAAATTCGCGGCATGTGTCGCGTAAACAGGATGCAACTAAGCATACCAAAATGCTCTGTCATAAGCTTCCACCGCAAGATGAACCTCTTGTCGTTCGAATACACTGTCGGGGACGAAGTGTTAAGTCGAGCTCAAACGATTCGAGATCTCGGTGTCTTCCTTGATCCAGCTCTGTCATTTCGGAACCACTACGAAGACATCATAGACAAGGCTCGTCGTCAATTGGGATTTGTGAGCAAATTGAGCAGAGAATTCCGAGATCCTTACACGCTGAGATCCTTGTATTCGTGCTTGGTTCGGCCGTTTCTAGATACCGCTTCATTAATATGGGACCCTTATCGTAGCACTATGGCTGTTCGCATCGAATCAATTCAGGGAAGGTTCGTCAGATTCGCCCTACGTCTCCTGCCATGGAATGATCCGCTGAATTTGCCACCGTACGGACATCGATGTCAGTTGATAGGGTTGGAAACGCTGAAGCAAAGGCGGAAACGGGCTAAGGCAATATTCATCGCTCGACTTCTTGTCGCCGAAATTGATGCTCCAAACGTACTTGCGCAAATCGCCATCAATGTTCCTGGTTATACTCTCCGTCGCTCTGACTTCCTTCGCCTGCCGTTCAGACGTCGAGACTACTCCCTCCACGAACCAATACGTTCAATGATGGAATGCCCATTTGTTTGATTTTAATATCACGATTAACGAATTTAAGAGTAGAATTAAGCGTTTCGTGTTCAGCTAGTTTCACTACACATTTGTTCATTGAGACATACTTGTCGGATGAAATATAATATTAATAAATAAATAATAAATAATAAATAAAAATAAATCCAGGGTGCAATTATCGCTTGTTGAAAATTAATACTGAAATCCGGTGAAAATTACATGTAACAAAACAGTAAAATAATAAATGAAAATAATGAATTTAGACTATATCATGAATTGTATGAACATGTTGGAAAAAAGATGAAATGAACCCTGAATTAAGAATCTGTTTTGGCACCAAGGCCCAACGCCAGAGCGTTGATTACGCGTGAAACTGTCGCAGTGTATTGTGTTTCGCGGCTATCAGCCTTCTCCGGGAGCATAGCTCCCTTCGCTGGGGCTCCATCGTTAGAACCAGCTGGCGCTAAGCTGACTCCTTCTCTCAGGGTTTTTGTTTATTTGTTTTTTTTTCGCTTGTTTGTGCCGCCTTCTGGATCTAAGTGGGTTAAGCAACATAGGGCCAGGGTACACGTAATGCGCGGCATACAATGCAACAACGCTTTCGGTGGAAGTTTTAATATAAACTTATTAATAACAGTCACTCTAAAGTACGGTTCGAAGCCTCCGTTCCCGGTGCGGTGCTGCGGCTGCTGCTGCTGTTGCTGCTGCAGGTCAGACAATCTGCCAACGAAGTGCAGATTAATGGTCAGCTGGTTGGAGATGTTTATTGTTGTGGCCTCTTAGTAGCTACACGTTCGAAGCGATTAATCATCGCACAAAGATCCCGCCATGGGACACAACAAACCGCATCGACTGGCCGAGGTAGCACTCAATTGGAACGGGCGGTATGCAATCGATCAGGCCAAATATCAATTCATCTGGAATAGCTTTCACACTCCCACAGGGTGGTCTGCCATTTTCGATCGTGACTGAACCATTTTCGATGTGGTGCTCAATTTTCGTGTATCACGAAAAATTCGCATTCCACCGCTAAGCGATTGAGGAGCATCACAAAAGATTACCCTCCTGCCAAGTTGTTTATTTGATTATATTTTCAGCTGGGGGAACGTAAACGAACAAATTCAGAACGGTTAATCCGCTTCCACTGTTTTTTGTTGTTGTTGTAAAAAATGGATCATCATTACACTTAAATTGTGCGTCTGGCTTCTGTCGTCTCGAGGGAGAAAATCTTCACGTCGACCAGCCTACCGGTTTCGCCAATTGACTCAGCTTCTGCATGAGTAACGAGACTGGATTTCGCGCCGTCTCAACGCGAGTCACGTTCCCTACGAGATTTCCGTTCGCCCCATCCGTGGTGGCGCGGCACGGTACCGACAATCCGCATGGCCCTAATCCATTCTGGAAGCGACTACACAGTGCCGGGCCCTTACACAAACGACACTGGTCATTATTCAAACCGGAGGTGATTTGTTTCGTATTTACATGCCAAATTGAGATTTGCCAACCCTTCGCCACAGAACGAACCGAAGGAAGGTGATTTCTTACGCTCCCAACGCCACATGACAGACGAATGACTGCTGTTTATCTTTCTCCTCGTCTGCCACCCCCAGAAGTGCCACAATGGGAGACATCGCCTCTTCTTCCGGACACTCGCTGGACCAGGGGACTTTTGAGGTTGTGATCCGACTATTTGCCGTTGTCCCATTTGTCTTTTTCGCTCCCCTTTTTCAACGAGAGCCATGCTTCGGCTTAAGATTGTGTGTGCTATACAGGAACTTTTGTTTCTTCGGATTCTCAAGGCGTTGGCTGGCACTGCAATGCATGCACAACTTCACCGGAGTCATTTGTTTGTCTGCACTTCGAAACCTGCCTCCGCCCACTCACTCCCGAGACACACGCTCATCCCTTGCCTCAATCAAGCTTTTTCTCCCTGGCTGAGCACAGTTTTGTTTGTTTGTTCATGAATGTCCAACGATAACGATAATGAATGTTATGAATGTTGTGTTATGAGCTCTCTTTCAGCCGCGCGCCGTTTTCTGTTGTGTGTTTTTTTTTTACTCTGCTGCAGCGCCACTCTTAAGCGGTTCCCATCCGAATATGTCATAAATTAAGGGGAAATTATCAAAGTTTCAGCATCATTTAGCGGCTTTTGCGGCAAAACGATTGCTATTTTTTGTTTGCGTTGCCTCATCCTTGCGGGAACTTTTTTTTTTTGCAAACGGCGCTGCAGCTACCTTGTGTCTCCAATGAAGAAGTTTATAACTTTAGTATGTGGAATGAGTATGAGGTTTTTGCATTTCCACGTCCTGCATTGGAAGCTTTTTTGTTTGACACCCAGTTTTGAAAATGAAAACCTAAACCCAGAACATGCAGGAAAAAATGAAAGATACCGAATGTTTAAAACTCGAACATTTATTACTGTATCGGAAAGATGTTTGCATCAATTGATACGGAATATTTCTACGCTTCTATCGCAATTAATAAAATTATCTTTTTCATTAGATAAACAGTTGAATAACTGTAAAATGTTAAGCGTTATCTCAACCCCCTAACTACCTCGTTTTTATTGGCCCGATTTACGGTTTCCCCAACACAGCCATCGAAATCAAGCAGCCTTGGGGAAATCGACATTGCAAATATATGAAAGTCGGTTACATTTTTGTTTCGACTGAAATATGTTTGGTCTAACAGACTTCAAAACCAAGGTGTCTAAATACATGCAAACTACGAGTACTTTTGTACCCGCTTGCCTTTGTGCAGTCTAGAATATGTTTCCTTAACACGGTCTTCTAAACATAGGAACCTGGGAAAATTGTGCAGACACTAGAGGCGAATGAACTTTCAAGTTTCAAGCCAATATAGTATAAAAAGAAGAAGATGAAGTTGTTGATTCAGAAAAGCCGTGGGTACTTCTGCACCCGCATGGTTTTTTTTTCACCCCGAAAAGTGTTTTTCCAACACGGATTACAAAAGCGGGTACGCTTTGGCTCGGTCATTCTAGATTGCATTGAAGGATATGCCTTTATATCGCCATATCTTATCGTTTGATAATTCTTTCGTTCACATATTTTGTCCTAGGCATCATACCAAACGTAAAAGGCTATCATCAAATTTACTTGTAACGAAGAACATAATCTATTGCAATGCATTAATTGACCTTACATGGCATTTATTCAATCATTTTACTCACAAAGCAAATCTATTGAATTCGATTGAATCATTACGAACAAATGATTGCTAAGCTAAGGAAGTCCCACGTCAACCTTACGGTTATATCATAGATATTTGTTTTTAAGATGATGATGGTCCCACCTCATTCCCCTACAAAGGATTGAACAGGACGAGTTATCTTAATGATAATAATTGAGTTACTGTATTTCTTTATTACATCATACTAACTAGTGAGCACATTAAAATGAAAAGAAAACGGACTGGTTATCCCGCAGACATAGATTACTAATCCAAAGAAAAATTTAAGACTTTATCTAAAGTATTCATTCCATGGCATGTCCAGAGAATTTCCAACCCGGGAAGACCCTAGACCGATCGGGAATTGAACCCAATGCCTATGTCAGTATTAGCCATGAATTTACAAGGGAAATCCCGCTTTATCAGATCCCCGGCCACGGCCTGCAATTGCGAGCCTAATTCTAGCCGATACTTCAGGCCCTACATTCAACCTGGGGTATAAACGTGTCAACCTGAATCTGCAATGGGATCTTCCACAACACAGAAAAGTCTTGATATAATTATCTGTTGAGAAGATGAATTCACAAGTATTCCGATTGAGCTATCCCTAGCTTACCTCAGGTTTCCACATTAAACCCATTTGAATACTTTCTTTAAAAAAAGAATCGTTTTTGCATATGTTCTATCTCAAAATGTAGTTGAGTTTTGTTGCTTCCCGGAAAATCCTAAATTAATAAACATCTAAAATCATCGTGCTGGTTCAATTTTCCATCGATCGGTGGGTTCTAATACGATTTATCTATTTTTATCCGCACGTGTTATACCACATGAAATGAAAACAAAACGTGCGTGAATCATTTATTGGTGTAGGATTACGTCTTTCGAGAACATATTTGGGTACAAATTGAAATAAAAATAAAATAAAAAATATAACTTTCTTATCTTTATAGATAGAGGTAAACATAGTTCGACAATGTTGTAGTCTCAGTTGTTTGAGACATCTTTATAGAACAAAGTTTTTTTTTCTATCTCTTGAAATAACCGATATAGCGCCTTTCTTCTAAGTTACGTTAGGGTCACCATGACAGAAAACTGTTTTTTTTTGCTCTAACTTTAATATTTAAAATTCTACAAACAAAATCTCTTCAATAGACTTTTAAAGCTTACTAATACAAACATTTTGCGATGTAGAACTTGTCAATATCTCAACTTCACTCAAAGTTATTGATATTTTTTCCCAAAAAAATAGCTCTCTTCAATTGTTTGTCAATCTTTCTGGGGCAAACATAAACAAAGTTTATTGATGGCATTTGAAGGAGCATATTTCACACTATATGATGTGTGATTTTCAACATTATGTTATTTTTGTGTTTGAGTAAATTAAAATTGAAATCATGAGTTTTTGGGTAAAAAACATCAATAACTTTAAGTATGATTAAGATATTGACAAGTTCTGTATGGCAAAATGTTGGAATTGATAAGCTCTAAAAGTCGTACGAAGACAGTTTTGATGTAGAATTTGAAATAATGTTGAATTAAAAAAAAACGTTTTTTTCATGGTCACACTAATGCAACTAAGAATAAAAGCGCAAAATCGGTTATATTAAAACATAAAAAAACTTTGTTCTACAACATTGTCGAACTATGTTTATCTCTATCTATAAAAATAAGAATGTTGGATTTTTTATTTCATCGACAATTTTGGTCACTCTATTTTTGATAACATAAAAATGAGCACTCTATCATATGTAACAACTTTGTTGAAGCCAGTTTTTGTCTAAAGAACAAATATCTCCCACAAAGTTGTTTTTGGCGCTTTCTATCTAAGTTGCATTATGGTAACCATGAAAAATAATTTCAATTTCATCAAAACTGCCTTCGTACGTTTTTGAGAACCTATTAATATCAACATTTTGCGATGCCGAACTTGTCAATATCTTAATACTACTCAAAGTTAATGATGTTTTTTTACCCAAAAACTCATGATTCCAATTGCAATTTACTCAAACACAAAAAATAACATAGTTTTGGAAATCACATATTATATAGAGTGGAATTTGTTCATACAAATTCTGTAAACAAAATTTGTTTATGTTTTCCCCAGAAAGAATGACAAACAAACGAAAAAAGCGTGTTTTTTGGGAAGAAATATCAATAACTTTGAGTGAAGTTGAGATATTGACAAGTTCTGCATCGCAAAATGTTTGTACTAGTAAATTCTAAAAGTCTTCCGAAGACAGTTTGTATGTAGAATTTTAAATATAAAAGTTAGAGAAAAAAAAAGGTTTTTTTCATGGTGACCCTAACATAACTTGGAAAAAGGCGCTGTATCGGTTGTTTCAAGAGATAGAAAGAAAACTTTGTTCTACAAAGATGTCTCATACAACTGGGACTGGGACATTGTCGAACTATGTTTACCTCTATCTATAATGATAAGAAAGATAGATTTTTTATTTCATCGCCTTATTTTTGATAACATAAAAATGAGCGCTCTATTGTAAATAACAACTTTGTCGAAGACAGTTTTTGTTTAGAGAATTACTGTCGAGCTCTAAATGCTAATTTCCACTTAAATACATCTCCTGGAATGTTAAAATCACCCAATCCATGCCAAACCGATAAAATGGTTCTCGGATTTTCTTGAAAAGTGGTAGTTTTGCTCCTTACCGCAGAATATAAAACCCGTATTTCTCAATATTTTGTATCAGAGTGCTTATTTCCATGTTGGGGTGGTTCGAAAAATCATTTTTTTCTCCTTTTGTACAAAAAACCATTTTTACCCTTTTTTCCAAAAATGCTTTTGTTCAAAAATTCATAACTTGTAAACGCTGGGCCGATTCAGATGATCGATAAACTAATTGAAAGCCAATGAGTTGGTCTTCTTATTTCTAAGTGTAATTTGTTTTTTCAACCAAGACTACCTTATTGGTTTTAATTTGATATGTCGATCATCTGAATCGTTTCAGTAATTCAAAAGTTCCGAATTTTTGTGGTGGGAAAATAGGTAAAAATTTATTTTTCGGACCATCAGTTAATTTAAAAAAATCATAAATCGAGAACAAAAAATAACACCTCTCTGATTTTTGGATTTGTGATAGAACAAATCCTCAGCTTTCAAGAAAAGATATAAAAATATATAGCGCCATTATTTATTATTAAATCGTTTATTTTTACAGGCTCAGTTACATAAGTTTAAAGGAGCCAAACTCCTGACTGTATTGTTACAAGTATATATAAACATTTTTCCTTAATTCTAATGTTAATGGTGTAGAAAACCGATTACTCGCGGTCTACTCGAGTTTAGAAGGGTGACATATTTTCTTCAGGAAAAGGAAAGGATAAAAGGATATTTTGACAATGTTCACTCTCACATTCACACACACATTAATTACACTCAATTCTTAAGCCTATCTTATATCTAATATGTATTTACATTTCTCCTTATTCTATTGTTAATAAGAAGGGATTTGATTTCTCGCGAAGGAAAAGGAAAAGGAGAATATAAGGATATAAGGACAATCAGACACGAAGATCGATACCTTTTAGGAAGACATATATTTGGGACATGTAATCAAGGTCTAAACCAGCCAACACATCTCTCACCGGCACATTGAGCTGCCTTCCTCTAGCCCGAAGAGAGTTTTCTAAATTCGATCTGGCAACAAGATACTCCTCGCACGACCAAACAACGTGTTCGATGTCGTGGTAACCTTGGCCACAGGCACAGATATTGCTGTCGGCAAGATCAAAACGAAAGAGTAGCGCGTTTAACGAACAGTGATTGGACATGAGTCGGGAGAAGGTGCGAATAAAGTCCCGACTCAAGTCCAGACTTTTGAACCATGGTTTAAGGCTAACCTTGGGGATAATTGAGTGGAGCCACCGGCCCAATTCATCTTCGTTCCATTTGCGTTGCCAGTTAGCGATGGTATTTTTACGAACTAAAGAATAAAATTCATTGAAGGCGATTTGACGCTGATAAATTTCGCCTTCTATTGCACCTACCTTTGCCAATGAGTCAGCCCTCTCATTACCCAGAATTGAGCAATGTGAAGGGACCCAGACAAAGGTAATGACATAACAGCGTCTGGTTAAAGCACTCAAAATTTCTCGTATTCTCTCAAGGAAGTACGGCGAGTGCTTTTCCGGCCTCACTGAACGGATAGCTTCGAAAGAGCTAAGACTATCCGTTACAATGTAATAGTGTTCAACAGGTCGTGAGGCGACGCTGTCCAGCGCCCAGTGTATTGCTGCCAATTCAGCAATATATACTGAGCAAGGATACTGAAGACTGTGTGAGGTGCTAAAAAATACGTTGAACACTCCAAATCCTATGGACTCATTCATAGAGGACCCATCAGTAAAATACATATTATCACAATTGATACGCCCATACTTTGCATTGAAGATCGTAGGAACGATCCCCGATAGAAGGTAATCTGGAATATCATGGATTTTCTCCTTCATGAACAGATTAAAATGTACAGAGGAATTGATGTAGTTAGGGAAACAAACACGGTTGGGAATATACGAAGAAGGATCAACCTGCATGGAGATGAATTCATGATATGAGCTCATAAATCCAGAATGAAAATTTAGCTCGCTCAGTTGTTCAAAATTTCCGATCACCAATGGGTTCATAACCTTACACCGGATGAGGAACCGAAGAGATAATAAATTGAAGCGATCTTTTAGTGGGAGTACGCCTGCCAAAACCTCGAGACTCATGGTATGCGTTGAGGGCATACATCCCAACGCAATACGGAGACAAAGATACTGAATTCGCTCGAGTTTAATGAGGTGTGTTTTGGCAGCTGACTGAAAACAGAAACTGCCATACTCCATCACTGAGAGAATAGTTGTTCGATACAACATTATAAGATCTTCGGGATGGGCTCCCCACCAGGTGCCGGTAATTGTACAGAGAAAGTTTATTCTTTGTTGACATTTTTTACTCAGATACCTAATATGGGCCCCCCCAAGTACATTTGGAGTCGAACCAGACCCCAAGATACTTGAATGACATAGCATGAGTGATCGGTTTACCCAAAAGTTGAAGCTTTGGTTTTGCTGGTCTATGCTTCCTAGAAAAAACCACCATCTCTGTTTTCTCCGTGGAGAATTCGATCCCTAGCCCAATGGCCCAGGTTGAAAAATTGTTCAAAGTATCTTGTAAGGGTCCTTGCAGGTCGGATTCGTTTGATCCTACGACAGACACCACCCCATCATCTGCAAGTTGTCTTAGGTTGCAATTTTGTGTAAGGCAATTGTCGATGTCGCTTACATAGAAGTTGTACAAAAGGGGGCTTAAACATGAGCCCTGGGGGAGTCCCATGTAGGAGACCCGACTTACTGTCGAATCCCCGTGAGAAAAATTCAAATGTTTCTCACAAAGCAAGTTATATAACATATTATTCAATAGAGGCGGCAGACCCCGAGAGTGTAATTTGTCTGACAGGACCTCTATTGAAACTGAATCAAAGGCCCCCTTTATGTCCAAGAATACTGAAGCCATTTGTTTTTTTCCGGCGTAAGCCATTTGAATTTCTGAAGAAAGCAACGCAAGACAATCATTCGTCCCCTTGCCCCTGCGGAACCCATATTGTGTATCTGAGAGTAGGCCATTCGTTTCAACCCATCGATCAAGGCGAAACAAGATCATTTTCTCCAACAATTTCCGTATACAAGACAGCATTGCTATTGGGCGGTACGAATTGAAGTCGGACGCGGGTTTTCCGGGTTTTTGAATAGCTATAACTCTTACTTGTCTCCTATTATCTGGAACAATATTATGTTCCAGAAACCGATTGAATAAATTCAACAAGCGATGTTTCGCCACATCAGGGAGGTTTTTCAACAAGTTAAACTTAATTCTATCCGTTCCCGGAGCCGAATTGTTACATGAAAGGAGAGCAAGAGAGAATTCTACCATCGAAAACTCGGAATCAAGATCGCACCTATCTTGTGGTATATCTCGAACAATTTTTTGCACAGGAGCGGAATCAGGACAAACCTTCCGTGCAAAATTGAAAATCCATCGATGTGAATATTCTTCGCTTTCATTCGTTGAAGAGCGATTTCTCATGTTTCGAGCCACTTTCCATAATTTTTTCATTGACGTTTCTCGTGACAAACCTCCCACGAAATTTCGCCAATAGGCACGTTTTTTCCCTTTAATCAAGTTTTTAAATTGATTTTCAAGGTCCAAATACGATTGAAAATTTTCAATGGTTCCACGTTTCCGAAAAGCTTTGAATGCGTTCGATTTATCCTGATAAAGCTTGGAACATTGGCTATCCCACCATGGATTGGGAGGCCTTCGACGAATAGTGGAGCCTGGGATGGGTTTCGTTTGAGCGCGAACCGCGCTGTCATAGATCAAACGAGAAATGAAGTTATACTCCTCCAATGGAGGCAAACAATTTCTGGAATTGATGGCTAGAGCAATCGCGTCCGAATATTTTTTCCAGTCAATGTGTCTTGTGAGGTCATATGCCATGTTTATAGATTCAGAAGAATTCGACCCAATGGTGATGGAAATTTTGATTGGCAAGTGATCACTACCGTTGGGGTCCTGGATTACATTCCATTTGCAATCTAACGATAGTGAATTCGAGCAAAGCGAGAGGTCAAGAACACTTGGTTTAGCAGGAGGTTTAGGTACACGTGTTGTTTCCCCAGTGTTCAAAACGGTCATATTGAAGCTGTTACAAAGGTCATATATCAACGATGAACGATTGTCGTCGTACTGTTCCCCCCAGGCAGTTCCGTGAGAGTTGAAGTCTCCCAAGATTAATCGTGGCTCAGGAAGGAGTGAGCACATGTCAACAAGTTGCTTGCGGCTAACCGCAGCTCTCGGAGGCCAATACAAGCTGACAATACAGAGGTCTTTTCCTCTGATGTTTGCATGACAAGCAACAGCTTCTATCCCTCCAATAGGTGGAAGGTCAATTCGAAAAAATGAGTGGCACTTATTGATCCCCAATAGCACCCCTCCGTATCTGACATCACGGTCCAAGCGTATAATATTGAAATCATGGAAAGAGAGATCATCTCGCGAAGAAAGCACAATTGAACTTATGAATTAAAAATTTGAATGTATCCAATTTAGGGATAAGACTACGACAATTCCACTGTAAAACAGTGATATCTCCGACCTCTCTATTTGAATTAGACATCAAGAGAGATAATCATTGCAAGGAGGGGCCATGTTTGCATCAATTGTTGCAAAATTGTCTTTAATACTGGAAGCATTGAGATGACAATGGTTCTGATGGAGTCGGAAACATTAAAACACTTGAAGATTTGATCCAAAAGGTCAGACAACTTTATAAATCCCGATTGGGAAGTTGAACTGGACGGAAAAATAGGGACAGTTGGGGTTTTTGATGTCCCCTCGAGTGCTGGGTCGTTCGAAGGTGAACTATTGCCACGGAAGCCAGGAGGAACCTGATTTTGCTTGTCCGCTGCACTCGATTTTTTAGGCAAGCTAACAGGGGGTATCACCGGAGGGACTTGTCCTTGAACTTTGGGAGTGGTCACATTTTTGCGCCGGGGATTCCCTTGGAAAATGAACGGTGTGCCCCCGTTAGCTGTGTCCGCTTCCATTTCGTCAACGGGCAACGTGGCGAAGGCATTTTGTGTGTTGATTGGTTGTTGTTCTTGAGCCGGTGGAGAAGCGCCCTTCAAAATTTCCGCAAAAGTGCGCTTCGAGCGTTCCTTCAAAGAGCGCTTCTGTTTATCCCAGCGACTCTTATAATTTTCACAAGCTGAGAGCTCGTGTGGGGATCCCCCGCAATATGGACATTTATGCTCAGTCGCACTGCAGGATTTCCCCTCATGTTGCTCTCCGCAAGTGGCACAGCGCTCCTTGTTGGCGCAATAGTCTGCTGCATGACCAACTGACTTGCATTTGTTGCAAGTCATGGGCTTTGGCACGAAGAGTCGCACTGGAAGCCTTAATTTATCCACCATAACGTAGTCAGGGAGGGCGGAACCAGCAAAAGTTACTCGAAACGAGTCGGACGGCGTGAACTTTTTTTCTTCCCCATTCTGGGAAACTTTTCCTAGTTGATGGCAGTCCAAAATTTTAATTTGTTTCAAAGGGAGCTGTTTAAATCTGCCATCTCCCTTTTTTATTATTTCGCTCGTCAGACCCGTTTCCGTAATCACCCCCGAAATTTCTACGTTATGGCAGGGCACATAGGCGCGATATTCTATAACAAACCTATTGTCGACAACAATATCGTTAGCGTGCTTCCGATTAGCCACGACAACACGCAGTTTGTTCGGTCTAACCTTGGAAATTTCAACCACGGAAGAGTAATATCTTGCCAGATCTTTCGAAATTTGGATGACATTGAGGGATTTTCCCTTTGGTTTGGGCCGGAAGAAAACAATCCATGGGCCAGATCCAGGTGCATCTTCTGGATAGACCTTGACACGGGGAGAGGAAGCAACTGCGGGGGAGGACGAGGTCGATTGTTGAGCGGGAGCGGGATCAGTAGGGCTGGGAGGCAAGTTCGGGAGTTGAGCGGAAGCGGGAGATTGAGGGGGTGAAGAGGAAAGGTTTGCAATTTTTTTTGAGGGGGGCTTGTTCAGGTGGATTAACTTTTCCTCTAAAGAGATATCTTCCGAGGGGGGAACGCGTTTAAGCGATTTTCCAGCTCCCGTAGGGGGGTAGACAGTGGATTCAATCTCCATGTCAACGGTTCCTCCTTCATCTGCCATTTAAAGTGGCAGATGTACTTTTTTACTTATCTTTTCAATTTTTTTTTTGATTTTTTCTTAACCTAATAACCTTAACCTAATGAAATTAATAATACTTATTTTGCACCCAGTGCGGATCCAATGGTTTCCAACTCGAATTGCGTGTCAATCGTTCAGTACAGCTGAACCGGTGTATCGCAACACAGCACGATGATGGTGTCGATCACGAGAGGCGACAAATTCACCAGCACACAGCGCCCGCGGTGCAGGCCTTCTTCTTCCCGCTTGTTGTGATTGCTTCGATACAATCCACTCGCAATATAGGGAATCCCGTTAGGATGCGATGATCACTTCACCAGCCACGAGAATAACGGTATCACTTCCTTGCTCGATAACGATATATATATGCGTCCGGCGGCTTCGAACTTAGGAAGACGAATGATATAGCGCCATGTAAACTATCAAAACAAATACAATCAATAATTATTAAATCAAAATGTATTTTTTTAAAGTACCGGTCTGACTCGATTATCCGGAATTTCAGACTCGATTATCCGGAATATTTTATTTTGGATTTTCGGAAATTTTGAAAATAATTTGTATAATAATTCTATTTGAATAGCTAATATGGGCTAATACAGTTATCACATCCGTTCTTTCATTAATCTAGGGCAATGATGAGACTAAAATAAAATCGTGGGGTGTATGATGAAACAACTGATTGTAGATAATGGAAATCCAACGTTTATTTCGGAATATTTTCATGATGTACTGTATTCTATTCGTCAAATCATTTCATTTGATAACGATATTGAGGGAATTGCAAAAAATACATAGTCGACCATTTAGTGGCGGCGACCTTTTTGAATTTATGTTGTTTATTATGTTTCGTGTTCTCCAAGTCAAATCATTCAGCCATTTTTTAACGACGGTCAAATTGAATTTTTCAAGGTCATGTAATACACAGTTTTATAATGACAGTAGAATTAAATGTATGTTCCAAATTTCGGATAAATCAGCAAATCAGGAACGGGGCCAATTTTCTATTAATGTGGGACAACCCTATAAATATTCAAACATACATAGAAACAGGGGTGACATTGCGCATTTCGAAACGAGTAACTCGTTTTGAGATAATTCAAACTCCAATCGAATTGATTTTAGTATTAGTATCATGTATCTTTTGCGAGTTATTATTTTCAGTGCAAAACTTGTCTCGAAGAGAAATGTCAAATTTTTGGATTTGTAAACAAAGCAATCTTCACGACTATTGCAAATATCAATGCCGAAAAACAAATTTAATTTGATATTACATTAGAATTGTGATTAAAAAGAAAAGATCGCGAAATGATGTTTGACAATGGCGATAGTGAAGAAGAGAGCACGCTTATTCCACAGAGGCGGGAATTGAAGGATAAAAGTGACTCTCTTTCGCTAAGTGAAAAAGAGTGAGTTTGTCTTATAAACGTTTCCGATATAAAGTTTCGGCAGTACATTAGACTTGGTCGAGAAGCATTGAAAAATATTTCGGATACAACCGTGTTCCAAACAACTTTTAGAAGCACTGCTACTCCTGCAGCTTTGAAATTAGCGGCCGTTTTGAATCTACTGGCTTCTGGCCGTACCAAATTGATGTAGTGAACGAGAAAATTTTTCAGTTGGTGTGGCTCAACCAACAGTTTCATCAGTGTTAAATGAAATGATGTCACTTCTGGAAAGAAGCTTATGCGAAAAATGGATCGGATTGGATACATCATTTAATGAAACAAAGTAATATTTCTTCGACAAATTCAAGATACCCGGTGTATTGATGGTACTCATATACCCATTCTAAGGCCTACGGGAAATGAACAAATGTACTGCAAATGTGACTCTTATTGTATTTCTTTGTGATTCCATAGTGCTGAAATAAAAGTATTGTATTTATACATACATACTTGTATAAATAGACGTCAAAACCAAAGAAAATGCAATTGATTTTTTTTTATGTAAGGTTTAGTAATAAAATCAACGTTTGACTAACACATTCCCATACGACGATCAACCATTTCTTGTCGAGACATTTGTTCTCGTTTCGAGTTAAAAAAATGCTCGAACACAATGTTACGTAATGTCAAACTTTGCTCGGAACTCTACTACTGCCTTTTTCATTTCGCTCGTTTCGAGCTCGCTTCGAAATCCATAATGGCAAAAGTGATCGAAACGAACAAAAATCACTCGTTTCGAAGAGCGCAATGTCACCCCAGGTCAAGCTGAATGAAACCGTTTAAAAAGTAATTAGTTGTTTGGGGACTGCGGCCATCTTGGAATTGGATTTTTCATTTTCTGCTATGTTCTACCAGTCGAGAGCTTTCTTTTGATACCCATATTGATGAGGTTTTGAAAAAAAAGATATGAGGCTATCTTGTGGTGGCGGCCATTTTGGGTTTATATTTTTCATAAATAACTGTGTTCTACTAGTCAATACCTTTCATTTGATATACATATTGATGGGGTTCTGAGAAAATTTGTAATCCACCGTTTTGTAGCGGTCGCTATCTTTGATTTACATTTTCCATGCATAATTGTGTTCTACTGGTCAAGCCCTTTCATTCGATACCCATATTGATACTACCACTTTTCACGAAAATCTGAGAACCATTATATCGGTTTGACATGGAATGGCTGAATATTACATTTTTTCTCAATTTCAAATAATTTTTTTTTTCAAACTGTATATTCCAAAAAATTCAAAATTGTGTTTAATTGAATCATATATATATATATATATATATATATATATATATATATATATATATATATATATATAATCGAGTTTGTATATAATCGGGTCCGACCTGTATAAGGTCAATTGTGCTTCTCGTTAATTTTTAAAGATTTTTTTTCATTCTTAAATGGTTTTTATATTCGTAATTTTCTACGTTTTTATTCCCCAAGTTTTTTTAACTATCGTTTAATGTGATGAATTAAATAGAGTTACGTTCCTCTGAGTGATTTTGGTTCCAAATCTAATAAACACCGAGCCATCTCTTTCCCTCCTTTCCAATGGTCCCATTTTCCCGGAAGACCAGCCACCGCAGCACGAGTCCCGTGGATTATTACGTTAGGACCGAAAATCGATATCAAAGGTGGCCAAGTCCGAACATGGGACACACCGAGCCGAAGAGAGATAATAAACGGCGACATTAATTAATTATCTACCGTCAAAGCACTGCCACCCGGAGGACTAGGATACCGGGCGGGAATGAATCGTGGGGGGGGATGCACGCGTTTCCGAGGTGCGATTGTGTCAAAAACTGTGTAAATAGAGCGTGAACGAGCGAGATAAAGCTAGGAGATGCGCTCGGACCGAGGGGTGGAACGGGTTTCGGATGGATCCCGTCCGAAACGGTGTGTCGATCTGCGCATTTACACAGGTAGTTGACGGGCCTCTCCGGGATGAATGAATAGGATGCTGGGTAGATTAAATTATTTCTTTGTTGGAAGGGTCAGAGATTTTTTTTTCTGACATTTAATCTCTCCGAAGCCTTTTGTCTTTCGAGTCAGTGCAGGGGGAATTCGAAACCATACACAAGTCAATTTAGATTGGATTTTGAGCTAGCTTTTTGTCTGCTGCCGAGAGGAGAAAGGGTATTGTTAAACGAGACTTTGCCGGATTGGAATCGACATTTGAATTGTTGTTTGCCTATTTGAGCGTGGATTTGTGATAATGAATTCCAAGAAGTGACAAAGACCCCTTCGGTTGGCATCGGAAATAAATAAAACGGAATCGGATTACAGGTTGAGGCACGAAACTACTGAAACGCTAATTGAATCTTGTCCGAATAAACTACTCATCGTGTCACAACACAAAAAAGTCGTATCCAATTCGTTTGAAAGGACGCAACCGACGCAAATCGGCTCATTTGTCTACGACCCACGTTCGTGAATTTTAATTCTTTCAATCCTATACTCGATTAAAATATCATATTGCCGCCCAATTAAGATAACAATAATCTTCGCTTGTACCGATCGATAACAATCAATTAAAGCGAAAAACACCGATAATATAAAATATCTCAATTAACCAAACAAATACGAGGACGGGGGAAGTCGCTGTTAAACAGCTTCCGCTAGCTTCGAGATAATCATCGGAGTTGGACCAACACCTCCTTCGTAGCGCTTCCAACTGGCGGCGCCCTGACTTCGCTCGTGTCTATAAAACTCCTGCGTAAGGACTACGAGTCGAAATCTCATTTCTTTATTTGTTTATTACGCCTTATTTCTGCGGCTACAAACGAGGCGCTGTAACTAAATCCGAAATGAGAGGGCAGCTCGGCAGGCAATAAAAGTGCACACTTGGACGCCTATATCGCTCGGATCGTGCCCGCGAATGGCTCCCCAGCATCCTTCGCCCAGGTTGCAGCGCGCAGGGGAATCACAACGATCAGTACAAGCCACAAAAACACATGTCCGCTACAACTTAAATACGTGATATGAAATACGCTCGTTTGGCATTAACCGGAATCATTTTGATTTACAGTGCATTTACGGCACTTTAATGATCGGACATAAATTTATTTATATTCTACATACGCGGGTCTTAAAATGTTTACCGACTCTTTACCGCGGCTTTGAGCTTTTAATTTTCCGCTCGAAGGAGGAGGAAGGGACCGCCTTGTTCACGCTAAGAGGTGCGAATCAGTCTTCGGGTACACACATATTGGTTCATGCAGGCTGTAAATTATACCATCGGAACAAATAAATAAAGTGAGACAAAAAAAGAGCCGCGAAAACATACAGACCCACAATCAACGCAATGATCAACACTTGGTGAGTATTTATTATCGCCTCTGCTTGCCCCGCGGAGTGCTTTTTTACTGTCATTCGATGACGTGAGTGGCATATTTTAGAGAAAATCTTCATCATAGAATGGTTGGGCAATGTTTCAATTTGATTGGAAATTTTATTCTGAATGAGAAATAGGGAAAAGGAATCCGATTTCACATCATACCTGTGTGACATTGGTACACAGTACCGATTCACACTGATAACTGTATTGATTTCATAATCCAAGAACAATTTGGCATAATTAACATATTGCTATAGTTGATCTTTTATATTTCAAATTAGCTGACCCGGCGAACTTCGTCCCGCTTGATTATTTTTCATATCAATATATTCGAACATTCAAATTTCGACCTTGTGTTATTTCCCAGAACTATTCATCATTAACTAATCTTTTTATCGGCCGTTAGCTAATTTTATATTTCCAAGAATTTGTTTATACTTTTAACGAAACTCGTCATTAAAATATGAAATTCTTACCTGACACGATTCTCGTTCAAAATTCTTTAACCTTTTGCATAAAAATACGTTTCTTCATTAAATGGAGTTCATATTTGATACGGAAAAGTAAATTTTCAATCATATTTTTTTGTTTTCAAATTGTTTTATTTCACTTGAGAATCCATCACCATTTACGCTTCACACGAACATAACACGAATATCAATTGGACTAACACTGCCTTCTACGTGTTCAGAACAAATGAGAATGAAATATTCTCCCATTTTCCTTCAAAGTTTTCCGAAAATTTTCTGATTTTCTCTCCGTAACATTAACCTACGGGGAGAGACAAATACAAAAAAAATAAAACCGGTTAAAAACGAACGATTCCATCCTCATGTTTCGCACTTACCAACACATTTGGCGATCCATTTTTATTCATATAGACTAGCTGACCCGGCAAACTTCGTCCCGCCCAAAATTTGTTTTTTGTTATCAATACCTTCAAACATTCACGTTTTCTTACTATGAGCAAGCTCATGGGTCCAATCGCAGAACTGTTCATTGATTGATCTTCTATTCGACCCCGTTGATTTTGCCTTTCACTATAAAATTCCTAGTATTTTTAACAAAACTCATCATTATAATATCAGATTATTTTCAGACACAATTCTCGTTCAAGATTTTTCAACCACTTGCAAATAACATGTTTCTCCGTTACATGGAATACATGTTTTATACAGAAAATATGACAACCCTAAATCGGACAATTCCCTCCTCGAATTCTGCTCTTATCAACACATCCGGCGATTCTTTTTTTTTTGTATAGATAGAAGAAGATGTAGGAGTGCGTTTCATCACATTAAAATCAATTTCCAGTTTCGAACAAAGATCAATTTCGCTAGCGCAAACATCAAATGGACTAACAGCACTTGCCACTATGTAATTGTAGGAGATATGGGAATTTAATTTTCCGAATTTTCACTTTTTCCTTCAGAGTTTTCCGAAAATTTTCAATTGTCATGTTTAGTTGAAATATGTGTAATATTTTTATGGAACCCCCTCTCCATTCCAGAGGAGGCAGGGGTGTCATACCATTATAGAAACATTTCTCATACCCAAAAACCCTTAAAACATTTATTGCACCCTAAAATCTCCACATGCCAAATTTGGTTTTATTTGCTTTTTTAATTCTCGAGTAATGCAAAAAAATTGTGTTTCATTTGTTTGGCAGCCCCCCTTAAGAATGGGGGGAGGAGTATCTAACCACCGTAAAAGCATTTATTGCACCCTAAAATCTCCACATGTAAAATTTGGTTTCATTTGCTTGATTAATTCTCGAGTAATGCAGAAATTTGTGTTTCATTTGTATGGCAGTCCCCCCTCAGAAAGGAAGAGGGGTCCCAAACTATCACGAAAACCGTCCCCGGCCCCAAAAACCTCTACATACTAATTTTCATGTTGATCGGTTCAGTAGTTTTCGAGTCCATAAGAATCAGACAGACAGACAGAAATCCATATTATCTGACACTTGAAAAGTCATGACAAAGCTTTCGGTTGGGAATTTTACCATTGGAGTTCGTCCTATAGCTACTCACACTGAGCTTGTTTCTCCTTGGGAAGATGTATATGGAGCAAAAAAGCGATGGTTTTTTTTTGGAATGCCAGTTTCTCTTGCAAAACTGTTTAAGGGGGTATTCTAGTGAAGAGACACAACCTTCGGACGTTTTTTCGAACTCCGTAAAAATGAATCAAAGAACATTTTTAGTATCCATCAGTATATATCATTATATGTTCATCTATCTTTTAACAATAAAACAAAAACGGAACGAAGAAAAAATATACATAACTAGAACAGTTACAACAGCTGATGAAGTGAGAGGGTTTAAAAAAAGTTATGTCATGGCGTACACGATTCCAACCCTTCTGGTTATCTGAAACAAAAAAAATCGAACAGATTCTAAATGCGGTGCGGTTTAACACGTCTTTTCAAACGTTTCCCGATTTTATAAAAATATTCAAATTTGAAAATTATCATTTTCTAGAGGTTTATGCGATAGAAAGATGCATGCAGATTGTCTGTACAAATCTTTAAACGTGTTTTCTCGAAACCACGTTTTTTTTAGCTGGTGGTACGTTCAATTCAAGATCTAGTAGAGCTATTTGGCTGCTTTTTTTTTCTGCATGTATCATGAATTATCTAAATTGATACGTGGCCGCTTTTTGACATCTTAATTCTTCATTTTTTAAAGGAGTTCGGGTTGAGCAACGTACGAGTGCAGACGTGTGCTTTTTCGCTCCGTGATATGATCTTTGAGTGCTCGCGTTTTTCGTCGTTTACGAGTTTTAGTATTCGTGAAACAGGTGAACAATCTATTATCTGCCCAACTGATTTGGAAACCAGTGTAGTTTAGCTGAATTTCATGAAGAAATCGTAAAAATAACAATAAAAAAGTGACATAATTGGAGGAAGCCATCTTTTCCGCTCGCGTTTGTTGGTGAGAATTCTCTCTGATCGGTGTGCTTTTCATCGTCGCGCTCTTGTTTTCGCATTGTTTTCTTCATCGACGAATTCGGTTACGCGATATTTTATTTCTCCCTCCGTCGTATGTGTGCAATAGTTGAAGAGTTTCTTAATGCTTGGCTGTATCTGATTGATTCAGATTTGTTAAGGAGAATGCTTCTTTACCTCCAAGTTTTTATTCAGAATAACGATCGTGAAGTTTTTATGCCGCTGTGAATGTATCACCACAAGAAAGAATCGCTGTAACGGTTTGGTTAAGAACAGCATAAGCTAAGTTTTTTTTTTCTAATTTTTACCTACATTTTACCGTATCATTTCTTAGAGGATCTGTGGGTGGGCGGGTGTTTTTATATGTATATTATGTAGTTTATTTTCAGGTCAGCGCCAAGTGCAATTTCTCTGCGCGGTTGTGTGCGTGAGTGTGAGGAATAAATAGTGTTGCGGCACCCTACCATTGGTGTTTTATACGGAAGAATTTTATTCCTTAAGGTGAAGGTGGAAGCTAGCCATTGTAGTAGTATAGGTAAACCCTCGTGTAAAAATGGGGTAATAGTGTTTGTGAGAGAAGAGCAAAGCACACGTAAATAGATCAATTCACTTATCAGACTGTGTGGCGCTTCATTGACACGAGTCTTTGAATACATTTGAAAAAAAAAACAAATAACAATTCAATACTAAAGTAAAATGTATGAACGATATGTTTCGATGAACAATTGCAAAAATAAATATATATAGAAGGTGCATTTGCATATGATTCTGATTATACGCGAGCGTAACATGAGCAAATTTATAACACATGCGAATTGGGGCTCTTTTGGTAATAACAAGTTCTTCCGCATAGTAACTCGATGTTGATAATTCCTTAATATTTTCCTTCGTTGATCGTATTGTTTTCACATATTCACGTTGGAAAGCCTTAACCCTTCTGTTCGTTGGCCGAGGCATTTAGATTGAATGTAATACTTTTCCGTTTACTGTTTTTGAAAGCATAGGCAGCCGTGGCAGTGTTCCGAGCTCTGCAATACAATTTTCTTACCCAATGTTAAAGTTGCTAAAACTTACATTATAGACCCATTAAACGTAAAAATAATAATTGTATTGATATCAACACAATTTTATTCTATTGATTTTCATGACATGGGACGCTATGACTCCGGAATAACATTTTATTGAGTGGTTTTTATAGCTGTTTCGATGATGTTGTTTGGCATCAGTGTCGAAAAAATAACGATGCTTCCACCAATACAAACAAAACCATTGCAGAAGATTGAAAAACGAAAATTTAACTTTCAGAGCACTTGTTCGAGTTTTCCGACGTTTTTCACTATACAGTGCGACAGCAGATGAAAATTCAACATGTTGTAAGTAATCGATTAGAGTTTGGTTGATATTAATTGATAGGAAGTGTGCGAAAACGATCATTTTCTTCACACTGTTTCGCAAAATTATTGATTTTCTGGCGAGGGGTGAGGGAGGGAGATGAAAGAAATGAGCGCCATTGTGGCAGCCATTTGTGGCTAGCTTCCACCTTCACCTTAACCAGTCGGAACGATTTTTTTCCAGTTAGAAACAATCTTTGAATGTATTTTTGCGATTGGAAAAATTTCGATGTTTCGACTGGAGCTTCCATATTTTTGCGTGAAACACGGGGGAAGTTGTATTAGTGTATTTGCTGCAGTGAAAAACTCTGAACGAGTGTCGAAGCAGAAGTATACGTTTACACGGAACCACGATAACGAGCTTAGTTGCTTTCTTTCTCTATTTCTCTCTCTTTTTATACTCTGTCGGAGCAATTTGGTTCGTGTTAGTTTATGTTTGCGCGCTGTTTTGATTTTTTTTTTTACTCGTAGAATAATGTTTATGACAGCTGGTGGAGAGCAACTTTCGTGTTTTCACTGTGTTTCGGAAAGTCTGATAGCCCAAAACGAGCAGACATGTTGACGTTTGACACTATTATTTTTTCTATTTTAGCTGCCTCATACAATAGTACTGGAACACAATTAATTAATTATTTACTTCAAGTGTTAGATTCATAGTTTCAATGAACGAGTATCAGGTTCAGTTTTCACATGATCTATATATCTGATTCAGGTCACACTGTGATAGTGTGCTACAGTTTATGTAATATATCTTCCAGATTATATTTTATATATAATTTTATGATATGGTATTTGTGTATTTCGTGTATCAAATTCTTGTCTTGCTATGGAAGAACTATAGAGAATGTTTTTCACATGTTGAATCGATTGAATTTCCCACAAAAACCTGTTAATGGATAATTATGTCAGTTCAGTAAAATATTCAAAAATTGCATAATGGATAGTAGATTCCAGACTTATTCCGTCGTTGATCATGACGTGCGATTTTAGAAGTTTCTTTTTTGAATATTTCAATGCATAGAAAGTTCGTTTGTGTGTGTGTGTTTTTTTTCATGTAGAATGTTTCCAGATAATGTGTTAGTTTCAATTTGTGTATAGTTTGTATAGAATATATCGCCGCTTTGATGTTTGTGGAGTTCTCTCGGTTACCTTCTCAGGTTTCCCAAAAATAACTCTCAACCGTAGCATTTGGAGATCAATAAGAAATACGTGCAATGAATAACGATATATATATATATATATATTTCCGATCTTATTGGTTTTATATGAGTTTTCTCGGTTACCTTCTCAGGTTTCCCAGAGTTAACTCTACAATGTAGCGATTAAATTTGATAAAAGTACGTGAGATAAATGATAGAATATACAATATAATAATATCGCGTGCCGTGACACATGAGTTTTTCGCTTCGTCGAATTGTTGCTGGCTCGCGTTCACATAATCACATCACTTACCTCGGTGAATCCTGATTTATACCTCTTCCCACTAACAACTATCCTTTCCTTGATAAACGCTAGGGAACCACGCTATAGAGGCGACCCTTCTGGCTTTCGGGCGGCGAATATCATACTAACATTCCTTCCCTTCCCCTGGTGGCTGTAAGGACGTGGCCGGCGTCGTTATTGACCATTTAAAGCTCGAATCACCGACAATTGCACAACGAGAATGATTTGCTAGTCCCAAGCGTCATTCTGTGTGTTCTTTGTGCAATTTGGTTGGTTCAGGTCAATCACGGAGAGCAATTACGAATTGTACAGTCTACCCAAGCTCAAGCTCAAGCTCTCAATTCTTCATTTTTTAAAATAGCGATTTTTGTTGGAAATTGCGGGGAACACCTTCTAACATAGGATTTCGTCTGTCGGGAACATATTGTGGATGCTCATCTATTTTTTGATGGGTTTAGAAAATGTTACTTGAATAGCTAAGACATTTTTTAAATATACCCAAACTCATCCACATTGTTGGCATATGCTCACAAAATTTACTTTTAAAGTAACATTTTAATGCGTGTATTACTTAAATGCATCGAATTAAAACTTAAATTTAGAATTAAATAAGCAAAAGTATAACTGTCATACATAGAACGGTTTGGAAGTTTGTATGTCTTTGATCACTACAATATCACAGTGATAGAGGAACTGGTATAAATTCGGTACCCCGTGGGTAATTTGGTACCCACCCGGGTCTCCTTACCGCCGGAGCACTCTGGTGGTGAATAAAAAAGTGTTCTAGTAATGTAGTAACAAACGTCAGATGCCAGAAACCCAAAATATCTGTGTTTTTTAAAACAAATTTCAAGTTTTGTTGTTTTTGAAATCTCGAAAAAATTTCATGTGCGTCTTTTGAAAAATCATTAAAAATCGAATAGTGAGCTGATTTTAAACATTAAAGGTGATTTGGATCAAGAAATTGATGTTCTTCAACGAATTCGAGTAAGTGTATCGAGGTTTTAATCACAAATTTCATAGATTTCATTCCAAAGTGAAAATTCGGTAAAATTCGGGTAATTTGGCACCCCAATGTAAACATAGTGTTGATGTTACATTATGCTAAGTATTGCATGCCCATGCAGCTAAATTAAATCAAAATGTAACGGTTGTAATGAAGCAATACATACATAAACTCGACAAGCCATGTGCTCAAAACAGGTTCTGATAAAAAAAAAAATTTGGGTTTGTTTTTCACTTAAATTTATATTATTCCGTTTGAAATATTATCGTACAACCCAACCCAAGCTCTCATTTCAACGCTGTTTTGACATATAAAATATTGAACACATAATAATTATGAATATTGCATTATATTATTAGAGATAGTCAAAATATATTGGCTCGAAAATCTTGTAAATCCATTAAAACATGGATGTGTAATAAGTTGGATAATATACGTGATTTATGATCTATATTCGAAATTCAGACTGATCTAAATGCTATATGAATGACAATGGCGAGGCGGTGAAAATATGATTGTATGAAGTTATAGCTAATATTGGAACTTTATTTTCAAAAATCTCCGAAATCTGTATGAAACCCAAAAAATTTGTTATCTGTAACTACATATTTTTGCTTATAAATAGTCTGAAAATCGGTAGAAATACAGATTATTCGGTAGTTATGGTTACCATGTATGTCTTATCGTTCTCGGATTCTTTCAGGAAACATAATTTCCAGTATAAAATAAAATATCATTAATCATTCTTGTGCGTAATTCACACCTACTCTTTCATGTTTCGTTCCATATATGGATTTCCTTTAGTGAATATCCCCTATTCTACAGTTTCTTATAAATATTTATATTGGAAATTGCTCAACACTAGCAGCAAACATCTACCCCAATGTATTCCTTATTAAAACACCATAGGTTCCTCTCGCCGCTTTGTTAAGAAAACTACAAGATTTATCAGCTTTTATAAATAAACATAATAACAATGGAGGGATCGTCTCCCTCTCAAGCACTCGGAGAATCTGGGCCCGAGCAACGAATCATTCGTTGAGAAATCGATGGCAAATATGTCCAGTCTCTCTCGCGCCCTTTTTCTCACCCAAGGACACAAAGAAGATTACTTCCTCATCACCTCTCCGTTTGACTTTTATTATTTGGAGAAATTGATTTCCGGCTCTATTGTCTGGGACAGAACGTGACGTGCATCGGTATAATTGCGCTAGTCCTCGACGCCATAAATAACACCTCATGAAGGCGAACGAAGGGGACAATTGCGACCGGACTAGGACCGTGTCCCCCTGGCAACCCCCTCTCCGAAAACACGAGTTGATTCGGGCGAGTCTGAGTCTGAGTCTAGTACGGAGTACTTCTAGATAATGATTATTTCCGTTCCGTTCTTCGTTTCCCCCTGGTGACCCATTGTTCTAAATTGAATCTCTCGTCTTAGGATTGCCATTGCCACCACTGGAAAAAAAAAACGCCGGAGATCAGAAGACGACGAACACGGAAAGTGGGGGAAACTTTTGGCTGTGTCGTAAAGGGAATTAGCCTCGTGCCGGGCAAACTACGTACTTAGTTGGCAACGGTATAACCAGAAAGGTAAATATGTGATTTTATGTGCGGGACTTTCAGCGGGGAAACTTTGGGTCAAAAGTCAAGCTAAATATTTGCTTCCATCTTTCCGAGTGGATACTTTTCAGCTCTTTCGAGGTTTCGCCACTCCACTGAGTGAGTCCGGTACGTTAGGAAACAAAAAAAAAAGTAAATAAACCGAACATTCATAATCTGTGTGTTTGCCTTTGCGGAAATCAAAATTTTTCTCTGTCGGTTTTGGGCGGAGTTGCGGGGGGTGGACAACAGGCCTGAAGACGGACGTTAATTGATTACGTTCAGAACGGGAGACGAGAGGTTAAGTCACAATTTGCGTCCGCCTTTGGCCCTTAAATTACATCATCGCGCGCTCGAAATCTCTCCAATGCAGGCTGGTATCCCTAAAGGGTTGACAGTGTTATCCAACACCGAAAACCACCCATATTGACAGTCCCGTCGAGCTTCTGCATCTGCTGCTTCTGTTATCGCGGCACGACACTATCCGCTTCGGATGCCATGTTTACTGTCGGTTCCCGTGCGATGGAACCATCGACCGGAGGCATCGAAATGATGAGTGGCAACGAAGCGTGGATATGTGTGTACTGAATATCGCTAAACCTTTTGCATGTCACACGAGGGTGCACTAGCTTATCTCTAAATTGGAGCCAACTGCAGCAGTCAGAAGACGGGTGGACGCTTCGGGACCGACCAAAATAGCTGACCAACGGCCAGCTGGTTTGGGTTGGCTTCATAATGCCGAACGTCCAGCTGCAGGTTTTGTTGCATCCCGGGATGAATCGACACCGCGGAATCGTGGTCTTTGGGAGCACCTAAAGATTGAAATAAAAAGGAACATTTTTCCTCGAAGCCGTTGCGAAGTGATTACAGTTTAAGTTGGTATAATGCAACGACTTACTTTATATACAGGGAGATAAATGTGTCTTACCTGTAAAGAAAAAGACAGAATACAAATTAGAGTAATTTTTCAGCCACATTTGAATTTCTTTTGAAATTTATGGTGAACTACCGAATGTTCTATTTAATTTAATGCATGTGTATCAAAACATAGAAAGAGAGAATTTTGAGAGAGGATATCATTTATACTCATGCCTCAGCATAAGCCGATATGCACGATATGAGATTTCGATTTGTCTCGAAACACTTATACTAATCGAAAAAATTGTAAGGGGTTGTGCCTAGGACACAACCGCATTTTCAACGTAGAACTACGGAATTATATTATTCAATCCGTTTGTTTATCACTTCGAATATTGTTTCAAAATGCATCGACATTTTTGAAATTATTTTTAGAACAATATTTTAGTGATGTGGAAAATGTGGAAAGACTCGGAATTTCCAAGATGCAAATTGTGAAATTACGAAAAATGTGTTTGATGATGTATTATAAAAATATGTAGGGGAACCGCGGGTAATACGGACAGTGGGGTAATATGTACAGGTGGTTGATTTGTATAGTAACATTTTGAATTCCTGATTTCTGTTAATGAGAACACCTTCAACATGTTATTCTATAATATTTAAGCCACCCTACGGCAATGAATACTGATCAAAAGTGGAAACAAAAACAGAAAATCATACATGATTCCGCGTGAGGATGTGATATGTGCTGCTTCGATATTAAGCATTTTGAGTGGTTTAATATCAAAATTCAATTCGCTGATGGCTATATTTCGGTTTGTGAGTTAACAGAGAAGCGATATTAGGTATGTACGGGAAAGTAAATACATTTTTGAGTGCAAAAATATGAATTATTGAAATAATTGTACTGGTGGGGTAAAACGGACAGTTGCCAGTGGGAGTGAGATGAACTGTGAAAAGTCTGTTTAATCTATTCCTGAGGAATGGCCTGCATCTATAAATGGAAATCAAATCGCCAAATGTGGACTGTTTAGAAGCTGACTGGAATCAAATGCAAAATAGTTGAGAGTCTGTCCGTTTATACCGCTGAAAAGCACGATATCACTTCTAGGTGGATTAATTCGATTTTCATTTATCATTTAACAACATTCGTGATGAGTTCAGACCTTGGTTGAATAAAATTATTCCTCTCGCGGTCGATAAACCTCTACACTTCATATATTATAAACCTGTCCTGCCTGGACCACTTTTTTAAAAGGGCAAATATTTTTGCTATTGTTTTCCAGCAAAATTTCTGGTCAAATGGTGAAATGTATAAATTTCATTAATTTCATAGTAAAATACAAAATATACAAACACAACAAAAAAATATTAAAAAATAATCGGAACAAAAAATTATTTAAACATTTGAAATTTATTTTTCTCAAAAACTTATTTTTTTAAATTCTCAAAAAAATATATGAACAGCCCATACAATTTCCAACAAGTCACCCGTACATTGGAAGACCGGCACTTTTTTGAGAAAAATTAATTTTTATTTAGATTTTTCTTTATTGATATTCTTCAATGAAAACATAAATGAATTCCTACAGTTTAATCTTAAACCAACATCTTTAGGTCTTATAGTTTTTGAGTTAAAAAAAATCAGATTAAAGAAAAAAGCTGAAAAACTCAAAATTAAAAAAAAAATCTCCCTTAAAAACTTAAGGATCTACAAAATGTTGGTTAAACAATGTAATGTAAGAAATTATTCATGTTTTCATCAAAAATATCGAACAATTTAGAAAAAATAATAGGAAAAAATAAACATTGTTGACGTAGAACTACGCTGTAATTTTGTTCAAGTCTTCCGCTTTGCGCTCTTCTCGACAGAAGCCCTTTCTATTAATTTTTCCGGTCTCGATTAGCTTAGCTGTCATATTTGGTGGAGATAGTTTTGTTACCGTCGTGCGAAACCAAATCACACACAAAATTCTTTCTTGGTGAGCCGATGATAGCCTAGTTTGATGATTCCTCACACAATTGCGTAGTTCAGAACCTTAATGGCGTCAGATGTAATCATTGCAATGGCAGAGACATCAGCGAGTAAGAAATTTGGTCTGTGGACGCGACCAACCCGAAGCGAAGAAATGTGATAACGCAAAACAAGGAAGACGTGATGCGATGTTCATTGTTTCGTATCTAGAACGATACTGAGAGTTTGCCTCAGCGAGATCCAATATTTATGCTCTAGGCAAATGTTCCCCTTCGTTCTTCTTCTTCTTCTCTTCTTTGTTCACGAAGACTTTAAATTTAGTCTCCTTCGTTGATCGCGGATAAGTTGCGCATTATTGACGGCATGGGTAGGGAAGCTCACAAATGACAAATGAATGGGAAAATGGAAACGCCTCTAGTTTCCATCAATTTAATCCGTCTACACACCAGGGGATTGTAATATATAGCAGAAAAAAAATCTTAGGGAATCTCCGATTCGTTTGGTAAAATCCGTCCGCGGCTGAAATAGTTATAGTTATAACTTTATTTCATAAAACCGTGACCTGTTTTCTGATTTGGCACCCTTAATGAAAGACGTAGTTCTACGTAACAAAAAATCATTGAAAAACAATGTTTTGAAAATTAAAATTCATGTTTCTTAAAATATGTTTTTTTAAATTCTGAAAAAAATATGATATAAGACATATATAAAGAAGGACATATACACCCAAAATTCATTTTTAGCTTCGTTATCCCGATTTATTACATTAAATGAGCTCAAAAATAACAGAGAATGCGCTACTCCCCAATACGTGTATATCATTTTTATAATATATATGCTACAGCCAATATGAGCGAGCGAAACAAGAGACACATTGGAATGAAAGCATATGAAATGAAAGCATATGAAAGAAATAGATCTTCTTTCTGCTCTTAGAAAACATTTTCCAACTTCATTTTATAATGAGGTGTAATATTAACACGTGTTTACGTAATAGCACCAGTAGCTATGTAATTAGCGTGGCCGTGTAAAACAGCCTTCCATTCTGGTTCGATCCCTGTTGACATCGTTTGGGCTTTTTTCTGGGTGCAATTTCAAATGAGATGAAAAAAGAAAAAAAAAGAAGGAGATGTCTGCTCCCATACCTACAAACATTTGACACGAAAAGTAATCTTTTCTGCCGAAGATGAAATGCTCTCCTGCAACGCTAGTTTGGGTGTACAGGAATGGAGTTTTTCTAACAACAACTTTTCCGTTATTTAATGTTTTCTTTGAAAAAAAAAACCTACTAATGGTTAAATCGTAACCAGTGCTGCCACACGTACAGATTTATCTGAAAAGGTACATATTTTTACGTTATTTTTGGTACAGATTCTGTACGGTACAGAGTACAGATTTTCGTCAAAAAGTACAGATTGGTACCGATTTTTCCGCGGGTGAAATTTCTCACATTTGAACAAACCTACATTGAGGTACATGATGTCTTTTACGCCGCAGTATCACTTTGTGTGGCAGCTCGAAACTTATAATAAATAATAGTATGCAATCTAGATTTAGGAAAACTATGTATAAGCATCATCTAACTCACGAATGACAAATGAAATGTAAATGTGGTATTTGTAGTAAATAAATGAGTATTTTTCTTTAAAACGAATATCTTCGATAGTACAGATTTTTTGAAATGAAAGATGAGGTACAGAATAAAAGGTGGCAGCATTGCTCGTAACATTCATACATGTAAATTATCACGATCAAACATTTTTGTATTTAGAGACATGTCAAGGACATGCCAAACACGGCAATTTACACTCAAAAATGTTACGAGTAAAACATTATGTTTACAGAAGTCTCCAAACAAAAATGCCATATATTCCAGAAATTATGAAAGATAGTAAGTTGATGTCTTCAACAAAAGTTCATATTTTAATAAGATCTATAGCTTTGTCGGATATGTTATATCGCTATCTTCACTTTAAACAAAATTTGGATTAGTTGTAATTTATTCAAAGAAAACATGAAAAAGTTGTTGTTAGAAAAACTTTTTTCCTGCATAAGTGTTCATCTTCCGATGTATGGGTGACTTGTTTGGGAATAGCAAGGGCTATTCATATTTTTTTTAAATTAAAAAAAAAGTTTTGAATAAAATATTGATTTAATTTTTTTACATAATTGTTTTTCAGTATAATTTAATTTTTATTTTTTTGGACTTATTTTATGAAAAATTAAATAATTTTTCTACATTTCATCATTTGACCAATTTTAAGAATATTTCAGTATTATTTGAATTATAAATTTTTTGACCCTCTTCAAAAAGCTGCCTTATTCTTTTTCGAATATTTTATTTATGCAAATTTGCTTATATGTCCATTCTCTTTCCATTCACAATTTTTCATTGCTATCTGAAATGGTGCTGCCATCTCCTAAGACGAGCTGGTATGACATTCGTCGTACATAGAGTTAATCAAAAGTTTCTGATAGCAAAATCAAATGCGTTCCCCCGGTAGTGAGTGCCGACCGATGAGCTCGATGAGCTTGTGATATGATTCGATCGGTCGTCTTCTACTTTAGTTTATTCGATTTAACTGAATACGAGAAGAAGCCACCTTCTCACAGTGAATTCTTAAACATGAGTCTAGAAAGCCAGCTTACCTCGGCTATATTATCCTTGTTTGAAACATTGCCTGTGGAGACTCGTAATAATTATATCGCCAGATGATGCAACTTAGATATCTAATGATCGTGAGTGTTGCCATGTGAAATTTGTGTTGATTCTGTAGCGAATTGATCCCAACGGGTGGATTTGGGGAAGTGTAGTTGATTAAAAAAACCATTAGTTCTTTTTGTTAAAAAACTATGGATTGGTTATACATATGATATAACCGCAAGGTTGACGTAGGACTGCCGTTGGCTTAATAAGCATTCGTGTTTTTCCAATTAGCAATAATCGCACCTCGGATGTTCCTCATTGGGTACGATATCGCTGCTGCGCAGAGCTATATTTTGTATGTATTGATTAAATTATTGATTAAACTAGTGAATGAATGAAACAATTTACGAATTCAATTGCAAACAAATCACAATTTAGGTCAATTCATGCATTATGGTAGTGGTTATCGCAGCAAATAAGTATCAACATTTTGCCTAATCATCAAACGGTATGCGTAGAAGTTGCAGGGTGGCCACCCAATTTTAATTTTTGAATTCCCGCATTTTTCCCGACTTTTTCCTGCATGATTTCACGAAATTCCCAACTCACAGAAATGAAATTTAAGAATATTGTGTCGTTTCGTTAGTTAAAAATTGATTTTTGAAACCCGAATTGCGAATGTTTTTTTACTTTATGTTTCCAAGTTCCGCATGTGACAAAAAATTGAACGGTGTGTATCTCAGCAACAGATTTTTGCTAAGATATTGGATTCAGGAGATACGGACGGAATTGTTTCTGGAATATATGTATCTGGAACCTGAATCGCCTTCAAACGTATCAGATCCACCCCATCTCTACTTACTCCGAATTCGAAAAATTCCATTTATTAGAACTGACCAGAACTTCATTGGTCACATTCAAACATATTCCGAGCATTTCCCGGATACCTTCTATGATCAGTTCCTGAGTTGACCCCAAAAAAACATAATAAAAATACACAGAAAATCTATCTTGTTAAAAAAACGCTGAATGAAAATGCTTAGCAGGAATAGGAGCATATGAGACGAGATGAAACAAATAACACAAAGTAAGTAGCATTTTTAATGACCCAGAATCTGACTCTTTTTTGGTTAAAATGCGTCCCATTTTTACCCAGAGCCTTATTTTAAGGAAATGTTTCGACCCGTATGCTGGATATACATTTCAACTATCAACTACTATTTTTTCAATGATACGAATGTTTCTATTGGATGCCATAAGAAAACCATGAGAGAAAAGAAGTTGAATTAAACGTATTATGTTTATTGAGCGTTATTACAAATCCAGTTCAACTTTCAACATTTTTTGAGCATTTAATTTTCTCTACCATCAAGCCTGCATCTTTCTGGGTGTCAACCAACATCTTCGAGTTTTTAGCCTCGTTCGTGCCTTTCAAAGAAAATCCTCTCTCTTCAATGATGCATTGCCATGCGATAGGTTCAGAACTTTTTTCACAAACAAGGTCAAAACTGGAAGCTTCTTCTACGACTGAGCGATAATTCCCATCCAAGAGTTAGGCAATCTTTGAATTTTTATTTTATATGCAGACTATACAATTTCAGCAGAAGACGTTGTACACAATTGTCTATTCCCATTTTTAATTTAACTGCACAAACGCCGGGCAAATGTTGTTTATCGACGAATACTTCCAAGCATAACTCCGTCCGTTTCTTCGCTATATCCGGAAAATTGAAAATCACGTCCGGGTTAATACACGTTAGGTAACGAGTGCGATATGTCAAAGGGGATTGTATGAACAATTTCTTTAAAAATCCACAGTAGAACTCACGATAGCTGATACGAAATATTAGGACACCTTCTTATGAAATTTTGCCGAATTCCTTGCTTGTTGATTGCGGATTTTAATACTTCCAGGTAGCAGTAGAATGGTTTCTGTGAGGTGCTTTATATTTCACTTTCAGTCGTTCGGATTTCATAATTTTCTCCATAACACTTCACAAGTCCCGTTAGGTCATCGATAAGGAAAGGAACCATCGGTGCCTCTGTCTGACATTCACGCAAAAACTATTTAACTGTCGATGCTGCCGTAACACAAAAAATTAATTTAAGTTCTAGCAGCCTATATCCCATGGCATGTGCGACCATCTCGTACTTCTTTGATCGGAAAACTGATGCAAAACTCCGTTTAAAGTTTGGATGGCTTTCCTTAAGCTTATTCTTCTCTTGTTTCCTTACCTCGCCAGCAGGATTTTTTGAATAAATTTCGGATATTGACGTAGGACTACGTCTTTCATTTCTATACCGGGGTGTAAGTTCAATATTTCGAAAACAAAAGCGTTACGACGGAGAACGAGATTTTGAGCGTTAATAGCTCCAAAGCAAGTGAACGAAATGGTATGATACACACTCCATTCGAAAGATAAAATGTCTACGCGTTCTATGCTTGTTACTTTTTGATCCAAAAACTGGTTTCAATAGCCTTAAAATTGCTTTCAAAACAGGCTATTGAAATCACACCAATCGGTATAAAAGCCAGTGTCGCCCGGAAATCCACTCAGTTAAGATTGCGCATCGATTGAGGTACCATCGCTGGAATGAGGGATGTTTTCCTAACAAAGACTTCAAAACCATGAAGCCAGGGGCAACTGGCATTGCAAATTAGATGCAAGCAGCGGGAATTTTTGTACTCGTTTGCGTTTTTGCGAATCGGAAGGTTTCCCTAACACAGACTTCAAAACCTGGAGCCTGGGAAAATCGGCACTGCAAAATAGATGCAAGTTGTGGGTACTTTTTACTCGTTTGCGTCTCTGCAAACCGAAATGTATTTTCCCAACACAGATTCCGAAACCAATAAGTTGGGAAAATCGGCATTGCGGATCTTGACAGGACTTTTATACTCCCATCACACTCCGGAATTCCCATTCGGGAAAAGCGGGAAAAAGTCGGAAATAACAATACATCGCAAAAAGTCGGGAATTGTTTCACGAAGTTGGGACTTTGTTGCGCAGTGTTTTTTTCGGTTCTCTAATAAGTTACTACATGTGTTTTAGCGCATTACAATTTTCTAAGCAGTGTGCATCTTTGGAAACGAAACTTTGGGATTAATGAAGTGTCATCATCTTCCAAGTCATCTCTTCTCCATTGTTTCTGATCAGTGCTTCGGGCAAATGTAGAATAGTTAATAGAAAATACATTGACTCACCTTGTCCGTCACGGAAAAACATGTGAGAACGAATAAAGAAACCAGACCAGAGATAGGCAAAGAAGTTCACTTTAAGGGGGGACCCCTGTCTGGAAGGTCGAAAAATGATGAATCTTCGTGATTTTTTTTCGGATGTTAGGAATAAAGTGAAGTGTTCGGGTATTTTGGTTATTGTTGAAGGTATATTTGAAGATGTTTTTTCCATTTTTTGAGTGCACGAATAATGATTATTACGCTGTTTAGAGCTGGATGCGTAGATGTTGTCTGAAAAAGATACCTTACTGATGGTATCGGTTCTGAAGAAACGGGGGGTCGTAGAACGAATTCCAATGAATATTTTGAATCCTTAGGACAATACCTAAAGTGTTACATAGAGGTTTTTTAAAATTCGAAAAATTTCCAAAATGGCGGCCATTTTTGTTAAAAATACGTCATTTTTCATAAAAAATCGCTGTTTAAAAATTCATAAAAAATCGAAAAAATGAAATATCAAAAAACGGCTATGTAACACTTTAGATAATTCATTTCTACATTTTTAGATGCCAATTTCAGCCAAATCGGTCGAGTAGATCCTGAGATATCGATACCACCAGTTGAAAAAACATGGTTTCGAGAAAAACGCGTTTAAAGTTTTTTTCAAGTTTTCGGTCAGCAATGCGTTGCAATAAATGAAGTAGATTATATTGAAATGAGTTTCTTTTTTTCTTTAAGTAGCTGAATACCTGTCCGTTACAAATTTATGAAAAAAAACAAAATGGCGGATGCAAAATGGCGAATGAAAAATGGCGGATCAGAAACGGAAAACATATGTTTGAGGAATATTAATGTATTTGTAACACAAAATAATACACTTTTAGAAATGATCAACTTTTAGTTAGCTATTCCGGCTCCATACACTTCGCCTTCGGCCTCCAGGAAGCTGTCCGCAGCACTTTTTCTGGCCGCAGCAATCATTTGTCGAGCAATCTTACTGCTCTCGTATTTCTTCACTTCTGCCTTGGAAATTCTTTTTTTGTTCAGTTGCAAATATAACGCATGGCAGCTCGGTCCAATCAGCATTCCCATTAATTTCATCATTTTCAAAACAGAAATATAGCCATCGTTAAACAAACTAACTGCTGTATAACTAGCGAAGTCAACAGTGTGTTTGCCACTATGCTTGGATTTTGGAGCGATTGACCAAATAACTGAATTGAGGCTTTCATTATTGTTCTGCGTAAACCCCCCTTCGCATCGTTGCAATAAATTGTCTGCCGAAAGGTCCTCATAGACTGGTCGAATTGCGTCCTGCACATCTTTCGGCAAAGGTTCGTGGTGATCATAATCCTTCAATGTGTTCAATTCGTTTGCTTTCAGATATGAGCACCAGGCACTATCACATAAGTCATGTTGTGGATGCCTGTTGTTCGAAACTTTGTGAAGAAATGTCGCCCAAATCGCCTTCTTCATCTCCTCTTTACTGTCAGAATTGCGTCGAATTGCTAGACCGTAGTAAACTGTCAATTCATTGATTAGTTTATCGGTCAGCTTTCCTCTTCCTCCCAGGCCTTTGTTGTTCTTTTTAACACTTCGCAGTCGAGTTCCCATTCGCTTCTGTACATGTCCTATGCATTCCTTCTTTACAATGTTGACGCCTTTATACGGATTGCTGTCGACAATTCCCTTGTAAGTTTTGCTGTCACCATCACCAACGTAATTAGTATATCGAACGGAGTACTTTTCCTCGGAGCGCAGAAACATCTCCCGAATCGCGTCAACTTCCATTCTTCCAGCTGATCCCTCGTGGTTGTTGCTGCAGTGGTTCGCGTGATCTTCTAACCACGAATCGTATTCCGGGCTTCCCATCAATTTCTTCCAGGTCTCGCATTCTTTACAGTACGATGATTTTACATTTATATCAACCACTTTTCCACTGTTATACCCAATCAAGGACGACACTCCAAATAGTGAAGAATACCCACGTTTCTTCCAAGTGCCGTCTCCAGAAACCGTGATGTTTCTGCTTCCTCCACTCATTTTTGTTTCATCAGCGACTGCATTTTCCATAGAACTTTCACCGATAACTTCTGCTGCTTTGAAAATGTAGGAACTGATATTGTCGTACGTGCTCTCCGCGACTTGCTTTGGGAGATCCATTAGTCCACAAAACTTTTCCAGCGCAGCATAGCCAAGTCCCAGTAACTTAAATACGAAGGTGATTCGGCGGTTGATTTCATATGCTTTTCCACGGATTAAAGGACTCGAAAAAACATATGTTGGTTTACAAGACGGACAGTTGATCACCAGTTTAAATCCAAGTCCGCGGCAACTTTCCTCGGAAAATGTTACATTTCCATCACATTTTTTACATTTCGTAACTTTCGAAACGACAGAAAAAACTGTCAAAAAATTGATTATGCGATACCCGAAAGAATCATTCACAGCAATGTCAGACAACTTTGGTGCTTTTAGCTTCTTCGCCGATCGACTTGTATTCTCGATTCTTCCTCCATATCTGTTTATTGGATAATTTTTTCGCTTTAAGGATACACGGTGTGGTCTCGCAATTCTTGAGCCTTTCGTATCGCGATACACACTTTTCGGACTCATGTTTAGGCAAAATTTGTAAAACTGTCTATTTTTATACCTGTCAAACACAAGCGAGTGAACAACTGAACAACAACAAACAGCATAACCAACACCAATTTAGAAAGCTCCCTACACAAATACAAATACAATTCCAACAAAATAAATATATGTATGTACAGAAAAAACTAAAATTACCATCTTTCACTAATCGGCAAAACAGCTGATACTTCACCCTTCTACATCCTCCATTATTTATAACTGTGTATGTGTGTTTCTGTATGTGTATGTGTATGTGTATAAGTCTGCATGTGTATGTGTATGTGTGTATTTGTATGTGTGTGTGTGTTTGTGTATGTGTGCGTATGTATGTATGTGTTCGAGAGAGTATGAGAGCAACCAAAAAGCTAGCAAAACGGCTACTGCTACTTTTCTTGAGGTCACCTCATACTTTTGACTGTAATTTTCCAACGAAATCAAATATCGAAAAATCCTTTTAGGACAACATTTCTGAGGGCATAAGCTTCCCAAAAATGCAAAAAAAGAAAATTCGATTTTTTCGATTTTCCAGACCGGGGTCCCCCCTTAATGCAAACGCGCAAACTGTTCACTTGAGGGAACCAATTCTCTTGAACTGTTTTTGTTCATTGAATATGAGCTGAAACCCAACATTTATTTGGAACTTCACGGCTAATCATCTCCTGGCGTTGATATCGTTAGATGAGATAGGACCTGTGTTGCCACATTTTAATCTGTACCAGAAGGGTTAAAAATCTTTTTCATCTGTACTTTTTCTTCCAAAAATCTGTACCATCGAAAATGTTCGTTGTAGAAAAAATATATTTTATTAGCATGAAAAAAATACTCATTTATCTACTACAAATACTACATTTACATTTGCAAGTCATTTGTGTGTTTGATGATGCTTATACATACATAGCCACTATCACTATCAAATCTTTTGATCTCAATATAGTGTTCATCGTATCGTTGCTGAGGCGATTTCGAAGCTTATTTTTGTTCTGATTATATTCAGAAAAAAAAATGCTGAGGAGTGAGGCATAGTGAGAACGTTATAAACAAGGCATCGAAGCGCTGAAAATGCGAGCGAACCGTCAAATCCTTTTAGACATCAAATTTTTGTCCACCAATACTGCACACGTTCGTTTACTGAAACTATAATTTCCTTACAAAGTAATTTTACCTTGAGGGTACGGAATTCATTCTCCAGATCTTGTATATTGCCATCGTAGAACCCTGGAAACGCCTCTAACGCAACGAATTTCGTCCTTATGGAACTGATCAATCATTGCATTGTAAATACTTTTATGATCAGCAGCGATACTGCGGTTTAAAAGTCGTCATGTACCTTAATGTTATTTGTTCAAACGGAAAAAAAATCTGTACCAATCTATACTTTTTGACGAAATCTGTACTCTGTACCGTACAAAATCTGTATCAAAAATAACGGAAAAATATGTACTTCTCCAGATAAACATGTATGTGTGGCACCACTGTTTAGGACCATTTCTAATTTCAAAATTGTGTGTAAAACATGCTTCTCACCAGACAATGATGTATGTAATAATTAGATTCGCGCAATTTTTCATATTTTCAGTTGAGATTCAACCCACATTTCATTAAATATCAGATTTAATAGTAGTTCAGAGAAAAATCCAGTATCGACATTTGTCAATTTATGCAAACATTCAGGTGATGGTTATCACGATAACACTAACACGCAAAAAGTCAAACAATGGATTGAAAGCATCGAAAAACATTTTTTCAATTTGCTTTCTCAATGGAAGATTATTTGTTCATCGCATTCATGCATCATCTCATCTTCCTGTCTTTTGTTCGCACATATTTTTATTTAATTTGTTATAGATTGTGTGTTGTCACGTCACAAAAATGCGTTTTGTTATTAAGAGTTTTTTTGTAAAACTGAGTATACAGGAATCTTCGTTGATCTTCTGTGGACACATCATAGAACAAACTTCATTTGTATGTTTTGCAAAGAAACTGGAAATACAACATCAATGCTCAACAGTCGGAAAAAGCCAAAAGACAGGTGTTGTCACGTCACAAAAGTATTGAAATATTGGAAATTTTCTCAATTTTACTTTGACATCATTTACAATTAGGTAGTATTGTGATTTATACATGAAAAAGAGAAATAAAACCTGCTTCTAGTGAGTCAAAACGTTGTTACGTAACGTCGGGATGGGTCTAAAATTTATTTTTCTCTTGCTGTGTGAAAAATTTTTCGAAAAAAAAACATACGAAGTTTGAACAGAATCTCATGAAACTGTTTTTGAAATTTTGTGGAATTCAAAGGAACTAAAATTCCAAGGTAACTTCATATTACAACAATTCGTAACTCTTCCATTCCTAGTCAAAAACAGCTTTTAAATTGATGGTTCACGTATTACGTGTATTTTTCATTGAAAAATGTTAGACTCCCTCTTTGCTAAAGTAATATTCGACTCCCCAATTGTTATTCAATCCACTGTTAATCGCTGCCAAATCCCTCGAAGCCGACAAAGTTTTTCCACAACTCAAATCTCTATTCCTAAAACAGCATCAAACCATCCGCCCCCCTTCCCTGGTTCATCCCTAAGATGTGGTATAATCACAGGCCGATTCCAATCTAAATTTTCGGTCACGTAACAACGATCCCAATCTGCTTCACCCTATGATTAGTGGTCATCATCAATTTCAGTGGCAAATTTGGGATATCCTGTTCGCTTTCCAATCTCCTTCCCTCCACGAGAGTCACTTCCTTTTTTTCACTGAAAACAGTGTCACTGCGAGCCTTTTCCTACACGCCACCCAACCTCCTCCCTCTCTTCTCGCAGGCGACCAGAAACAACAATAAATAAGTTTGTATCTATGGAGTGCGGATAAATTTTCCGTTAATTTTTTCCACCTTCGGTCGGCCAGCATCCTACGGGTATAAATAATCCCCGAAAAGGCCAAACCGGCGGGTCGAGGATCGTCCCGTATGCAGGGCAGCAGATGCTCCCCTCCCCATCGACCTCGGTCTAATCGCTCGAACGGTGAAGAATTTAAAATTCTAGACACATTACTCCTGCTGGTGAACTTTAATTTATTGCCAATTGAAAACGGTTCTTCCCAACAAGAGAAAAAAGAAGAGCGCCAAGCCAAGTGTCTGGGGAACGTTTCAATCCGAGAGTCGGCGGGGAAAATTAAATGGGAAAAATCTGCCAATCAAGATTGATTGGCAGTTGGGAACGGGTCCCTGAAGGAATCTTCTCAAAAAAAAAAGTATGCCTTCCGTCCAAATAAAAGAAGGCAATACACACCGTTTAGGGTTCACCACAAATTCCGGTCTGTCTCCCGAATAAATTTAATTAAGACTTAGAGTTGGATTGTCCGACTCTTCGGCAGGCCATCGTCACTTCGAGCTGCAAAGAGAGGGATAGAGAGAGAGAGAGAGTACAACAGTTGGGCAAATTGAAACATTCGGAATTATTTCATGAGCTAATCCAAACCACCAATTCATAATTTATAACCCATTTCGACGAATGACTGAACCGGTTTTATGTATATTTATGTGTCGTTTATATCCCTTCCCCTGGATTAGAGAAACATTGAGTGCAACGGAGAACGGGAGGGTGCCTTGCTGTTGCTTCAAGGTTGCCACAGTTCGGACTAAATTGCTCCCGAGATCGTTTTATGTCCTTCATGCCCGGTAGCAGATGATGCCCGTCGGGTGCTATGGTCACGTAACAGCAACCCGATCATGGATCGGGGGAAAAGTGAATTGGTTCACCCTCGGATTGTGGTAGACTTTGGTTTAAATTCTCCAATTGCCATCCACTCGTCGTTGATTAAAGCTGGGAGAAACCAGTAACCTTGAATTCAATCCTCACTTCAACTCATCTGCCGTCAAGAAATGACCATTAACCGTCGGATAATTACAGCGTTCTTTCCAAGAGGATCAGGTAAACCATCATCACACAAAAGTTCGGTGAGTTATCGAATCAATTATAACCAATTAATTCACGTAATAATAGAAGAGTTCCGCCCCCCTCTCGTTTTCCTTCAGAAAAAGTGGTAGAGTGTCATCTTACCTTTCTATCGGCTGTTGTGTACATCTATAAGAGCCATTGAAGACCATCATAAAGAGGCAGGTTGATATCGATATTGACGCAAGCTCTATACAGCATATTGATTCTGACAGCTTTTTGTGAAAACTAGTCCGTTCGTCTACGGGTAGTTAAATCTGAGTCGGAAACAAAAAAACGAGCGTCGATGATTATTATTTTTATTTCACTCTCCTCTCCTAGTGTTGATCACCATGGGCGGGACATGTAATGTGGTTCTGAATGGGAGGAGGGGGAGGATAGGGCAGAGCAGGTTCACAAGGTGAGCAGAACCCTCTGGAGGGAAGAGAGTACCTTTTCGGCTTTCATATGTGAATATTATTCTTCAATATTTAACGTGTTATTATGCTGTATTATTAAAGCGTATTGAATGTGAGACGTAATAAAAGGAATGTATGTCTGGTATGGGGGAGGGAGGTCTTCGAGGCGATTGGGTAAGCGTGGACCATAAATAATAAATATCGATACATTCAATGTCTGGTTCTGGAACGGGATTCTTGTGCTGTGTTCGTTCGCCTTGAATGAGCAGTGTGACCGGATAAGATATTCGTTTCGACAATCGTTGAAAAAAAAATAGATAAAAAGAAATGTGGGGTTATGTTGTAAAAACAAATTTTCCAAAACAAATTGAGTCAGATGAGTAAATTATTCAACTCGATCCTCTCTAGCTTGAAAGAAACTATCGACAAGATTTCGGCGAAGTTATTTCCTTACTTTACAGGACACAGGCCATATGAACATTACGGCTCAAAACTAATTAGTTAGAAAGGTATAGACCATTTGTTAAAAAAAAAATTGAAATGAATCATTCCATTCCATGTCAAACCGATATAGTGGTTCTCAGATTTGAAAATAGTAGTTTAAGTCCTTTTCGCAAAATATTAAATTCATATTTTTTTCTACTTTTGACGTAGGATTACGTCTTTCGGGAACATATTGGGGTTCAAATTGAAAATCGAGCACATCGTGAAAATTTTCCAATTTCAAACGCTTATTGCTCAGTGATTTCATGATGGATTGATGAAATTTTTAAGTCAATCGATTTCGGCACTCTATAACAATTTTTTATATTGAATAAAGTAATATATGTCATGAAACTAACTATCGATTAATTGAAAAATATCAGCTCCTATCCTAACGAAAATATTCACTTCTAATTGGTCGAAATTGACGACACATGCAGCGGTTCCCTAACAGAGACATCTGAACCAAGCTGCCTGGGGGAAATCGGCATTGCAAATACAAGAAAGTAGGGGGAACTTTTGTTCCTACCGAAATGTGTTCCATAACAGAGACATCTAAACCAAGCTGCCTGGCGGAAGTCGACATTGCAAATACATGAAAGTAGGGGGATACGCAAGTCGGGCGCATTTTTATATTGCAAGTAGGGTGAGTGACACGATTAATTCTAGCAACTAAAATTTAAATTTGGAACTTCAATGTTGGTTGCTTCGTGAAATTTCATATCAATGGCTGATCGTGTATTGGGAAAAATTTAGCACAAGTGTAATTGTAAAATTGTATATGGTAGCAGTTGTGTTAAAAATGATTTGATATATGGAACGATTTATTTCAATTTTCATAAATAAAAACCAAGGTGTCTCGGGCGGGAACGGAAACAGGTCGTTTTGTTTAAACTGTCTGTTTTGTTGTGTTCATTTTCACCCAAGGAAAGTTTATACAGCGAGAAAAAAAATGGAAAAGTGAAGAAATATTCGAAAAAGTGATTTTCCATATGCTCTTCATATAGTGTTAGGTGTTGTTAGTCCAATTAAAATTGGCATTGGGTTGAATAAACACTCAGAAAGAAAAAAAGATAAAACAAAATTATCTTTTCAATTTCAAATATGTTTTCTCTATACTAAAATAACATGTTTTAACTGATCAGAAAAAAATGATAATTCTGTTCGGTATTGGTAATTATCTTATATTACATTGGTGAGTTTTTTTTATTTCATCCATACATAACACTGGAGGCATCTCATCTAGGGTCACAGAGGGCGGCTTTCATCATATCTCATTCTACTTCGGCATCTTCTGTGTGATACGCACCATCCAACGACTGTTTACCATACTTCTGTCATCATCACTCTGTAAACACGGGTGGAGTGAACAAACAATACCCAACAACCAAACAAAAATGCCCTTTTCAGGGCCACCAAATGTTTTTCAAAGAAATTAACGATATAATTCATCAAACATATCAAAAACCTACAGAAAGCCAAACGGAATCCTATGTCAACTATGCGATCGTGTCTCGGACACAACCCTCCTGTGACTTTTTCATTAGGGTGTTCCAAAAATTCAAATTTTCCTACATTTTTCCAAAAATGATTTAAAAAAAATCATAACTTTCAAGCTACTTAATCGATATAGATGGTTGACGTATCAGATCAAAGCCAATCAGATAGCCTTTTTGTGGAAATAAAACACTTGCAAAAAATTGTATTTTGTTCTTGTAATTATTGATTATATATGTTTTTTACTGTTTAAATGTTTAAATGTTTCTTGAAAGCTGTGGTTTTTTCACATAACATATCCGAGAGGCGTTTATTTTCGTTTTTAAGTTATGATTTTTCAAAATTAATCGAAGGTCCGAAAAATTCTTTTCCCCCCCTTTTTTTTCCAAAAACGATTTTATTTTTCAAAAATTCATAACTTTTGAACAACTGAACCGATTCAGATATATCGACATATCAATTTGAAGCCAATGAGTTGTTCTACAGCATTTGCGATTTCCAATTGAATTCTAGTCGCATAAGAATATTGAACGAAAAATAAAACTATGTTAACTTTGAGAAATCAAAACTCAGAAACGAGAAAAGCACCTCTCTGATATTCGAAAAAACCTCAGCTCACAAGAAAAAATATAAAAAAAATATGGCGCCCTTGGTCCCGGAACCATGGAAAACATTGAAAACAATTACAGTCATTAATTACGAAAACAAAATCCGATCATTTTTTTAAGTGTAATATTTTTTCAAACAAGACTAGATCACTGTTTTTAATTTGATATGTTGATCATTTTAATCGGCCCAGTAGTTCAAAAGTTGTGAATTTTTGTGGAGGAAATAAGGGATAAAAAATTATTTTTCAGAGAGTTTGGTAATTTTGAAAAATCATAACTAAAGAACAAAAAATAAGGTTTCTCCGATTTTTGGATGTGTTATGTAAAAAAAATCAGCATCCTTTGCCCCGAGACCATGTTTACTGAGAAAAACACAAACGATCTATAATTACGAAATCCAATTCCATTTTTTTCGCAAGTATAACATTTTTTCGAAGAAGATCAGCTTCTTGGCTTAATTAATATCTCTTAATTGAAGCCTATTGACTAGTGTGTTTCGAAAAAAAAATACAACAATTGCAAAAAGTTTGAAACTTGTTTAGGTGATTGTTGATTGTATTTGTTTTTTAGTTTATATGATTATGGGACCAAGGTCGTCATATTTTCTAGCATTTTTTAGAGGTACTTTTAAATAACATATCCAGAAATAACAGATGTATTCATTTTCATTTTTGAGTTATGAATTTTCAAAGTTAACCGATGGTCCGAAAAAGCGTTTTTTCCCCTTTTCCAAAAATGAATTTAAAAAAAATTCTTAACTTTTGAATTACTGAACCGATTCAGATGATCAAGATATCAAATTGAGACCAATGAGCTATTGTTCTTTGAAAAAATATCATATTTGTTAAAAAGAATGAATTATAATCGCATAGGTTAAGTCTTGTACATAGGAATATTGAACGAAGACTTAAAACATGTTAATTTTGAAAAATCATAAAAAAAAAGCACCTCCCTAAATTTTTGATTTGTTTTGTAGAAAAACCTCAGCTTTCAAGAAAATATATAAAATATTAAACATACTTGGTCCCGAGACCACGAAAACTATAATAAACAAATGCAATCAATAATTACAAAAACCAAATCCATTTTTCTCGTAAGTGTATTTTTTTTTTTTTAATACTATCTCCTTAGCTTCAATTCAATATGTTGGTCATCTGAATCGGTGAAGCTATCAGTTTTTGAAAAAAGTCATTTGTGGAAAAAAGGGGAGAAATTGATTCTTCGAACCACCTTAAAATGAAAAGGGGCACCGCAATGGAAAAAGTAGAAGAGTCTGGCACGGACGTGGGTTCGACGTAGGACTGTGATTGCTCGGAATAATTGTTTTTTTTTTAAATGTTATTCTTTTCAATTTTCAAATCTGTTTTTTCGCTCTTTTGAAACGCCAAATGGTGGTCATGAAAAAAGCCGTTTGTTATATGCACTCATAACCGTCGAACGGGTTTTAACGAACAAAGAACAAAACTTAGCTTTTGGCTGGAGGTTCAACTGTCTACCTAAAAATGATTAATGAATATCAGTGCGACACGAAAATTGGATCGGTAAACAAAAAAAAAAAATGTCGTCATTGGATATGAATTTTATGAGGAAGAAACAAAGAAATGGTGAAAATACTTTTTTCGAGATATTTTAAGGCAAAGTACACATGAAATCATAAAGTTGATTTATTTTTAGTGGTCAGCTAATATTCACTCGACAAAACAAATTAGAGGAACAGAGGGCGAAGTCAAAATTGTGAAAGTGAAACTTGAAGTGATTTTTGATGTGCTGTAACTTTGTGAAAAATTAACGCATATCAATAGAACTCACATCATTTTGAGGCTGCAACTTTTAGGTTTTAGAATATTTTACTTACACTTTTTTTTCTTGGTATGTGTAGTGGGCAACAATATCGGGAAAAAATAATAAATCGATCTTTCTCTGTTTTTGTTTTGAATAACACAATTTTTTGCTAACCAACTCAACAGCAAATCCAACGAACCTTATCAACCGGCTTTTATTTGTTTCCTAGAACGTTCCTGTTGAATCTTTCCACACAGAGATATTACGATTTGAATGAAAAATTACCCCTTCGTCTTTGATGATGAATTACTCAATGAACAATCATTGCACCGCAAAACGAAAGGCAGTTTTGAAAATTCCAATAAATTCTGCATAAGGATAATTTGTTACTTTTTTTTTATCCCATTTATTTATTTAAGGCTCATTAGCATTTTAGCTGTAACAGAGCCGAATTTTAATCGTATACATGTCACATGGTTATCATATCTATAATGCATTACATATGGTACATTCACACAGTAGCCATTTAGGCGTAAGAGTTTTCCTTCTGTTCTTCCATTATCCAGTTGGACCACCGGACAGCGGAGACAGTTGATATTGATCATTGTTGGGTTATTTATAGAACAGCAGCCCGATGTGTCTTGCAGAGCAGAGCAGTTGTATGGATGAATCGATCTTATTTCGACCGTGGATCGATCTCCATCTCTGATGATTGTTGCGTGGACGTAGCTATTCTGTAACAACACAAAGATGGTCAATGAGGGCCCTGAGTTTTGAACTCACGATCGACCGCTTACTAAGCGAACGCGCAACCAATGTGGCTACGGAGACCCCCTTTTTGTTACTTTGACGAGAAAAAAATAATTACATTTTTTTGCATCGATTTAAAAAAGTATCAAAAACAATATATTTATAGTGCTCTACAAAATCCACTGTAATTTTGTAAATATCGCAGTAAGATTTAATGTTTGCGGGCAAATTTTTAGCCTAGTGTATTCTCCAAACATCCGTGAACGTTTCATATTGATACGTTCAGCAGTTTTTTCTAGCCGATTTTTCAATGTTTGGAATAAATTCGATGAGCATTTAATCGGGTAAGATTTTGTACTTCTGGTACGATTTGCGATTAAATGCTCCTGTACAGTTGATGGATGATCAATGATTCATTCTAGCCAACGCGAGAGTGAAACTCAAGCTGTTTATAATTTGTATTCTTTTAACAATGCAGAAATACAGTATTCATAGTGAACGCTATCGCGTGGCAGTCTTTTTCATTAGTGACACATTCCATCACAGGCGAATAAACATTCGTTGGACTGGGACTAATCTTCTACATTTAATGACCACTTCAATTTACCTTTGGCAACGCATAAAAACAAACTGTAACACCAAAGCCAAACACCAATGTTTTGGTGTTTTTCCAAGAAAAACCATCATAATGAATGACGATATACGTGAAATGGAACTATATAACAATATTATTGATAGATTGACAATAAACAACATTATTACCGATATTATACACTTCGTCTGGAACAGAGATGCCAACCTTCCTGATTTTTCAGGATTTCCCAGACTTTTTAGCACATTCTCTGATATCCTGACCAATACTATACTTTGCCTGATTTTTCTGAAATGATCCTGATTTTTATTCTTTTTACATTATCAGAATATGAATTGTCCGTGATGAATATATTAGTTTCCATGCCAAAGTTTTCTTAGTTGGAAATGAGAACTGTTATAATAGCTCTCCGGTCCGCACTTATATAAAGATCCATTAGGTAAATTTCTCATGATGCAAAGCTGTACAGACCTTATTTCATCTCTACACTCAAATTTTTTAGTGGTTTTTGAAAACAGTGCTTTCATGAAACCAGATTGTCCAATAAATTTAAGATTGAGATTGAGTTTGAGGAGTGGGATTGAGTGGGACTGTGGTAGAGGCGTCGACTGGGGAGTGCACTATTTTGGGGGTGCAGAATGAACCGAATTTACTTGAAGGAAAGAGGCGGGGGGGGGGGGGGTACGGGTGCAAATCGAGTCTTCCGCCCCGGGTGAGACGAGGACTCTTCCCTGGGTGCAAATGTTTCCACTTTTCTGGCGGCAAACATTTCCACTTTTCTGGCAAACCAACTCTTCCGCCCCGGGTGCAAAGGCTTAACTCGACGCCACTGGACTCTGAAAAAAATATCTCTAACCCAATCAAATAACATCAAAATTAAGAAAAATCAACAAGTCTTCCACTGCTGATATGCTTTCCTCATTTGTTGAATAAATATTTATTCCGAAGCATGGACGATGAATTCAGAGAAAATTTTGAATATTGATTTCTCTTCAATTAACGCTGTAGGTTTTTGGGAAAAAATCTACAGGATCTGTAAACCCGTTAGTGGATTGCACCTTCATCTGAGAATCGCTCCATAAACGTAACGAAGATGACGTTTCGAAGAAAATAGTGACTTGTGACCCAAAACCCGAAATGAATCATACTCTATTTCTGGTGGTATTTGGATTGAATTCTGTATTATTGGCTACTATCAAGCAACTTATTATCCCAAAAGCATGGCTCGCAACAGTTTTTGTCGAAGAAGCAAACATGATCTAGGAAGATAGAATTTATTTAAGCTTTGTGAAAAATGGAGAAAGATTGTTAAATAATACTGTGAATATAAAATTTAATTATAATGTTTTTTATTGAAAATAATGCGTTTGTTTTCTCAAAAATTTATATGACCTTCCCGGGCAACCCAATATGGGTTATCCTGATTTCTCCTGATTTTTGAAAACTATAGTTGGCAACCCTGCTCCAGAAAAATATGTTATCAAAGCAATCACATCCAGTTTCACTAAGAAAGGGGCTGGTTGGGTCATAGGATCTATGGTTAACCCTTTCACGACCACGGGGACGCCGATGTCCCAAGCAAAAATCATGGATTAATTAAATATTCACGTAACCATTGTAAATTATTTTTTTATTTTAATATTTCGGAATGTACCTTTTTATTATTTTTACTGGCAATACATAATAGCGACCATAGGGACATATTTGTGCCATAAATTTAACAAAAAAAAAGGTAAAAGTTTTTTGAATTTTTAGTATAAATTATGTTTTTAGGGTGCCTATTGATTCATAACATATAGCTAAATTGATTTAATAAGGTACCGTAACCTTATGGTCCTGAAAGGGTTAAAAACGTGCTTCTCATTTTTTGCACGCCATTCTCGATAGCTACCAGATAAATTAAAAAAAAATACTGGTGTATTGGTGTATTTAGAAAGAAAATTATCATGAAAAATTTAGTTCCAAAAAAATTCTTGAAATCTTGAAATTTTTTCTAAGTACTTAGATATTCATTATCACTCTAGTTTGTATTTAAATGTGTTCCTACGCCTTTTGTAGATATCTGTGATTTTTTTTTAGATTTTTAATAGTGTTACACGGTACAAACAAAATTATTATTTATATAATTATATTATTATTTTTATATTTTGATATTTATTACTGGTTTGATTCCTATTTAAATAAATTGGTATGTGGCTTTTGGTATTTGTGACCTCTTTCCAGCAAATTTCGAGAACTGCGCGATACGAAAATGACTAATAATTAAAAAAATATATATTATTTCTATTTTTATTCAGGGTACTAGCTGACCCCACAAACTTCGTCTCGTCCAAAATTTGTTTTTTGTTATCAATACCTCCAAACATTCACGTTTTCTTACTTAGTGCAAGTTCATGAGTCCAATCGCAGAAATGTTCATTGATTGATCTTCTAATCGACCCCGTTGAATTTACCTTTTACTAAAAAGTTTCCAGTACTTCTACCAAAACTCATCATTATAATATCAGATTATTTTCAGACATAATTCTCGTTCAAGATTTTTCAACCACTTGCAAATAACATGTTTCTCCGTTACATGGAGTAAATGTTTGATACTGAAATTATGATAGAATAAAGACAGACCCCATATAAACGTTTCGTGCCCCCTAAAATCTTCACATGCCAAATTTGGCTCCATTTGCTTGATTAGTTTTCGAGTTATGCCGAAATTTGCTTTTCATTTGTATGATAGCCAACCCTAAGAGAGGGAGGAGTGTCCAACCACCATAGAAACATTTATTGCATCCAAAAACCTCCACGTGCAAAATTTGGTTTCGTTTGCTTGATTAGTTCTCGAGTTATGCAAACATTAGTGTTTCATTTTTTGGGAGCTCCCCCTGAGAGAAGGGGAAGGAGTATTTAACCACCGTATAAACATTTATTGCACCCTAAAACGTATGTACCCATATACCCATATATATATATATATATATATATGTCGGATTTTCAAAAAAGTCCTGCGGTATTTTTTTTTTTTTTTTTATTTGTTCATAAAATTAGTTACAATCATCTGTTTTAAGTCAAATATGCGCCGTTTTGTTCGATGACTTCGATGTTCCAGTTGTTGGCAGTACAGGTCCGAATTGAACGTTTGGCCATAGGGAAGCAGCTCATAATAGATTATTCCTTGACAATCCCATGCGTCGATACGGTCGAAGATGTTTTTTTTTTGCGTCAACGTGTGTGGTACCCATACATCGAGCTTCTTTGTGAATCCAAGCTTCTTCAAATGGTTAATAACGGTTTGATGACTTATCCCCAGCTCTTGGCCGATGCTACGGCTGCTACTATGCCGGTCTTTCCCGGCTAATTCAGCGATTTTGTCGCAATTTTCGACGACAGGCCTTCCGGAGCGTGGCGCATCTTCGACGACCTCTACACCAGAACGAAAACGTTGAAACCATCGTTGTGCGGTGGAAATGGAAACTGTATCGGGTCCATAAACTGCACAAATTTTATTGGCAGCTTGACATGCATTTTTGCCTTTGTAAAACTGTAAAATATGTCGGATTTTCTCTTTATTTTGCTCCATATTTGCGACACTATAACTCACGAACGACTTAACCAAACAAAACACTGTCAAGGACTATATTATAGCGCCTTATAAAATACCTTACAACGGCACCTCGCGGAAATACCGCAGGACTTTTTTGACAGCCTAATATATATATATATATATATATATATATATATATATATATATATATATATATATATATATATATATATGTGGCTTCAATTATTTTAATTGAGACTTTCGTGGGATCGGAAATCGATTGTAATAACACGCGTAAATATTCGAGATAAAAAGAACTGGTTTATTTTCTACACGCTCTCTTCTTATATAGAAATTGGAACAATCATGGAATTCTCGTCTATAGTCCTGACCATCAAAAGGGTTATAGTATGGCAGAACAATTGTATATTCAATTTGAACAAATTGATTCGCATTCGTATGGAACCTAAAGCACTTTCGTGTGCGACAAAAAGTGTTGCACTTCGGATGTCACACAGGGGCTGCAACGGTATCTCAGATGGCACTACAGTATCCCCCTCCAAGAGAAGGCAACGATCATTTGTAGCGTTGTGGAATCTTGACGTGTCGTCCAGATCGGGTGATCGTTACTGGCTGCTCTGATGATGTAGTTGTAGCCGAAGTGGTTGGTTGAGATAGTTGTTGGTCTTCTGTTGTATATGCAGGCTTCAATCTGTCGATGGAAATATTAGTCTCCCGGCCGTTTACCCTGATTTTGCAGTATTTGTCGCTTCGTTCCAAAACTGGATATGGCCCGGCATATGGCGGTGATAACGAAGGCCTTATTGAATCGTTACGAACGAAGACCGTCTTACATGTGCTGAGATTCGGATGAATGAATACATCACTTTTTTTGTGCCAAGCTGTATCAGGAGGACGAAGCTTGCGCATTGTGTTTCGAAGATTGTTCGCAAAATCTGTGCTGGTACTGTTTTGAAGATTGTCAGAGAAAAATTCAGACGGAATCCGAAGTATTGTCCCATATACCATTTCTGCAGGCGATGCTCCAATGTCCTCCTTATGGATTGTACGCAGGCCAAGAAGAATCATCGGTAGGTGATCGGTCCAACGGTCGGGATCATGGCAAAGAATGGCGGCTTTCATGGTGTTGTTCGAAAATGACTTATCCCAAAGGTGCGAACCAACTCTGCAAAAAGCGATGATTGGAATTGTCGTCCTTGATCAGAGGTGATGTGTGTTGGTACACCAAAACGTGATATCCACCCAGAAACTAGTGCTTGAGCAATGGTAGGGGCTGTCATATCTGGAATTGGTATTGCCTCCGGCCAGCGCGAAAATCTGTCGATAATGGTAAAACAGTACCGGTTTCCATAACTTGGTGGAAATGGACCTACAATGTCGACGTAGAGGTAAGGTGACACACAGGGGCTGCAACGGTATCTGAGATGGCACTACATATATATATATATATATAAATATATATATATATATATATATATATATATATATATATATATATATATATATATATATATATATATATATATATATATATATATATATATATATATATATATATATATATATTTAGGTAATTTTTCAGAAAGCCTATATGGTTCACCGTAAAAGCTATTTCGAAAAACGTTGCTTTTCCGCATTCTCAATAGGTTTGGAGATGAACATTTGAGAAAATACTCAAAGTTCGACTACTGAGGTGTCCCGCGACAAATTATAAAAAATCTCTAGAAAATGAAATAACATTCGGGAGAAATTGAGGAGTTCTGGGATGAATCAATTGAAAAAAATCACTTAACACGTTGGGCTCCGCGTCGGCTCCGTTGGACCGACAGTGAACTCACTTTCGGAAAAAGGAAAAAAGTTCCACTGGCCATATCTAGAGAGTACGGTTTTTGTTCAATCACATTCGTGCTATTTCTGGTCAAAATTCGTACTAACTTTAAAAACATAAAAATATAAAAGATAAGTTGAAATATGCCCAACAAGAAAATTTAAAATTTCAAATTTTCTGTGCACATTTGACAGAACGTAGAATACATGCTGAAGCTGAACATTACGATTGAGTTTAGAAATTGTGCAAAAATTTCGAAACAATATTTTCATTATATAGAATTTGTTGTATCCCGAGAAGGGTCAGTCTTTTTTTTTCCTGTTGGGTACATTTTCCACTACGACCAGTTATTTCATCTATTGTGGCGGGCCCCTATTTGTTGTAAGCCTTATCAGGGTGTCGTATCGCTATTAGTTGGAGTGATTTCCACTTGCTGACTGTAGGCATGATCCCAATAAGGTATTATAGCACGAATGAACTTTATTGCCTTATTGGGGGAAGCTATCCAAACATCTGCAGGTTGCATTAAACCTTTATTAAAGAAATTGCGCCTTCTATGAAAAAGTGCTTCGCAATTGCATAATAAATGTTCCGAGCTTTCACTTTCTAGGTTACAGAAACGACAGGTATCATCTTCTAATTTACCTATTTTCTTTAGGTGGTATTTGCTTGGACAATGTCCTGTCACTAGGCCACTGAAAGTGCATAGTTCTGTTTTTGTTAGGCTGAGAAGTCTTTCAGTTACTTTTTTACTTGGTGATATAAATGATTTAGCCTGTCGAGCTACTGTACTATGTGCCCAGATGCCATCAATCTTTGATTTTTTCCAGTTCTTTAATTCCATTTTGAGGGTACATTCAGGGGCCCCACAAAATGGTTCTGGTCCTAGGAATGGTTTCGATGATCCACATCTAGCTAACAAATCTGCTTTTTCATTACCTTCAACTCCACAGTGCCCTGGAACCCAGAATAGGTTCACTGCACTTTTTTTAGCTACCTCTTGAAGAAGTTGAATACACTCTCAAACTAATTTAGAAGTACAGGTAACTGACTTCAATGCTTTCAATGTAGCTTGACTGTCAGGAAAAATGCATATGTTTGCATGTCTATAATTGCGCCTTAGACAAATTGTTGCACATTCAATAATTGCCTGCACTTCTGCCTGAAATACAGTTGGCCACTTGCCCATTGAAATTGATATGTTCACTCTAGGGCCGGTTATTCCAGCCCCGGCTCTTTCGTTTAATCTGGAACCATCAGTGTAGAAAATTATAGATCCTGGGTGAATATCAGGTCCCCCTGACTCCCATTCAGTGCGGCTTGGCTCAGTCACATTGAATAGTCGTTCAAAGTTGTATTGCCTGTTCATCCAGTCCTCCTGAGTTAGTGTCGGATTAAGTTTGAACTCCTTTAGAATACTTAAATGACCCCTAAGGTCTCCATCAAAGAACTGTTTTGTTCTTTTCAACCTTAGTGCGTTTTTTTCCGCCTCCAATTGAACGAATAGATATAAGGGAAGTAGATTTAACATTGCATCTAGTGCTTTAGATGGCGTACTACGAATTGCTCCTGTGATGGAAATTGTAGCTAACCTTTGTAATTTACCTAGCTTTTCCTGAGTATGCTTGGATTTTGTTTTTGGCCACCAAACTAATGACGCATATGTTATTCTAGGTCTCACTATAGCAGTGTAGATCCAGAAGATCATTTTAGGTCTAAGTCCCCATTCGTTACCGAATGTTCTTTTACTAATCCATAATGCATTTGTAGCCTTATGTATTATTTCATCTAAATGCGATTTCCAATTGAGCTTGCTATCAAGTGTTACTCCTAAATATTTCACTTTTGGAGAAAACACTATTTTAAAGGGTGTGTCACATCAAATTGCATCACGGAAAAAACGCTGTAGAAATTCGCCCAGTAGACCGATCCTTTTGAAAATTTTAAACAGTAAAATAAAAACTATTAAACAAATTTTGGCAGAAATTTTTAACAGAAATCCATTTTCTCTTGAAGTCTCCGCCTCCGATTTGACAACTTTTGGGTTCTTCCGGAGGGCCTGCTTCATAATCGCCCAATATTTCTCTATTGGGCGAAGCTCCGGCGCGTTGGGCGGGTTCATTTCCTTTGGCACGAAGGTGACCCCGTTGGCTTCGTACCACTCCAACACGTCCTTTGAATAGTGGCACGAAGCGAGATCCGGCCAGAAGATGGTCGGGCCCTCGTGCTGCTTCAATAGTGGTAGTAAGCGCTTCTGTAGGCACTCCTTAAGGTAAACCTGCCCGTTTACCGTGCCGGTCATCACGAAGGGGGCGCTCCGCTTTCCGCAAGAGCAGATCGCTTGCCACACCATATACTTTTTGGCAAACTTGGATAGTTTCTGCTTGCGAATCTCCTCCGGAACGCTGAATTTGTCCTCTGCGGAGAAGAACAACAGGCCCGGCAGCTGACGAAAGTCCGCTTTGACGTAGGTTTCGTCGTCCATTACCAGGCAATGCGGCTTCGTCAGCATTTCGGTGTACAGCTTCCGGGCTCGCGTCTTCCCCACCATGTTTTGCCTTTCGTCGCGGTTAGGAGCCTTCTGAACCTTGTATGTACGCAGGCCCTCCCGCTGCTTGGTCCGCTGGACGAATGAACTTGACAAATTCAGCTTATTGGCGACATCCCGGACCGAACTTCTCGGATCACGTCTAAACTGCTTAACTACGCGCTTGTGATCTTTTTCACTTACGGAGCATCCATTTTTTCCGTTCTTCACCTTCCGGTCGATGATTAGGTTCTCGAAGTATCGTTTTAGTACTCTGCTGACCGTGGATTGGACGATTCCCAGCATCTTACCGATGTCCCGATGTGACAACTCCGGATTCTCGAAATGAGTGCACAGGATTAATTCACGACGCTCTTTTTCGTTCGACGACATTTTTCCAAATTTACGAAAAATTGACAGTGAAGCATGGCCAACGTGATCTGTACACTCTTATCTGATTATAAGCGAAAGCTGAAGATATAATTCCTAAAAATTAAATTTCTACAGCGTTTTTTCCGTGATGCAATTTGATGTGACACACCCTTTAGTTCCCAGCAAATGCAAATCTGGTATTTTCATTTTCCTTCTACGTGTAAAAGGAAGTAGTTTTATGAGGATTTATAGATAAACCCTCATCATTACACCATGCTATAGTTAAGTTTAGAGCATATTGCAATCTGTCTCTGATTACATGCTCATATTTCCCACGAACTACAATTACAATATCATCTGCAAAGCCTATGATTTCAAATCCTATCCTTTCAAGGAGTGCCAGTAGGTTATCTACTACCAATGACCATAACAGAGGTGAAAGGACCCCTCCTTGTGGGCATCCTTTCACAGTTCTTATTGTAACTGTGGCCCCTCCCTGATTACACGTTATTTCTCTTTTTTGTAGCATTTGAAATATCCATTCTACAACAGTTTCATCGAAATTACGCTGTATCATAGCATTTCTCATTGAATTGTGGGATGCATTGTCAAACGCTTCTTCAATATCTAAGAACGCGGCTAGTAGCAACTCTTTGACTTCAAGTGTTTTTTCAATTTTCGTTATTAGTGTATGAAGTGCTGTTACTGTTGGTTTTCCTGGCTGGTATGCAAATTGAAGTATACTGAGTGGTGTCGATTTCAAGTATTGCGATTTGATATAGTCATCAATTAGTTTCTCCATTAATTTCAGCATAAATGACGAAAGACTAATAGGCCTAAACGATTTTGGACTTTTTTTTATCTTTTTTATTAGCTTTGGGAATAAAAACAACCCGAATTTGTCGCCAATTCTTTGGTATATAGTTCAATCGTAAGCTAGCTTTGAACATTTCTGTTAAGCAGGGCACTACAGTTCCTCCACTTTTCTGGATCATCACAGGACGGATCTCATCGCTTCCCGGTGATTTAAAAGGATCAAATGAATTTATTGCCCATTCGACTCTTGCATGAGTGAAAATACAACTCGCTAGATCTTGCTTTTCTGCACTGATCATTTTATGCCCAGGTTTACTGGTATTATCATTGAAATCTTCAGACGGTAAAGTGTGATTCTGTTGCAAATCAGTATGTGGATCTATGCAAGTCGTCCTATCACTCAAGACCGGTAGTGATCCTGGAAAATGAACTTGCATCATTAAACTCAAGGTCTCTGATGCATTAGAAGTGAACTTTCCGTCCTCTTTTTTGAGAGTTCCTAAACCATTAGAATGATCTTTTGCCAAAACTTTTTGTAATCTTGCAACGACTGGAGTACTTTCAATGTTTTCACAGGTGTGCCTCCAATTTTTACGTTTAGATCTTCTGATCTCTTTATTATAGGCAGTGAGTGCTTTCCTATATTCATCCCATTGCGAAGTACGCTTTGCTCGGTTAAACATTTTTCGAGCGTTTTTTCTTAAATTTTCCAGCCTAGTATTCCACCATGGTACATCCCTGTCTGTTGATCGTACCTTGACTGGGCAGCTCTTATTGTAAGCTTGAATTATTTTTGTTGTAACGTAAATAGAGGTTTTTTCGAGTTCCTCACTAGTTTTAATACTTTTTTTCTGGGAAGCTACCCCCCACCGATAGATAGGAATAGTAAAGTTCCCAGTTTGATTTTCTGGGATCCCTGAAAGTTTCTCTAATAATGTTATTCACTTTATAGTCAAACATTATGTGTTTGTGATCGGACAGCGATATTTCTTCAGAAACATGCCAATTAAATATGTTTTCAGAGAGAGTATTACTGCAAAATGTCCAATCCAAAACTTCCTGCCTTATGGAGTTCATAAAAGTACAGTTGGTACCTTCATTACAAATATTTATATTATTGGTTGTCAAATATTGTAATAAACACTCACCTCTTGTGTTAATGTCTGTACTGTTCCATATCGTATGATGTGCGTTTGAATCGCACCCGATGATGACTGCTTTATTCTGAGATCTACAAAAAGATACAAATGCTTGGACTCCAGGGGGAGGCACTTCGTCTACGTCTCCTGGAAAATATGCAGACGCCACGCAGATTTCTGTTCTTCCACGAGTAGTAGGAATTTCACAAACAACCGCTACAATATCTCGTTGTATAAATTCTGTAATAGGTAACATTTAACGTACCCGTTCACAAGGATAGCAGATCTTGGGGACTGCTGTGTTTCATCATATATCAACTTACACGATTTAGTTTCAATACCCAATATGTTTCCGTTATTTGTCCATGGCTCCTGGATAAAAGCAATATCTAGTTTGCTTTGTATAAATCTCTTGCAAAGTACAGCGCTTGCACCCTTTGCATGATGGAGATTTATTTGGATGAACTTGATATTGTCGTGACTATTGAATGTGATGATCATGTATTTGATCATTGGGTACTTCTTTCTGTTCCCCAGAAAAATCATTGCAGTCATTGATCATCCGATTTTTGGCTTCCGAATTGTTCTTCGAGATAGTCCGTCCAGTACTTTTGACCCTGATCTGCCCTGGGACATGTGATGTAGTGTCATTTCCATCCACCTCATCGTCTCCAGTTGTAGCACAGGTTCTTGCAATACTGTTAGCCTCATCAGTGTTATATTGAGTCTTTCCGCTTGGTCCTGGAATATAATGGACAGTGGTGTTCTCACCCACTTCGTGTTCTCCAGTTTCGCAGGTCTTTTTTGCACCGGTGGCCTCTAAATTTCGATCAACCTCCATTTTTTCCAGTTCATTTCTTTTAGGGATTTTTTTCCTAATAGGAGCATTCCCAAATTTATAGTCTAGGACAAAATCGCTTTTTTTCAGTGACTGCATCGATATCTGATCGACACTAAAAACAAGTTCTACATGGCGCTTGTTGATTATTTTCCTCATAAATATTCGCCAGCTATCAACAACTAAATTTGCATTCTGAGCCTCTAGAAGAGCAAGAATTTCTTCATTGCTGTCTTCTGCGCTCATCGGAAAAAAAGCCAACTAACGTCTCCGGTTGGGGGATTTGATCTTCATTAGGGTCAGTCTTAGAATAATAAGCTTTATATTGTTTTCCATGTATAATCTATATAAATAAAAATGTAACGCCAAATGTGTTGCTAAGCGCGAAACCCGAAGATAGAATCGTCCGATATGAGCCATCTTTATTTTGATGTATTCGTCTCTGCTCGTAGTTCAATGTACGGGAGATGTTATGGAGAGAAAAATCCAAAAATTTTCGGAAAAAATTTAAGGGAAGATCGGAGAATTCGGGAAATTGATTTTCCATATGTTTTAAAATTACATCATGATAAGCGTTGTCGGTCCATTCGATGTTTGCGTTATTGAAATTGATCTTTGTTTGAAAGTGGAAATGGATTTACAGGTGAAATAAAGATCCCTTTTGATCTTCATTTTGTTGTATTTGTTGTATTCTGCCTATAGAAAAATGTTATGATGAGAAAAAGTTTTGAAATTTATTCTTAATAATTCATATCAAAACAATAATTTTGGGCGGGACGAAGTTCGCCGGCTAGTTAGCTATAAGCTATAATTTCACAATGTTTTTCATCTTCAAATGAAATCGACATTCTTGTGTAACCAATATGGAACAAAAATGATGAACATGGTTAAGCTTTAGGTAAGTAGATCACTATTGAATTAAAATCGTTTTTAAATAGAATAAACATGAGATAAATTCATATGAAATGAAGAAAAAAAAGGACTCCTCGATCAGACACATTGGCACCACTGCTCCAGTACAATGTGAATCATTCATACGTACATCTTCACTAGCATTCAACCAAGGTTACGAAAGGCATGTGGGCGCTTCTTTTTTCCTTGCAAAAAAAAACTACACATGGTTCTATGCTATGGGCCGCTGCCCCTCCAATGCCAGCGGTAGGGAAAGGTGTTGACTCCGATGTTACGTGTTTTCCGTGCGGCACATTGTCGGTCCCGGTTCCGATCTACAAGGAAATGAATACCTATGCGTTCGACGTGATTCTTTTCCATGGTCGATTTCGTGTATCGTCTCGGGGCGCATCTCAGGTGTCAAAATCGATCCCGGATCGTGATTAGTTTCGATTGTACGGTCAAAGCGCGGTTGTTCGCCGCCACCTCCGCGCAATCCGGAAAATGATTATTACGTGCTCAATTTGCTCGATTGTCAGTTTTCGACGCGCGGCCAATCATATCCACATACAGACACACACACATACACGTGGTGACCGAAGGAAAAGGGTTAGAACTGAGAATACGTTTTCCCAGGGGCGGAAAAATGAACACCTATAATCATTGTTTTTTATTACGCGAAGGATGGTTCCATTATACGGTTCCTCAGGAGAGCGCAATGGAATCATTGATTCGTACATATTTCATCACACCCGGATTAAATGGGCTCCATAGTCAGCTAGGCCAGTTTCGATAGCGGTTCGGCACCATTTGTTCAATCATTCTCGACAAGATGAAAAAAACATGACCACCGATCCAGCGACGAAGCCCACGGAAGTTGGTTGTAATTCGTTCCATTGGCCGGTAACGGTCGGAATGGAAAAAGGAACTGCATTTTCTACATAGTATTAACAAAGGAAATAGGAAAAAAAGAACACACATTTAGCCCGATGATGACTTGGCAATCCATCAGCGAAAGGAGCGTATAAAAACGTGAATCGTTGGTTTGCTTTCTAGTTGTCCGCAGGTCACTGCGAGTCCTGGTGATAGATGATGGCGAGAGGGGGGGAAACCAGCAGCGACCCGGCTTCGGCATTACATTCCAGTTGTTCGTTTCCGAGTAGCTCTTTAAAACCGAGAGCTCTGGTCAGGTGGAGGCGAGCACCGAAGAGTACATATAAACGCTACCGAATATGGCGTTTGCTGTGCTTTATGATCGCATCCAAAGCGGCCTTCGGTTCCCATTCCAACGCGGGGTTCGGTACGGTCGGTATCACCTGCCAGCAGGACAAGCAGTTGTGAGGTCTACTTCCCAGGTTCATAAAAAAGAACTCGGCAGTGTAGGAAGAAGTAAGGTTAATCCATGTACTCTCGTCCTTTTTTTTTTATTTCGCTGTTATTTCCTTCTGAACGATGTTGTGTCCCAACCTGCAGTTTCTGGCAGTCGTTCGGGATTTATACAGGGCGGAAAAATCGAAGGAACTTTGAATGGGGACCACCTTTTTCGACTACCGTTGAATGGATGCTTTGCTTCAGATATACGTTGCGATTCACTGGGCTGCAATGACGAGGATAAAATTCGCAAACTTTTTCTCCGCGATTTGCATGGATTTCGATACATTGATTGATGGTATGGTCGGTATTCTGGAATAGCTAGAATTCAGTGAATGTTTCGAATATCATAATCTGTTTTAAAAATCTTTTTATAACTAGTTTTAAAATAAGTTCTTATTGTTTACCAAGAGATAATCTTGTGGGAACCACGTGCGTGTTGTTTACGGTGGCAGCTGTGAGTATCAGTAATAAGCTGATTTTAGTACTCTCTAGATTCATGCCAATATAGAGTATTTGAGGAGAATTTCACTGTATTACGTCAGATGAAGCAGAAAAAACCCTGTTGAGACAACATGCCCCGTTATTGTTTAGATGCTTCGAATATATTAAAAAAATATGAACAATTTTCTGCTTTCCACTTTCCATTAATATGTTTGAGTAGAAGTAAGAAATGAGCGGTATAAATAGAACTAAATCTAGCAGAAATTATTTTTTCAGCGACAAAATGACCTTTGGCGTCAGTAATCAAAATTACACCAATGGCTTTTGTAAAAAAATATTTTTTTTCAGCTTGGTCGTTAATGGGCTAGGGAAAATTTGATACATTGAATGATCTTTTGTAGTATAATTTTTATAGTCAACCGAAATTAGTCAGACAATCGGATATCCCCGTCCGGGATATCTTAGGTAGCCGGGATCCTGATCTTCTGCTTCATCTATACCTGTTCCTCAGAAACGCCGATGTCAACGTTTAATGATGTTTCCTTCGTTGTGTCCCTGTTTCATATCCCTCCTAGCGATCGATAAACTTTTACTTAGTCGCGGCAATACATACACACACTCTTTACAGATGCACGGGCCAAAGGTTGTGCAGTCCACTGATCATTCAACAAGAGCCAAAGGTTGTACCGCTCATGACAACTCTACACGAACTGATGATTGCGCCGGCTAGTGACCATTCTATCCTGGATTCCTCGAGTCGAGAAAGACGCACCACGCTAGATATGGGGTACAGACTAGGGGGCGTTGCTGATTAATGGTCAGCTGCATCCCAATAGGAAGTAGCCCGTGTCGGGCACACGTATAGAGCATCGAAGACTGCAACATACCAATTATGAGAACACTTGTAATACTAACCTCGAGCCAACCGCAAGTAATCGGTTACATATTACTAACATAGTTGTAAGACAAAATTTGTCAAAATATTGGACTCCCGGCCCCGTCAGGCTAACGCCACATGTGCCTTAATAAAAAATATATTTTGGGGAACCGAAATTAGTCATTTTTTTATTGCACACGTTATTTCGTTCCAGATTACAGAATATTAATACAATTATATAATATTAATTTATATAGCAATATTATATAATTGTTGTATAGGATGAAGTATTGGAAGTGGGGGAGATGAGGGAAAGACGAACAGTGGAGATAAGAAGGACATACTGTTGTAACTATTCAAACATAAAGAGTGTGTCACATCAAATTGCATCACGGAAAAAACGCTGTAGAAATTCGCCCAGTAGACCGATCCTTTTGAAAATTTTAGACAGTAAAATAAAAACTATTAAACAATTTTTGGCAGAAATTATTAACAGAAATCCATTTTCTCTTGAAGTCCGCCTCCGATTTGACAACTTTTGGGTTCTTCCGGAGGGCCTGCTTCATAATCGCCCAATATTTCTCTATTGGGCGAAGCTCCGGCGCGTTGGGCGGGTTCATTTCCTTTGGCACGAAGGTAACCCCGTTGGTTTCGTACCACTCCAACACGTCCTTTGAATAGTGGCACGAAGCGAGATCCGGCCAGAAGATGGTCGGGCCCTCGTGCTGCTTCAATAGTGGTAGTAAGCGCTTCTGTAGGCACTCCTTAAGGTAAACCTGCCCGTTTACCGTGCCGGTCATCACGAAGGGGGCGCTCCGCTTTCCGCAAGAGCAGATCGCTTGCCACACCATGTACTTTTTGGCAAACTTGGATAGTTTCTGCTTGCGAATCTCCTCCGGAACGCTGAATTTGTCCTCTGCGGAGAAGAACAACAGGCCCGGCAGCTGACGAAAGTCCGCTTTGACGTAGGTTTCGTCGTCCATTACCAGGCAATGCGGCTTCGTCAGCATTTCGGTGTACAGCTTCCGGGCTCGCGTCTTCCCCACCATGTTTTGCCTTTCGTCGCGGTTAGGAGCCTTCTGAACCTTGTATGTACGCAGGCCCTCCCGCTGCTTGGTCCGCTGGACGAATGAACTTGACAAAATCAGCTTATTGGTGACATCCCGGACCGAACTTCTCGGATCACGTCTAAACTGCTTAACTACGCGCTTGTGATCTTTTTCACTGACGGAGCATCCATTTTTGCCGTTCTTCACCTTCCGGTCGATGGTTAGGTTCTCGAAGTATCGTTTTAGTACTCTGCTGACCGTGGATCTCTTTTTCGACGACATTTTTCCAAATTTACGAAAAATTGACAGTGAAGCATGGCCAACGTGATCTATACACTCTTATCTGATTATCTGATTATTAGCTGAAGATATAATTCCTAAAAATTAAATTTCTACAGTGTTTTTTCCGTGATGCAATTTGATGTGACACACCCTTTATATCAAATATGATTGGAACAAATTTGGACGAAAAAACGCATAAATCTATCCCATTTAGCTTGATATGTGCGAGTGACCACTTTGCCTCCAAGCAAAAAATTAGTTCGATTTTTCATCTTTTTTTCTAATGATGAAAAGAGTACTATTTTGATGTTTTATAGTAAGAGCCGTTTGCTATCTTCAAGAACAATGACTTGAACTATAATATTCTTCGAGAAACGAGAATAGAATCGGTGTGTGGACGCTGGAAATGGACATATTCCTTAGGGTGACCACTATGCCCCCACTTTCCCTACTTGGTTTGTCGCCGGCCGTTTTTGACATTATCGGGAAATTACAATCTATTAAGTTTCACCAATCTCATCGATAGTTCTCATAGGTTCTCGACTCTATTCCCTCTTTGTTACGAAATTTTGAAGTATAGTATAGTAAAAGTATAGTATAGAAGAAGTATAGAATGCAATTTTTCATTCATCGTGAAGAATCGTATCGTATTTTTCGTCTGCAATGATGTCAGGCCAAAAATAATTATAAAATCATAAAAAACGTTGACGTTGACAAAAATAAAAAGTATTTTACAGATGTCTGTAAATTTACAAACATATCTGTAAATCTGGCATCTCTAGTGGTCTTAAAATTTATTGCAAGAAATCGCTTGAAAAAATGTATGAATTTGTTGAAAATAAGGTGGATTAAGTCCGCACCACTCAGCGAAAAATGATCCGGTATTAGCGGTAAAACCGGTTAACAATCCCTAGTCTTCAATAATCAAGACGAAAATGACACTGGGTGGAAAAATAAACTTCAAAACATATTGGAGAACAAAAGTTCATTTGCTCATATTCACTGGTTGTCTGGTGCTGTCATTTTGATTTTTGTTTGGAGTATATAGGTTTTCGATCCAACCTTGCCCGAAATTCTATGCATTTGAGCTTAGCGAAGATTTTTTTCAACACTGGTTGTTCAGCTCTAAATATAATGATATTTTTTTTGTTTTAATCAATATCAATAAGCAATAAATGAATAACCTATGAATTATAGCTGTGGCGTCGATGCAAAGTGTTAGTAAAGAATAGCAATGTGTTGTTTTGATGAGAATGCGTATTATTCACCTGTGCGCTTGGTAGTTGGCATTTGTGACTGTACAAACCACACGTTGTAACCATCCTTGTTACAATTTAAAATTTTTGTATTGAACGAAAATTATGCCTCTCCAGCCCTAGTACAAAGCCGTTACCCACTAAAAACTGGAGAAGGACCCTCAAGTCAATAAACATTTGTTCAGTGAACTGAAAACAACGTTAATCCAAACACTAAAACTCCCCATACTAATCACACGACGACCTTGAGACTCGAGGACCCAAAAAAGGTCTTTCGCGCTCAACTCTGCACGATCATGGTTAAGGTCTAGAAGCTTGGACTGATGAATGACTTGAGCTACATAGTGTTTCGATTGGAAGAATATTTGAAAAAATATACATTCGAGAGTAATCCACTTATAAATGGTTTACGATTTATTATGGTAATATGAGAATAAAATAAGGTTTCAAACGATATTTCAGATTTTGGGTTCTACGGTATCTGTTTTAATTCTATTTTTCAATTACATCAACTTCAACGATTCGTCATTAACATCAAATTTTGTTCATGTTTCAGTACTTTTTTCCATGAATTAATTAACATTTTCCCGCAAATCAACTCATGGAGAAACCTTATTAATTCAATTTCGTGTTAAACGTCTCTTTGACTCAACGCTCGCATTTGAAAAAAAAAGCTACTATCGTAATGCTAGTGACGGTCTCAAATCGGCTGAAGCATAACTTCAGTTCTTCTGTTAGCAAATAGGGAAGCGGGTACCAACCAGGTCGTGAAAAGCACATTCAACGGTCAGAATGAAGCACTGATGATCCTCGCCATCCTCGTCCTCGTGTTCGTCGTCATCCCTTCAGTGATGTATGTGTGCGCAATCGCAAGTTCCTTCTTTTGCAAAGTAGCTCAACCAGCCATTCCGGAACGACCGACAGAAACCCGTCTCGCCCCGGCATTTATAAATGTATAAAGGAACGAAATACACAATACATTAATATCCGTTTTAGCTATAATTAATATCCGACATTAGGGCGTTGGAGGTGGGAGGGGGGTTGGTGCATTTCGCGTTCAGTTTCCGCGACCCCGGAACTATAAAATTCCGACTCCGAGTCTGCTTTTCACTTTGCTTCTTGTTTGCTTGAGCCAACATCAAAACGTGACTCGTTGGTTTCGGCTTTCCGTCCTGGGGAACCGTCCTGCGGCCAATGGCTTCCCTCAGACGGTGCAGTTTCCCCGGGGAAAAAGGGGTAAAAAGCTTCCGTCATTCCAGCAGCAACGAGAGCGGCAATCAATTCAAAAGTGGAAATAGTTGAGCATGACTTTCACTTTGATGCAAAACGCTTACATACATTACCCCGAGGGGCAAACATATGGCTTTCTGCTGTATTCTTATAATCCTGGCGTAAAGCGAGAAAGCAGGATGTTTATAAATTTTTAATGACTCTGCTGGTGGAGAAGGTAATGGTGGGAGGGAGGACCATCAATTCAGGCGGAAGTCGAGGTTTTTCTGTAGGTGATGAGCTGGAACTATTGTTTGTTGGCTTGGAAAGGATAATTTTGGGGAGGTATTAGAAAACAAGATTGAATTTATTAATGCATCTAAATTATAAATAATTTAATTGATGTCCTACAAATCGTCCTCGCTGATCATTTGAGAAATTGACTCACTCCTCGTCAGGTTCGAGCATGTAGAACGAAGTTGCTCTTGGAACAACACGTTTCTTGATATAGCATCCGAGTTCAAAATCACTTTTCAAGAACTTCACCATCGAATCTTCCTTGAACAATGCCTTCGGGTTGAAAAAGTGGAAAAAGCTGTAACTCCAGAATTCATGTGTCGATCCGATTTCCTCCATCACTGGCTGTTTTGTTAAGTTGACGCCTGCCCGATGATTTCGTACATTTTGGACCCAAGCGATCGGTCTGTCCGGAGCACATTTCGCTAGATACTTCTTTTGCAGAATGCGATCGTTGAAAAACTTCTTAGGCTCGAATTCGAACAGCAGCGCCCTCTTGAAAACTGTTAGCAACAATTTAGGAATTCCGCCGGACAGATTCTAGAGTCTACATGCTAGATTCGCGAGTTTCTCTAGTTGTTTGACAATTAGATCTTTTTGGAATGTCCGGCGGATAGAAGCCTTCGAGGAACTTGAGTACTCTGACTGGGAACTCTCCACTTCCTTAGAATTTTTATTCCGATGGTTTTGTTGGAGAAATTTTCAACGATCGAAGTGTCGGAAAATTTACTCGGTTTGCTGTTTTTCCCCGATCGGGGCTTGCTTTGGTGAATCGTTGCCTCTGTTCGGATAGAATTATCTAGATAAATGTGTTTCTGCGGATAAACTTCAAACTCCATCCGCGCAGTGCAATCAAAACACGCAACACGAGTGTAACTTCACATCACCGTGAAGACTGCATCGCACGGCTTATTTCCTGCCCCCAGTAGGCAAAGTCCGATTATCCTCCCCCACAAACCATTTACGGCGGAACCCACATTCGCTTACTCACTTATCCGATCGGATCAAGTTAATTGCTTTGTATTGCTCGAGTTGGGAGTGGGGGGGGAGGTAGGGCGAGCGAAAAAGAAAGAAAACGCCGATGGCGGGAGGGCGGCACGCAATTGTGAAATTGATAAATCTGATTGACGGTATAATCCGCGCGAATGCCAGCAAAGCCTTGAATTATTCAAATTACGTTTGATAGTGGAACAATCGAACGATAAATTGCACCCCCGCCAACGGCTCTGGAAGGCCGGGGTAATACGTGGGGAATGGCGTTTTGGAAATGGGGAGATATGTGTAAGAGAGAGGGAGATAGTATTATAATCTTCGGTCAGTAATTGAGACAGGGCCGATTGGTCGATTGATTGCAGGAGGGCCGATTCGGGCACTGGCGTGGTGCCCTGTGATGGGTCTTACTGGACTGCACGTCGGGTTCGGTATTGGCCTTCTAAATCAACTGACTGTTTTGTCTCGGAGGAAGTGTTGTGTCTGATTGGCACTGTAGAAATTCTGAACACTAGGGTTGTTCCTGAGGAATACTGATTCAAAATTCACATGTTTTTGTGATAAGGTTTTAAGGTTAATAACTTTTTTTCCAACGGATTTTGAAGACTTGTATATCAATCAAATCGCGATTTTAATTTGATTTATGATACAATAGAGCTTTTTTTTCATTTGACAACATTGATTTAAAAATGCATAATTATGGTGAAAAACAAAAAACATGTTTAATTACATTTTTCCCAAATTCCGAACAGCAAATTTTTTTTTCAACCATTACTTTTGAACTACTTTACCGATTCAGATGATCGAAAACATTAAATATAGTTCAATAT